>NC_083349.1:20570062-20892062 GCF_030254825.1 Meriones unguiculatus
GTGAGGGGTGGGGCCAGCTCAGCACAGCTCTTGGACATCAACAGGTGGAAGTCCAGACCAGGGGCATCGGCATGGTCTTTGGGGCATCCGTGGACACAGACCCCTGCTGCTGCCTGGTCACAGACCCAGACATGGCCCTCAGCAGCAGCATGAGCGGGGACTTCACCGTGGCCTCAGGTGGCCGGGCAGGCTACCCACATCAGGCTGTTTCTCTCCGTCCTCACTTCATAGTGCTCAAACCATTCTGCTTCTCCTTCACTCCCATTCCCCCGCCACAGACTTGCGCGTCGCCCTAGCCATGCGGCAGAGGGATTGGCCGCTGGGTGTCTTCCTCCGTGTATGCCTCTCCGAATTTGCCTTTTTAAGCCTCAGCAAAATGTGACTTGTCGACATTTTCTGAGAACCCAGTGTAAGCCCCACTGGCCCAAGGAGAGGTAACTTTCTGGAATTCTCCTGGTTGCCCAGCACAGTAATAGCTTAGTCACACTAAACGGGGATTGGAGGATGTTACAGAGACAGGAAGTATGTCAGGATGTTTTCTTTTTCTTTCTTTCTTTTTTTTAAAAAATCCCCAATTAAACGTAACCTTACGGGTTTTGCCTTTATAAGCACCAGACTAGCAGAATTCATGGCCATTCTCTGGGAATTCCAGGTATGAACCTGGCCAGTATTTAATAAAGCTTGCTTCAAATTTTGGCCAAAACTTGTGGGAGTAGTCTTATTTTTGCCGATTAACACAGACATAAATAAAACTGCAATCTGAAAAGTGCAAACTCGAACTGTAACTTAACTTGAAACGTGCACTTAAAACTCACTCATGCTAAAAGGTGTTGACTCCTCACTTGGGCCCATAGAAAACTTAAAGAGGATGAAAGCCAGGTACCTCCACCTGAGTAAGGGCCCTTTCTGCCAAGCCAGATGACCTGAGTTCAAAATCCCTGGTACCCACAAAGTGGAAGAAGAGAATCAATTCCCACAGGTTATCTGTCCTTTGACCTCCTTACTCATGCACACGTGCATGCACACACACACACACACACACCCACAAACACCACTCAAATAAATAAGCAAACGTAAAAGAAAAAAAATTTAAGTTGAGCTTTTCTTTCTTTTATTTATTTATTTGATTTCATTTTTTATTTTTTGGTTTTTCACGACAGGGTTTCTCTGTATATCCCTGGCTGTCCTATAACTCGCTCTGTAGACCAGGTTGGCCTTGAACTCACAGAGATCCACCTGCCTCTGCCTCCCAAGTGCTGGGATTAAGTTTTCTTAGGCAGTATCTGTTCCTTTGAAGCAGAAACAGCCTGTGAACTTGGAAGTCACATCCTTTCACCAGGCTGGTGGCCAGGAAGTCCCAGGGGGCCCTTCTGTTTCTGTTCTGCTTGGTGCGGAGGTTGTGGCCCTGAGAGGGAAGCCTGTGCAGGGCCAAGCCTGGGGTGCAGAGGCAGGCCCTCACCTTTGCGAAGCAAACTCTTAACTGCTGTGTCACCTCTCTCTGTATTTTACAGAGATTGACACATGGGGCACTGTTTGTTTAAGTCCGTCTTTTCTTTTTAATGTTTCTTTTTTGAGATGGTCTCTCTCTGTAGCCTGGGCTGGCCTGGAACTCCCAGGAATCCACTGGCTCTGTCTTCAGGAGTATACAATCACCCATAGTTTCTTTTCAGACTTCCATGATAGTCTCTATACACTTTTTGTTGTTGTTGTTTTAAGACCAAATCTGGCAGTATGGGTGCAGCAGTTAAGAGAGAGTAAAGCTAGTTTTACCCGTGTACCTAGCACCCTCTCAAGAAATAGATCCTGTCTGGCTCATGGATAACCCTGCCTGGTGGACCTGAGAGGAAGCAAGCATCTTGGCCTGCTGCTTCTGGAGGTGACCAGGCCCTGAGACAAGCACAGTGTAATCTAAGGCTTTTTCCTGGGGTGGCTAACACAACACCATGTCCCCAGTAAGGACATGACAGCTCCAAATTATGGTCAAGGGAAAGGGTTTTACTGTAGATCTTAGGGACTATACAGCCAGAAGCATCTGGAAGAGTCCAGAGCAGAAAGATAAAATAGTAAACTAAACATGGCCAGCAGACTGAACCAGGCCATGGGGGTGGGGGACAGAATTGGGAGGAGGACCAAGAGAGTAGAGGGCTGAGAGCACAGAGAGAAAGAGATGGAGGGAGGATGACAAGACAGTGCTTGGCTGAAAGGACAGGGTTCTATAGGAATGAGAAAATGGAGGAAGAAAAGCCCATGAGCTAGAGTTTAAGGTAGGGGGTGGGGATGAGGAGAGCTGGGAAGGGCCACAGGCACTGAGGGAGCCTAGAGGCAAGTACGCTCTTTGGTATGCTAGCAGGCACCACAGGTAACCCTTTGTCCTGAGTTTATTTTGGACCCAACATTCCAGTTTTCTGTTTGTTTTGTTTTTGTTTTTGTTTTTGTTTTTAATGACAAGGTACTACATAATCTCTCCTGTAACTGCCTCTTAGCTGAAATTAGAATGTGGTTGTCCTGGCCCAAAGAATAGCCAGAAGAGTGCAGGCTGGGTACATCTGTTCCACTCCTGTCCAGGTTTGGTGAGATCACCTTAGGTTCAGGCATATTTGGAGCAGTCTGCAAGTACTGGTTCAAGCCAGGGGTTTAGGCTGGAGGAAAATCTGTCAGAGGCATCTGGTTTACATAGGAAGCATTCAGCACTCACCAAGTCCAGGGACAGCTGGTTTCGGTTTGCAGCAGTTTGCAGTCCTCAGTTGACTGAAAATCTGTTTGTACAAATAGAGACTAGAATTAGAAAGTAAAGTTAAGGAGAAAAGTCTTTATCTTGGGTGTACACTTGGAACTTTCAGGTCTGTAGTGCTGGTAGTTGGAGGTGTAGAAGTAGTTTCAAGACTAAGGGGAGTAGAGAGAGAGAGAGGAAAGGAGAGAGAGAGAGAGAGAGCATGCTCTGGAGCCCCACCCTCAAGCACAGGCACTAGATGGGGAAGTTTAGACTGTTACTTGGCAAGAGTATTTATCTGGAACCTGTTTGACCTATGACAGTTGGATTCAAGTCAGGACTTCCTGAAGCTTTCATGATTTTTTTTATGATTTTTTTTAAGCTTACAAAAAAGATAAATGTTTTAGATATATTAACATTACCGCTATTCCTGATCTGTACTGAAATCCACATTGTAGAAAAAGCAGCAGACTATGCCTTTAAATTTTTGAGCTTGTGACTATAACACTGTAGTCAGTTCTTACCAGGGCTAGATAAATAGCTTATCAGAACTCCATTGATTAATGTTAAAACTCTGAACTTTTTAAGTCTTAGTATATAAATAGCCTAGCAAGAAGAAAAGAAACCTGAAACATTTCTCATTTTTCACATACTTTAAATCATCTCCTCAGACCTTTATAACTTGCATTCAGGTACCTTAAATCACTTTCATATACCGTCAGAATCTTAAGCTTTCACATCGTTTGACCTTTACGACTTGCATTTACATACTTTAAATTATTTTCTTAGACCCTCACAAGTTACACAAACATCAAAGACTTTCTTTTTCTGTCCAATAATTTACCATGAGACCCAAGTGGTTGGTTAGTGAGAGGAGTCATTGCGGGGGAAATTCCTTTAAATAAAGAAATAGTTAAAAAGTTACATTGAAACCTATTTTGTGAGTTTATCTCTTTCAGTGTGAATTCCGCCAGCAAGGTAAAGTGTCTGTGCAGCCTTGGGGGAAAGGAGCTGCGTCCTGGCTGCTGTTAAATAGATAAAGTTACAGTTAGCCATTAACATCACCAAGGTGTGAGAAGGGTACATTAGAGTAGGGGGTATAATATAAATAGCTTCTGTATCAATTAAAATAACAGAGACTCCCCACTACCACCCTAGGCTCCCCCGTGGCACACAGAACTACATTAAGTTCTCAGCTGCCAGACCCAGAAGGTCTGGGAGATTTCCCTGTGGAGGAGGAACTTAGGGAAACTGACCTACCTAGGCTAGACAGAGTAGGACAGTTGACGTAACAGTGGCCACAGTTTGGACAGAGCCCTGCTGGTGGGTGAAGCATGGAACAGTTCCTTGCCCAATGGTTAGTGTTATCACAACCCAGGAGTCATCTGTGCCGGATTATCTTCTTTGGTGACTTTAGGGTCGATGATAATAGCTGGCATTCCTATCATGCGAAGCTTTCTCATTAAACACTTTAAATGTCATATCCAGCAGGTGTCTGAGGAGTTTGAGGACATTCATTACATGTACTTAATTTTAGACAAAATTTTAGTTATTTGCTTTAAGTTTATCCATGAAAACATATAGGAGGCTAAATTAAGCTTGTTCCTGTAAATTAATTACATGTGTACTTAGCATGACTCTAAACATAGCTGTAAGCACATTAAAGAATTTTATCACTTATAAGGTGACTGAGTGTTAGCTTGCATGTCTTTTTGTTTTGTTTTTGAGACAGAGTTTCCTTGTGTAGCTTTGGTTGTCCTGGACTCAAGACCAGGCTGGCCTCCAATGCATAGAGATCCACCTCTGCCTCCCTAAGTGCTAGGATTAAAGGCATGTGCCACCTTGACAGACTAGCTTGCACCTCATTACTATCTAACAGTTTGCAACAAGTTAGTAGTTTATACAGATTAGGATTTTACAATTTTATCCCTATTAAGTTTGGGTCTTACAATTTTGAATTGAAGATTCAGTTGGCGATCCTTTAGCACCAAAATAAAGCTTTAAACCATAAATACAGTTTCTTTTTTATTCTTTTTAAAGATACACACACACACACACACACACACATATATATATAATTTTTGACCTTCTTTCTCTCCTACCTAGTATTGGAGAGCATAAAGGCTGGGAGGGAGGTAGAGATATAAGAACCCCATTTAAAATAGGTAAATTAAAGATGCCTACAGGGGCTGGCTTAAGAGGGCAGAACTCATGCCAGATTTCATCCTTTCACTGAGGTCTAGCAGGCTAGCATAAACTGACTTGAAAATATATGTCTAAAAATAAATAAACAAAGAAAGAAGGAAAGAAAATATATGTTTAACCTTTGTCTTTAAAACTGTATTCATGGAGCTGGGTGCAAGGGTGCACACCTGTAATCCCCGCACTCTGGGAGATAGAGGCAGATGGATCTCTGTGAGTTCAAGGCCAGCCTGGTCTACAAAGTGAATCCGGGACAGCCAGGGCTACACAGTTGAGGATGTGGTTTGTCTGTTTCTCCTGTTAGTTTCTTTGTCCAGGCTAGACATTCTACTGGTGTTTGTCAGCATCTGGTCTTTCACTTTCCCTGTTTACTGCCCGTGTCTTCTTTGTCCTGGATTCTAAGATGGAACAGGAGCATTCAGCCACCCAGTTCCTTCTTGAACTGATTCTTTCATTTTAATGCTTTTCAGAAGTTTCCCAGTCTGGTGACAAGGCAACTGGAGACCCTCTGCCATCTTGAATAGCCCACCTTCAAGATGGATTGACCTGCAGAGGACACTTTCAATTTAACTGTGATTTATTCCACAGAGGCCATCATCTTTGGATGAGAAGGACATTCCGACCAATTCCCCCACATAGTGGCTTGGTGATAATTTGTGGAAGAGCCACCTAAATGGCTCAAACCCCTCCTGCCCGCAGTTCAGTGGCACCCCTTCATTCCAAGTCTCAGAAGGAGATCACACAAATGAGGACATCCCTCCTCCCTATCATCCTCCCCCAACTGTCCAACCTCCCATGCCACCTGAGGATCTCTTCTGACATCTTCTAACCCCCTCATCTACCTCCTCCTCTAACCCCTGTCTAAGTCCCCTTCGCACCAGGTCTTGTTCCAGATATTGAGGAGACCTTGAAGAGGGAGCCTCCACTTCTGGAGGAGTTCCTATCTTACCTCTATCTCATGCCCCTTCCACAGGGCCCCAAGAAGGGGGCCAGAGGGCACTCCTTTTATGTCTATACTCCCTTCTTGACCAGTAACCTTTACAATTGGAAAAATCAGGATCCTTCTTTTTCAGAGAAATCCCAGGGTTTAATTTCTGTCCTGGAGACTCTTTTCTATACCCATCAGCCAATTTGGGATGATTGTCTACAACTCACCTAAGAGGAAAGAGAATGCATTGTATCCTTTGGGAAGCCAGGAAGTTACTTCCTGATGATAATGGTCAATCTTCAACCAATCCCAGGGCCATTGGGACTGTTTCCCATCCATGTACCCAGATTGGGACTCTAATGCAGCAGTAGGTAAGGCGTTCCTTAAGGTCTTTCATCAGACTTTCTTTTTTTCTTTTTTTTTGGGGGGGTGGGAGTTGGGAGTGGGAGGAGGGTTTGAGACAGGATTTTTCTGTGTAACAAGCCCTGGATGTTCTGCCAGATTTCATGCTTTCACTGAGGTCTAGCAGGCTAGCATAAACTGACTTGAAAATATATGTAGACCGGACCAGGTTGGCCTAGAACTCACAGACATCTGCCTGCCTCTGCCTACCTGAGTGCTGAGAATACAGGTGTGTGCCACCATGCTCGGCTTGCCAGACTTTCTTGGAAGGTTTCCAAGCAGCTGACAGATGGCCCACAAACTTGTCAAAAAAGTTAGTCGGGGACCAGAGGAATCTCCCTTGGCCTCTCTGGAATGCCTCTTGGAAGCCTATTGAACTCACACTAGAAGCAGAAGAAAACAGGAGGGCCATAAATATTGCCTTTGTAACCCAGTCTGCCCTGATATCCGGAAGAAACTTTAGAGACTGGAGGGCTTTGAAGGAGAAAACCTGTCTAAATTGGTTGAGGTTGACTCCTGAGTCTTTAATAGCAGGGATACCCAGATGATTGGCAGACAAAATAGATGGCTTGAACTATGGTGACTGTCTTCCAAGAAACTAGAGGGACCATGCCGAGGTCCAGATTTCAAAAGCGACAGGCCACTGATAAAAGGCAAGAGAAGCCCACCACTGGGCTGCAAAGAAACCAATGTGCTTATTACAAAAAATTACAACATTGGAAGGGAGAATGTCCTAAACGACCCAGCACCAGCAAGACCAAGGTCATGGGACTGGACGAGGACTGAGGAGGTCAGGCCTTGATCACCTCCTTGAGTCCATGGTAACTTTGAAAATGGAGGCAAAGCAACTGACTTTCTGGTAGACACTGTGGTGTGCAAGGAACCAAAGGGGCCCCTAGCCACTGAGACCTACGTTGGTGCAAAGAGCAACCAGTTCTAAACAATACTCCTGGACAACAAAAACACCATGTGAACCCCTGAAAAGGTACTGTTACACATTCTTTTCTGGTTATTCCTGAATGCCCCTATCCTGTCTTGGAAGAGACTTGTTACATAAACTTCAGGCTAAAATTACCTTTAACGATGAGTTCATTAAGGTAAGATTTGCAGGGTTGGGCAACAGGGCAGAGATGTTAGTCACCCTTCCCTTAGGCGAAGAATATGTACTGATACTCCCCACCTTCCATGAGACCTCCCTCACCAACATGATAACCTATTGGCCTATTTTCAAGACAAGTTTTTTTGGGGTCTGGTGCTGCAGGATATTTGATCACATTCGAACCCTGAGATTGTGAACAGGAAAAATATGTTTCTAATGGCTCAGCCTTTGGTCCTAAAGCTTTCTGTTTACTGTAAACAAGTACTTGTGGTGTGGCTTAGCCCTAGCACACACCTTTAATTTAAGAGCTAAATAAAGTCAACCATAGATCAATAGGCAGAGAAAGTAACCAGCTGACAGGGAATGAACATAAGTAAGCAGAAAGGAGGACCGTTGAGGAGGAAGGTATTTAAAACAGTGTGGAGAAGGAGAAAGGGCTTTTTCCTTCTGGGAAGTCAGTGGAGTAGGAAGGTCAGCTGGGAGCCTTCTCTGCCTCTTTGAGCTAGCAGGTTTTCACCCCAGCATCTTGTTCCTGAGTCTGTATTGGTGTTATGATCTAAGCACCATAAAGTCACACCATGTTGCAGATCTCGCATGGGAGGTTTATCGGGAGCGGGTATGCAGAGGCTGCCTCTGGGAGAGGGTGGAGGGAAGAGTGAAGACAGGAGGGACTGGCTTTTATAAGAGGAGGTAGCACATGCACAGGGGAGTATGCCCAACTCAAGGTGACAGTGAGAATGTTTTCCATCTTGGGAGCTAGTGATGATGTATCCTGCTGTCACTGGGTCCCTGGGGTAGGTGGTTGAGATGCCTGATCGATGACAATTGGTAAAATAGAACGTCTGGGATTTAGTTTTTGTTGTTGTTTTTTAAATAACAGCCTGGGCCAAAGGCAACCCTCCTGGACTCACCAAACACGAAGCTCCAGTCCCCATCCAACTCAAGGCTTTGGTAGAACCCATATAGCTGCATCCCTACTCCTTGAGTCAGGAAGCCCAACAAGGAATCAATATACATATAAACAGATTGAGAGACTCGGGAATCCTAGTGCCTTGTACATCCCCACGGAACACTCTACTACACTCTACTACTTTCCATACAGAAACCAGGGACAAACAATTACCAGCTGGTACAAGATTTAAAGGAAGTCAACAAAACAGTGGAGGACATTCACCCCACAGTCCCCAATGCTGTTGAGTATGCTATCATCAGGCTGAGACACACACACAAATATATAATTATACAGGTATATATATATATTGTCTTGGACTTAAGATTTTTTTTCAATATAATTCTGGCCCTTAAACATCAACTCCTGTTTGCCCTTAAATGGACTGATCTGGACAACCGCTTCAATGGACTTAAACCTGACTACCACAGGATTTCAAAAACTCTCCTACCATCGTTGGATGGTAGATCTGAGCAAATATTGCCTGAAGTTTTCCAAGGTAATGTTACACTAGTATGTGGCTGACATTCTTATCACAGCTGTGAACATAGATGCCTGCAAACTGGTCACTGAAGGGTTTCTAGAAGCTCTCCAATGGCTGAGATATGGGAGGTCCACCAAGAAGGCACACCTCTGCAGCAGAAAGGCCATGTACCTGGGATCTGACCTCCATGAAGGGAGGAGGTATTCATATTTAGGCAGTCTGCTTCTGGGTTGCTTAGCAACTTGTGATGTCATCATGTGTCACCTGCCAGGTAGCCACATCTGGCAGGCGTGGTTAAGTTTCTCCTTAAAAAGATCAACCCACCACTTTGTTGCTCTCTTGCCCTCTTGTCCTCTTACCCTCTCCCCTTTTTCTGTCAGGGAGCCTCCTCCCTTCCCCCATCATGTTTTACTCTCTCCTTTTCTCTTCATCTCCATCTAATAAACCTCTTTCATATAAAATCTGCTGTGCGCATCATCAGTTCATTGGTTCTATATTGGTGCGTTGGTTGGGAAGGGCTCTTCTGGTAGCACCTGGTCTGGTCATGCCAGGATCACTTTAATTGGACTATGACGCCTGCAATAGATTTTTTTTTTCTGTTCTACCTATCCCTAACCACCACTCAACCACCTCTGTCTTAAAATCTACATTTTCTCTCAACTTCCCTGCCTTTACCACACACACCTGTCCTTCTGCTCACTGCTGCTCAGACTCGGCATCCTGCCGTGTGTTCGGGACATGGTGGACACTCACGCTGTGCCAAAATTGGCTTGAGGAAACTAAAACACTCATGCCAGATGCTGAAACTGTCACTTCAGACACAGACACAGCCTGCTTCTAAACTATTGCTGTTAGGTAAGCAATTGCTGGGGACCCTGCCCACACACAGATGGCTTTAAATTGCCCTGCTGCCTCAGACCCCACAGGTGAGATTTTAAATCTCTCATGGAATGCCTTCCACGAGAGGATGGCTTGCAGAGGAGGGTTTTCAGTTATGCAGACTTCCAATCAGTCATGCTACACGGACACAGAGAGTTTCGAACTGGCCGGGACAGCCATCCCACCTGCAAGCACCTGGTCTCGCTATGCCACTATGGCCACATACTGCACACGGCTAGCCACCATGTTGATTTTGGGGTAAGGAGGGTGAAACCATGGCTTCACTGCCATCTCCACTAAGGGCAAGCACAAGGTTTTACAGCCATCTTAACTTAGGGCAATTAAAGGCAGTCACATGATTGGCTGCTATCTTGGTTATAGAACAAACAAACAAAAACCGATGTGGTTTCCCTCACAGCCAGCTGCTTTTACTAGTTTGTTTCTGTCCACTGTTTTCAGAGCTGCAAAACTGCACTCTCTTATAGGCCCTAAAAGGCTACTGTGCCTCTTCCTACCTCCATTCTAAAGCTGCCTGTCTTCCCTTACCCTTTCCTGTGAATGAGATTCCCTCTACAAAAACTTGGCCTTACTGTTGATAAAGCCCTGGTACCAGGCACTGAGGTTCTCGGGCTTAGCCAGGCTAAGCCCATGACCTGCGTACTTTTTTGGTTGATGAACCACTAGCTGCATGGTCTACTTCCATTTCCCCTTTCTCATTCATTCACAGGAATGGCTTCCTCATAGTCTCTCCTCTTAGGGAAACCTCTGGCCTCTACACCTATATTTGCCCTACTCAAATGTTTAATATCTAGTAACACTAAGAGCGATCTGTGAAGTAAAAACAATTTCCTACTTCTCTTTTCTCAAAGTTTAGTTTATTTCTCTCTGCCTGCTATCTCAATAAATATACTCTCTGATTTCTTTTTACACTCTCAAAATATCTTAAAATTAAACTGTAAACCTTAAGGTGACCACATGGTATGAACAATTAATTCTCTGTTTATTTTATCTCCTTTTAAACTAGGACAGCAACAAGCCTCATTTTAAATTGGTATGATTTTTATAAAAATTCAAAGTTATGTTTTATAATACATATGATTCAACCCTGGTTCAAAATAATTTTTATATAATGCTAAAATTTCAAAGTTATAAAGGTCTATTCAAATTAAGCTAATTCAAAATATACATCTAATTGCCTATGTCTTTATAAATTCCTAAATTAATAAATGCTGTTTCTCCTGCAATGAGCTGCCTTTGATCCAGATTTACCACTAGGCTTTCTGGCTAATAGATTTGGTATTCAAATGTAACTTTAAAATTGCTTTACATTGTTCTGCCATATTGTTGGTTTAAAAACTCATAAATCAGGGGTTACTATGTACAAGCTTTTACCAATACTCTAAATTAAGATCTATTAATTTTAGAGGCATTTATGTTAAAACTTTATCATTGTGCTATATCTTCACTATCAAAAGGTTAAAATATACTTGGTCTTGTTTTCTAAAAATGGTATTATTATTAATCTATAGTATAGCATTAGACTTTTATAAGCTATGAACTTTTTATATACTAAATCATACAGAAAACTGTTATGCTCTCACTTTAATGGAATATATTTATGACTTTTAAGGCTCCAGCTTAGGAGGGACAAAACCTAAATCCTAATATTTGATGGTTAACAAACACAAGTTAATAGTCAGTCATCTCATAGATGATCAAGTTCTCTAACATGTCCAAAAATATATTGAGAGCCCTACAGATGCAAACATGGTCTCACTGCCATCTCTAACAAACAACTGAGGATGGTCCTTGAGTCACCATACAGCAGTTGGTAAAAATAATGAGAGAAGCCTTCCGGGCAGACTCATCTACAGCAAAAACTATGCTTGGACCTTGGCTGCTGCTCTGAAGCTGTCAGCATTCCCACACAGAAAACAAGCGGTCTGCAATGCCCCATCCCGCCAAAAGTCAACTCTGCCTGTTTCAAATGTAGCCAAAGAGGACGCTGGTCCTGTGGCTGCCTCAACAAACCACACACTGCCTACTGGAAGACTGGCTTTTGGAAGTCAAATTGCTCTCATGCAGGCTTATCCTCTGTGCCCAACTACGGAGGCTCAACCAGCACAAGAGCCACAGACACTTCCAGCTTTTGAGTTCCTTGGCCTGGTGGAGGACAAACGGCTCCTTTATTCAGAGATCTCCACTACCCTCCCCAAGCCCAGGGTAACATTGCAGGTCTGTTTTGGCCTTACACTCAGGTCCCACAGACATATTGCTAACTTCTGTCTTGGGAGACTTTGATGCCTTTTCAGTTATCTTCATATTCAGGAGGTTAGGCTTAAGCATGAGTCCTAGAGTTGCTATTGTCAGGTCTAGGCACAATAGACCTGCCTTGTTGCCAGACTCGAAACAGGCCTCAGATGGAACCTTTTACCATCCGTTTAGCTAAAGGACAAAAAACGTCCATAGCAGTCTCACCTATGTCTCATGGTAAATAACTAGATACAAAGGCCTAAGAAAAATGTTGTTTGAGAGTCTAAGAAAGTGTTTTAAGGTTGGTAAATGCAAGTTATAAAGGTTGCAAGGTCTAAGGTGATTTAAGGTATCCTAAATAGGTAAAAATGCTTAATATTTCCTCCTGTTGCTATGCTACTGTTATATTGACTGTCCAGAGCTTTGACCTTTATCAATAGAGCTCTGATTTATTCATCTAACTTTAATACAAAAACATCCCACTATACTACCCACTATCATGGTTCCAAGCTCAAGAGTTTAAATCTCCATAATGTGTAATTATACAAAAGGTTAAGATCAAGCTTTTGTCCCTTCTACTTCATGAAAGCCTTCTGCCTTTTCAGAGCTTCAAAACAGCCTGTTCTTCCGGACTTGGCCAGCATTTCAGCCTTTTGGCCTCCCTACAGCGCCCTCAGTGTCAGCAGGAAGTAGCCAGAAGAGAATCTACGCCCATTATTCACTTATTACTAACAATAGGCTGGAATGGTGTGCTTCAGGCCCAGGACAGTAGCTCTAGCTTCTCCCAGTATTCCTCAGCTCCTACCTGCTGCCTTGTGTGGCTGGCAACTCTCTATCCTGAACTTTCCAGGGCAGAGGCTTCCCCTCCTCTTGACCATGTAATCTGGATATTTTGTTGCTATTATTTTTTCCCTCTCTCTCTTACCCCCTTGCATGTCAACCAAGAGCTGCTTGCAATAAACCTAAGTTTATATACTTTAACTTGCCTTACACAAGAAGCCCAAGCTCCTCATTTAATTATAGAAAAAGGGACGAATGTTAGTATTTAGGTGGCCCGCTTCTGGGTTGCCTAGCAACCTATGGTATCATCATGTGCTGCCCACCAGGTAGCCACACCTAGCAGGCATGGTTAAGTTTCTCCTGAAAAATATCAACCTGCCACATTTTTTGCGCTCTTGCCCTGCTCTCTTGCCCTCTTACCCTCCCCCCTTTCTCTGTCGGGCTGCCCAACAGAGGAGATCCTTGTCCAGGTCACATAAACAGACAATCTTGGGAATTCCTGCCCCATCAACGAAAAGGCAAGTCAGGGAATTTTGGGGGTCTGTAGGATAGTGTAGGCTCTGGATTCCTGGATTGGGGCCTGAGGGTACCCTTCAATATACTACGGCTGAAGAGATAGCCTTCAGACAGACTAAATAAGGCCTGCTTTTCACCTTGGCCTTATCACTTCCCGACATTAATAGATAGGCTTTTCCACTTATATATGGATGAGTGGAGGGGGATTGCTAAGGAGATGCTTACTCAAAAGCTTGGCCATGGTAATGATCAGTGGCTTACCTTTCAAAAAAAAAAAATTAGACCTTGTGGCTGTCAGCTGGCCCACCTGTTAGGACCAATGAAATGATGATGCATACAGCAGATTTTATATGAAAGATGTTTATTAGATGAAGATGAAGAGAGAGAGGAGGAGAGAGCAAGACATGATAGGGGGAAGGGAGGGGGTGCCCCAACAGAGAAGGCAAGAGACCCAGAAGAGCATAAGGAAGCTCAGGACTTCAAGGAGGGTGCTGAGAAATAGGAAGGACAAAGGCAGAAGAGAGAAGGGTAAATGTTCCAGTGACAAGAATTTCAATCCGGGTGTCCCCAAGTAAACTGTGAGATTTACAGTTTACTTAAAAACTGAGAGAAATAGCCAAAATCATAGAGGACAGGCATTCCTTTTTACCTGATAGGGGCCTGGGAGGGTGAGAGGAAGCTTCCTAGTTTCCTATGTGGCTTTTACAGTCATGGTAGACAAAGCAGGCAGCTCCAGGGTGACGCTTACCCGGGAGAGGAGGAGAGATGAGTGGGTAGAGCAGGTAGAGAAGAAAGCAGCTGAAGAGGTGGACTGGGAGAGGCTTTGGAAGAAGGAGGGTTCACATAGAGGGAAGAGGGGCAACTGGCTTAGCAGAGAGATGCCCATGTGGTGGGCTCCCAGGAGGATTTAGCAGGCTCCATGAGCCAGAGACTTAGAGAGGAAACTTCCTGAGTAGACAAGGAGAGACAATGGTTAGAACAGGTGGAGGGAAAAAGTGATTGAGGAGAACTCTAGATTTGGAGGCAACTGTGGTGGCAGAAGCCAGCAGAAATAAATATCCATCCATCCACCTACCCACCCACCCACCCACTCATCCATCCATCCACCCACCCACCCACTCATCCATCCATCCATCCATCTATCCATACACACCTTAAGAGAGTCAAATCAACGGTGTGGTTTGGCTAGCAGAGGCTCCTTGCAAGGGGATCATATATGCTCCTCCTGGGTTTCGGGGCACCAGATGCATAAGGTGAGGATATGACCATTCCAATTATGGTTAGGGAGAAGGTTTTTATTGTAGATATAAAGGATAGTACAGAGAGAGACATTTGGAAGAATCCAGAGCAGAGAGAGAAAGTAGTAGACTAAACATGGCCAGTAGACTGGACCAGGTCTTGAGAGGAAGGGTGGGAAGAGGGAGAAAAAGAAAGGACCAAGAGAGAGCGGGTACAAGAGAATGTCAAGAGATGGAGACCCGAGGAAGCACATGGCCAAAATGGCACGGTTATATAGGAATGAGAAACTGAGGAAGGGAAGTGCATGAGCTGGAGAACTTTAGGGTAAGTGGTGGGGTGAGAGGAGCCACAGGCACTGAGTGAGCCTGGAGGCCAGCAAGCTCTTTGGTATGCTAACAGGCACCACAGGTAACCATTTTTCCTGAGTTTATTTTGGATCTGACACCAAGGACTTGCCTTAATCTAAACTGTCCCTGCTTGGCCCATAGGAAGTAGCACTGTTAGGAGTTGGGGCCTTTTTGGAGTAAGTGTGGCTTTGTTGGAGAAAGCGTGTCTCTGTGGAGGCAGGCTTTGAGGTCCTACGCTCCAGCTATGCCCCGTGCCTGTGGATCATGATGTAGAACTCTCAGCTCCTTCTCCAGCATGACCATGTCTGCCTGCAGGCTGCCATGCTTCCCACAGTGATGATAATGGACTAAATCTCTGAAACGGTAAACCAATCCCAATTAAATGTTTCCCTTCATAAGAGCCGCCTTGGTCTGGATCTCTGTGAGTTTGAGGCAGCCTGGTCTACAAAGCCAGTACAAGACAGCCAGGGCTCTGTTACACAGAGAAACCTTGTCTCGAGAAACAAACAAACAAGCAAACCAAAAAAGAGTTGCCTTGTCACGGTGTCTCTTCACAGCAATAAGACAGCAACTAAGACAACACCTGTAGAACCTTTATTCTCTTAGGTACTTGTAAGTAGATACACCAGCAATTATCAAGATTGGAATTAGTGCTGTCAGTAGTAATAGCCGGTTTCTGTGATCTACAAGTGGGAAAAACAAAAAATAATTAGGTCAAGTCAAGAACAGAGTGCTGGAAGTACAGGCCATGGCCAGTGTGCCCCAGTTGAATTGACTGTATTTTTTGGTAGTATTGGGCTTGAGTTCAGGGTGTCATGCATGCTAGGAAAATTCCCTACCACTGAGCTTCAGCCCAAGGCCTAATTTTTGCATATATTGTTAAATGGGGTTCCAGCTTCATTCTTTCACATGTGTATGTTCTTTGGCCGGCCTTATTTATTGAAGAGGCTGCTTTTCCCCTACGGGATGTTTGGCTCAAGGGTCTACTTATTGTAAAGAATTATTATAAATTCCATTCACACATGAATGAAGACCATGTGGGTTGGACATGATGATTCAGTCATGAAAGGGAATGAGGGGCCCTGGCACAGCTTCAACCTAAATCAGCCTTAAAACACGACACTGGGGGAGGGGAGGGTGTCTGGAGAGATGGCTCAGTGGTTAAGGTGCCCTTGCAGGGGACCTAAGTTCAGTTCCCAGCATGCACATGGTGGCTCACAATCATCTGTGACTTCAGTCCTAGGTAATCTGACACCTCCTGCACACATGGAAGCAGACATACATGCAACAAAACACCCCTACATGTAAAGTATTTTTAAAGAAAACAGGACACTCAGGGCTCCAGACTCTACCTCTGGGAACCATCCAGACAGGCCAGGCCACTGAGGCAGGTCAGCCTGGGAGGGTCCCGGTCAAACAGAGACACACTTTTGGGGGCCATTGTAACAGATGGAGAACTGGTATTCAGTATCACTTGGATGTCCACCTTGAAACAGTTAGTGCTACGATATGTAAATATTCATTCAATAAGCAGACAGTCATAGGAACTAAAAAGAAATCTGTCTTACTTGAGGTTGTGTTTGCTGTGGAGTTGTATTTCTGGAGGACAGGGACTCCCTGGGGACACCTGCAGAGAGACAGCCTCAGTTCTTCCTGTCAGACCTCTCCTGCTGTCCAGAAAGGGCTTAATGCCACTCCCAATCACAGCAGGCAGCATCATGACCCAAGTTCTGAAACAGGGCTCTGGCCACACAGCTTTCACCAGCCCCACTGGCATCTCAGACACGATCATGTGATCCCCACTAAATACATAACATTTGCTACTTTTCTCTCCTCCGTTGACGCCCATAGCCTCTTTGGTGGCCTCAGAGTGAGGAAAGGGAGTGGCCTCTCTGTCCTTACCAGATTTTAGGTTCCAGAGAGGAACAATTTATTGGCTCTGTGGCTTGTGCTGCGCCGCCTAGTGGTTTGAAGACTCAACAACTTGATCTGACTGGAGCCACTGTCCCTTATTGAGGGGCAAGCTCAGACTTTCCCCCAAAAACCTTGCCCTGCAGTCCCCCCCCCCCACAGTGTAACCTGGTCCTACCTTCCTGAGAATGAATGAGGCTTTCCCCAGCCCTCCCAAGGACAAATACACTGAAGAACCCTCCTGGAAGACATCACTCAGGAAAACGGAGTCTCTTGCTAGATGATGTCTACTTTCTCTCAAGGCACACTAGCCTTGGAGATCTCCAGCAATAAGTTCTGCACCACCCTGACCACAGAGTCTCCACCCCACAATGCCCGCTGCCTACGTGTGACACAGACTGTCCCCCTCTCTGGACATTAGTGGCCATTCAGGCATCGTACAAAGCTACCAACGCCACAGTGTCACTTACTTGCTAAGTGGGAGGCAGGTTTCTGGGAAATTTGGGTCATTGCAGTAAAGCTGAGGTTGGCACTGGCATTTCTGGTCACTGGTGGCAGAGCAATTGGCTATGATTTTCTGGTCTGCAATCCGGGGAGGAATAGGGTCAGGTCCAGGTGAGCACCCTCACATACATACACAGAGCCCACCAATACCTAAGAGGATCAGTGTGTCCCAGTACAAGCTTTACTCCCCATCACAGATGGACTGAGTGCTCAACAGCACTGCCATGAACATCCTCACCCTCAGACCTGAGATGAGGGTCCACTGTCCAGCATCCCGCACAACAGCCACAAACTGCCCTGGTACCTCCGTCACAGGTGGTCCTGCTCTGTATGCCCACTGCTGCCCCACAAGGTTCCCCCTCCTGAGGCCACCACCTCCATCAGACATCTCTGACGGTGCCATATTTAATCACCTTATTCTTTGCTGAAGAGCACCTAGTGACCGTGTGTCCAGACCTCTGGCGGGTCCTGACTCAGCAGCTTGTAAAAGATGGTTTTCCCACTAGGGTGTTCCATTTTAACCTTGTGTCTATAGTTCAGGTTACCACGAACACTCAGCCTATAAACATCATTTCCCATAGTTCTCCGAAGCTAGGCAGTGTCCATTCTCAGAGTGCAGCAGGCGGCATAGGCAGAGGACTCTCAGCCCAGCTCTCTGCAGATGCCTTAGAGCCTCAGGGATCTATGATAGTGGAATATGGGCCCGATTTTTTGTTTTGTTTGAGTCAATATTTCTCTATATGGTCCTGGATGGCCTAGAACTTACAACATAGATCAGGCTGACCACACACTGAGGTGCCCTTCCTATCTCTGCCTTCTGAGCTCTGGTGTCAGAGCTGTGTGCCACCATACTAAGCCTGCTTCCATCGAACACTTAGGCAATGCTAATGCCAGGCATGAGGTATTTGCCACCTAGTTTAACACAAGTCAGTGACATAGGAGTGTGTGTATGCAGACACCCATGCGTGCACATACAAAACAGATTTTTTTCCCCCATAATGCCAGGGAACACACCCAGATCATTTGCATACTAGGCAAGCATTGTACCACTGAGCTGCATCCACTGCCCCAGCAACTGCTTGAAGTTTGTTTGCTTTGTTTGGTTTTTTGAGACAGAGTCTCACTATGTAGTTCTGGCTGTCTTTAAATTCACTGTGTAGGCCAGGCTGGCCTTTGAACTCACAGAGGTCTGCCTCCAGACTGCGGCGGTTAAAGGCACATGCCACCATGCTCGGTCTGCTTAAAGCTTTTGAGAACGTTTTATCACATTTCTGTATCTTGTTGGTGACTCCTGCAGGCCTGTGCCTCTTCTCTCTGCTGCCTTCCAGGATCCACACTGCTGCTGCTCTACTCTCTAAGCTCTACGTGTCTGGGAACTTGCACACATGATTGCTTATTCTTGGAGGTGTGATTTTTCTCGTCACCAGCATGCATTTTACTAGATTCTGCATTCAATTGCCAACTAGGAGAAAAATGCTCTAAAAAAATGGCAGAAGGCTGTCTTTGTGATTGTGATTTTTCTGATATTGTTCTTACCCTGAGTCCCTCTCACTCATAATAATTTTGCCTTGGTTTGGTTTTGAGACAGGCTCTCACTGTGTAGCCTTTGAAACTGCCCTGGATCTCAAGATATAAATACGCTGGCCTTGAACTCAGAGACCAGCTGTTTCTGCTTCCTGTGAGCTGGTATTAAATGTTGCTCAACCATGGCCCATCTGTAAGAAACAAACTTTATGCCAGTGGGGACTCTGGCTTCGTCCTGGCATCCATCAGCCATGACTGCTCCATCCCAGTGCTGGACTATCATGCTTCTGACTCTATTGCCAATTTTCACAGCAAGACAGTGAGCATCAGTCCTAGTCCGACCTCTGCTCAGTCACATACTCACCTTCACGACACCTGGAGCAAGGCCTACAAGACTCTAGGCCATTAGGAGCCTCTGTGAACATCCCTTGGTAACAGTTCTCACATTGTCCTTGGGTGTGGGGTATCTGGCAGTGCTCCTGGACAAACATACCTGTGGATAAGAGCATACAGGGATCCGTCTTGCTCTAGGCAGGCTCAATGTCTTCAGCACAAGTTCAGAATAATCACTGGACTGTCACAACCTGCTTGAGGATCTGTAGGGCTGCCGGCTCCCTGAGCTGCTCTCATTCCTGTGGATATCTGACCCTCAGGGGTCTCGGAGCCAAATGACCCTGGGTGAATAGAATGGACTCCTCTGACTCGCTCCTACCTTTCAAGCCCCATGTCCTCCCTTTGAATGGCAGTCCCAGTGTTCCAAGAGGCGGTTGAGACCTGGGTAAAATCAGCTCACTTCTATTTACTGCCTCATAAGCACGTCACCAAGAACTTTCTTTCTCAGGCCTCTTTTGTTGTTATTTGTGGTATTGATTGATACAGGCTTTCACAGTGTGGCTCAAGTTGACCGGGAATTCATAGCAGTGTTCCTACCTTAGTCTCTTGAGTGCTGGGATAATAATGGGCTTGAGCTACCATGCTTAGCTTTTTGCTTTCTACTTCTATCTATCTATCTATCTATCTATCTATCTGTCTGTCTGTCTGTCTGTCTGTCTGTCTGTCTGTCTGTCTGTCTGTCTATCTATTTGAGATAAAAGCTAGCCGGAACTCTATAGGCTGGCCTGGTCTGCAAAGACCACTGCCTCAGTTTCTGAGTGCTGGCACTACAGGTGTGAACCAGCACACTCAGCTTCTTAACTCTTTCCTGAAGGCAGGACAGTGTTTTCACCCTATCAGGTTCCCTGGGACCATTTTGAACTTCTTAGTTCAGGCTCTATGTTGCCAACTGAGAAGCATTCAGATGAAGCAGGGTGTGGCAGCGCACACCTTTAATCCCAGCGCTGGGGAGGCAGAAGCAGGTAGATCTCTGTGAGCTTGGTCCATGGAGTGGAGAGAGGAGGAGGTGGAGGAGGAAATGTTCAGGTGGCTCTTCCCTATTAATCGTAGAGAAAACTATAAACTATTAACTGTGGGAAAATGACAAAATCCAGCAAGCATGTGTTCCCTGAAGGACAGCTGCAGACACTCATGACCAGGTGATCATTGAAAAAAGAGACCAGTGGAGTAAGGCTGGAGGTGATGGACTCAAAGGTTCAAGTGATGGGAAGTGGCAGGGTCAGTCTGGGTCTTCAGCTAGGCCTGAAGTGAGCAAGGTGGACACCTGGCTGAGTCTTGCTGTTTGGCTCTCATATGCATTTGGCCATCAATAGTTTTTCATTTACAAGAGTTGATTGTAGTTTTTAAGATTTCTTTTTATTACTTGTGTTTGTGTCTGTCTGCCCATATATGTGCAGGTGCCCATAGAGAGCAAAGAGGGCATTTGACCATCTGGAGTCATAGGTGCTTGTAAGATGCCTGATGTGGGTGCTGGGAACCAATCTTGGGTCCCCTGCCAGAGCAACAAGCTCTCTTAATTGCTGAGCCATTCGGTTTTTTTTTTTTTTTCCTGTCCTTTATTACAATCCAGCTTGAAATGAGAATGTGAGTGACCATAGAGAAGAATGTTAAAATCAAGCTTTAAATTTTGGGAAGTGGCCAGTCCAGTTTTGAGGACACAGTACAGTATCCCTGTAGTGCCTTCCACTGTCTGTAGCACTGGCTTCAAACCTGCTTGTCTGCTGGGAGATGGCCTTCTCCTGAAGGAATGTTAGGAGGTAGCAGGGACAGGCCGACACTGGCTGTCAAGGGCTGCCATGGTGTGCCTGCATAGGGCCCAGACTGGCAAACTAAACTTGTAAGAGTGGTGCGCCTCTTTACTGCCCATCTGTGTTCTGTCTCTGGAGGAACACCTCTGCTCTGTTCTGGGGGTGGGGGAGGAAGGAGAGAACCTGAGGCTTACAGCCATAAGTATTTTCACTCTGGCTTCACATGGCTTTGCCTACATTGGACACAAACCTCTCTCAACGGCTGGGAACTGGACTTTGCAAGGAGACTTCTGCCAGGCTGAGGAGCGTAAAGAACAATAAGCTAAATAAATGGTTTATCTAGGGTAACAGGGCATGGGACATGGGTCCCGGATGGTGTCACTTCAGTAGGCTTGGGTGTCCCACAGGACAAGCCTCCTAAGAGTGCCTTCATTCACCATAGTAGGCTGGGGCTTGGTGTGATTTCTGGTACATTTGTGCAAGTATCTGCAGCCCATTATGTGTTCCTCCATGAGTCATGAAGACCCTATGAACCATGGTTTGGTGAGCTGCCCTGCCAAATTATCACCGAGTGAGGGCAGGTGTAAGTTTCATGCCTGGGTTTACTGTGTAATTTTAATCTTTTGTAGTAATGAGCCCTTACTAGGAATGTGGCAGCTTTTCTGTGTGGACTGGGTCTTTTGAGAAAATTCCTAAGCTTGGAGGCTCTTGTGGAGTAACTTCCTTTAAACTGAACCTTCCTTCCTGAAGGGAGGACTCGGGAACTTACAAGAGTCAAAGGCTCTGACCAGGGTTGTGTGAGCAGTAAGTGTGGTGGCTTGAATAAAAATGGCCCCCATAGGGTCATACATACATTTGAACGCTTGGTCACCAGGGAGTGACACTATCTGAGAGGATTAAGAGGTACAGCCTTGTTGGAGGAAGTGTGTCACTGGGGGTAGGCTTTTAGGTTTCAAGAGTTCAAGCCAGGCCCAGCGTCTGTGTTTTCCTGCTGCCTGCAGATACAGATGTAAACTCTCAGCTACTTCTCCAGCAGCACGTCTGCCTGCCTGTGGTCAGGCTTCCTGCCTTTATGATAATGGACCAAACCTTTGAACTGCAATCAAGCCCCAATTAAATGCTTTCCTTTATGAGAGTTATCATGGCGACCGACTAAGATACTAAGGAATCTCTAGAGTGGGAGAGTCTGGCTCCGGGTAAGTTGTGCAGAGAGCTTTGGGCAAACAGCTTTACTAAGTGGTCGCCCACGCGGGGGGTGTGGTCACAATGACGCAGTCACCTCAGCCACCTATGCTCCTGAAGGGGACTCCGATAAACTCAATGATTCACCAAACCATGCTTTGGTAAATAGTTTCTTTGGTTTGTTCTCCTCGACTTATCAGGAGTGAGCAGATGGTGTTCACATCTCCCCACAGCGAGTCCCACAACCAGGGGTCTTGACACGAGACACGTGCCCTCTTGTCAGCTTAGCTGAGAGTGCAAGTACAAGCATGGCCACTGCCACCAACATACATGGTGACCTCAGCAAGCCGCCTCAGATCTCCCGGCTCGGCCGTCTCCGCTGGAAGTGGTGGCAGTGTGGGGATGGGGGTATCCCCCTGCCTGTGGCGAGTACAGGGGGTTAAAATCAACCCCCTGGCTCCCTTTTTGGAACCTTCCTCTCAGCTGGGCACCACAGCTCATGCCTCATCATGGAGGGTGGATAGGTGGGCGGCCCTCCACTAATGAGGCCTTGGTATAAATATTCATACCGACCCTTGAATACACAGAGGGCCTCCTTTGGGGGTCTGTGTGCTTGGGTTAGGAGACACTTCCCAGAGTCTGAAATAGTACACAGTGGCTGAGCTGAGCTCCCCGGCCCACACCCACTTCACTCTGTACAGCCTCCGGCGTGCCTAAAATGCCACCCATGTCTATGCTCTGGCACTGGGTCAGACAAAGAACTCACCTGCAGGACATAACTTGCAGCAGTGGCCCATAGACAGGTACTCATCATTGCTGCAGCTGGAGATGTTCTGGCTCTCTCTGGAGAGTGGCATAGCAGTTACCTGTAGCTGGCAAAGGACAAGGGGAAGCTTAAATTTATTGATTGGTAACTGTGGATGATGGTGAAAAGGGAAATAGCAAGGCGGGGGCCTCCTTGTGGAGACAGGGCAGGGACTATCTGATGTCATGCTGAAGAACCACACTTGCCCGGAGGAGGCTGCCCAATAGGTCACTATAAAGTCTGGTGGCTCACTGCTGTTTGCACAGCAGGATCATTCCACCCTTCCCCCAGCTCTCTTCTAGTAGCCAGCAGCTTGTGTTGTAGTGCAACTTGTGACCTACCAGGACCCTCCAAACCTTGAGGCTCTCCAAACCTCAAGCTTTGATGGCTGCTTCCTGCGGTGGGGCTGCAGATGAAGGCACCAGTTAGAACCAAAAGTTTGAGAGGCATTTCTTGGGCTGGAGAGATGGCATTTAAGAGAATATGCTGGCTGGGCATATTTTCAGCACTCAGGAGGCAGAGGCAGGCAAATCTCTCTGAGTTTGAAGCCAGCCTGCTTTACAGAGCGAGTTCCAGGACAGCTAGGGCTGCACAGAGAAACCCTGTTTTGAAAAACAAAGCAAGCAAGCAAGCAAAACAAACAAACAAACAAAAAACAACCAAAAAAAGCACATGTTGTTCTTGCGAAAAGGCCAGAGTTTGGTTCCTAGCACCGATGTGGGAGGCTCATAAACCACCTGTAACTCCAGCTCATGAGAATATGGTGCCCATTTCCAGCCTCCTCAGGAATTGTAGGCAATTGGCAGGTTTGCAGGGAACACTTACACACATAAAATAAAAATAAATCAAATCCTTAAAAAAGAAAATCTAATTTTATTTGGTATTTCTTCACTCTAAGCCTCAAGTAACTGTAAAGAAATAACGAGATTCTGTTTTGTTTTATTGTAGTGCGGAGGATTAAAACCAGGGCTCACACACTGGGCCCTCATTAGCAGAATGCTACATTTCTAGCCTTGCAACAGATGGCTTTAAAGATTTATATTTGTGTGCGTGAGCCTGCTTTTACGTATGTATACGCAGTGAGTGCAGTGAAGGAGGAGGCCAGAAGAGGGCCTTGGATCCCTGGCACTAGAATCACAGATAATGATAAGCTGTCTTATGTGGGTGCTGGGAATTGAACCTGGTTTCTCTACAAGAGTAGCCAGTACTTTTTTTTTTTTTCATGCACTCCAGATACTGATACATGCTACATGAAACAGAGGAAAAAAAAATTTGAAGTGGTGATCATTGACAGGAGATTGAAAGAACAACATGTGTGTGGAGCCATGATATCACAGAAATTAATTATCACACATAAATTAATAGGTGCCTGGAAAAAAGTAGTTACCTTCGTCTCACTTTTCTCATCTGTAAAATGGGGAAAGTGATATACTTAGGGTTGAGATTAAATAATGCATGTAGAACAGTTGGTATGAGCCTAGCACATTCTGTCTCCTCCCCACCTCCTTCTCTGAATAACTTGCCTTGATGTTTTGCCTAAACAGATCACTTGAACTCTGTGCCTAAGAAACCACCAAGCTGAGGTGCTCTTCTTTATACTTACAGCTGCATGGCACACACTCTTGGAAATAATTCTTCACAGCAGCAACCTTTAGGACCCGTCTCTACATTCCTGGGAGCTGTCCTCACTCCTCCTTACTATTCTGCTCCAATCTCACTCACTACTAGCGTTCTCCTCACAAACTTCTTTTTTCTCCTCACGGTTCCAGGCTCTCGCCTTCAGCAATGTTTCTTCAATAAGTGAGATAAACTTTCTGGCCGAAGGATTTTCTGGTTTTTAGATTAGGATCATTTGGGTAGTTCCACCCATTTATTTTTGCATTAACTCAATTTTCTTTTATTTACTCAAGTTGGGCAGGAGTCTTTTTTTTTTTTGAGTTATTAGCTTTATCACCTTCATCTTGGTATCATCTTCACCATTCTTGTCTGTCTAATCTGACAAATTTTCATCACCCCCTGGAGGCCATACTATTTTCTCTCTTGATGTTGCCAGCTTCACCTGTTCTTTCATGTAGGAAGGACAATGACCACAGGTGAATTTGTTAAGATATCTTTATGGCCCACACCTTAATCTTAGCACTTGGGAGGCAGAGGCAGGCAGATCCCAGAGCTCAAGGTCAGCTTGGTCTACAGAGGGAGCTCTGGGACACTAGGGATAGGAGGCTGACCAAACTCTAGCATGAAGTGTTGGCCCTAAAACCCACAGGTCATGAATTACTATTTTTTTTATTCTTTAAAGAGATGTTATCTCAGTCTTTTATTCTGATTTTTATAAGACAGTGCCTCACTATACAGTCCTGGCTCTCCTGGAACTCATTATGTAGACCAGGCTGGCCTCAAGCTCACCAACATCTGCCTGCCCGTGTTTCCCAACTGCTGGGATTAAAAGCGTGCACTACCACACCCAGTCAATCTCTCTTTGAAGAACCTTCTTTTTTGTGGCATCATTTGAGTCACTTTTTTTTCCACCCACGTTTTCTTTACAACATTGTCTATTGAGATGGTTTCTGGGGATTTCTGGAGCACAAAATGCAGGGCCAAGACTTCTCTGACAGGCAGGGTGCTTCTGAGTTGCAGATGGGAGGGGGAGAGAAGTTGGCAGAGTCAATATCCGGGAGATCTGGGTCCCACTCGTCAGGAGGACTTGTGTAATCTGTACGCCGTGCCCAAAGCACTGTAAACCACTGTAAACCTTGAAGCTTTTTGAAATTGGCAGCCTGCCCAGGAAGAGGAGCACAGGAAGTAAGTGTTCAGGCTCCAGGGACCGGCCCATTCCATCGAACAGTGAATCCCTTTGGTGATTTTATTTATGTTTGTGTTTTGCCTCCATGTATGTCTATATGAGGGTAGACATTACAGGAACTGGGGTTACAGACAGTTGTGAACTGCTATGTGGGTGCTGGAATTTGAACCCTGTTCCTTTGAAATAGCAACTAGCGGTCTTTGCCACTGAGCCATCTTCCCCCCGACACAGGCACCTTTGGTGATTTTAAAAGTCAGATTACATGTAAATGGTCTCTGACTGCTCGAATATTATCTCAGAACAACCTAAGGATTTTTGTTGATGTTGAAATCAAAGATCTAAATGTGCTGTAAAATGCTATATATCCTTACAGGTTTATAAAATATAAACCTTTTTTTCTGCTTGTTTTTTGGTTTTGAAGACAGGGTCTTCAACCTCAGCTGGGTTAGAAAATTCTATTAGAGACCAGGCTGAACTCAAAATCGTGATAATTCTCCTGCCTCTGCCTCCCGAGAGTTGAGATTACAGGTGTGTGATACCAAACCAGACGTAAGAGAGAGAAAACTAGCATAAAATGAAGTTGGTTGCAACTAAAAGGTCATTTACAGGGTTGTCTAGGTTTTTGTTCATTTATTTGTTTTTCTGAGTTTTTCTCTGTGCAGCTCTGGCTGGCCTGGAGCCCGCTATGTAGCCCAAGCTGCCCAGTAACTTAAATTTAACTGCAGTTCACTATTCAAGAGGCAAGGAGCGATTTTGGGACAAACTTAAAGAAATCAGAAAGACCCGTGAAAGGCAGTAGTAGTAGAGCCATTCCTCCCACTCCTTTTTTTTTTTCACTACTAGTAGTAGTTACTATACCTCTCGCGACCAGCCTGGCCAGACCCACGAAGAGCATGCGCCCGAGGCTACAACTGTGTTCCCGGGCCGGCAGGAAAGGAAGAGCTCCCGGCGGCAAAGCCTCAGGAGATACTCTTTTTCTTTGCACGCGCGGTTGACAGCTTTCCAACGAGGAAGAGCCGGGAGGCGTGCCCCGCTCGTCCCAGCGCTCAGGGACCGACGAGACACCCTTCTCCGGGCGGACGCTTGGCCCGCCAGTCCCCTGCTCAAAGGCCCCACTCCCGACTCCTGACCGCGCCGGCGGTGGTCCCCGGCGCCTCACGGGCCCCGCGACCTGTCCACCGCCAGCCCCCCGTAGCTTTCCGGTGAAGCTACGAGACCCGGTGCCGGGACGCGAGTCTCAGCTCTGAGGCCTGCGGCGGAATCGACTCACCAGCATCAGGAGCAGGGACAGCAGCCAGAGACTCGGATTGAAGACCAGCGCAGGAGGAAGGACCATGACTCAATGTGCGCTGCTCTCCCTGAACGCTTGTATTTATAGGGCGAAGGCGCCCCCATTCCCCGTTCCTCTCTGTAACTGGCTGTCCGTAAGGTTGCCCAACCTCCTGGGCGTGTCCAGCGCCTCCACGCTACACTCCTCCTGGGCGTATGAGCGCTACAAAGTTACACTCACCACTTGTAATACCTAGTTTTCTATAAGCACAGATGTAATTTTAAATGCTAGTGAAGTCGTTAAACAATCGTATTTGTTGCAAGCAGCAAGCTAGAGTAGGATTCTTTGCTTTCTTTTTTTCATCACGGTATATTGATCTTGTAAAGCTTACACTGCGCGGGAGAAAAAAACTGCAGGGCAAGGTTTTGGGGGAAAGTCTGAGCTTGCCCCTCAATAAGGGACAGTGGCTCCAGTCAGATCAAGTTGTTGAGTCTTCAAACCACTAGGCAGCGCAGCATAAGCCACAGAGCCAATAAATTGTTGCTCTCTGGAACCTAAAATCTGGTAAGGGCAGAGAGGCCACTCCCTTTCCTCACTCTGAGGCCACCAAAGAGGCTATGGGCGTCAACGGAGGAGGGAAATGTAGCAAATGTTATGTATTTAGTGGGGATCACATGATCGTGTCTGAGATGCCAGTGGGGCTGGTGAAAGCTGTGTGGCCAGAGCCCTGTTTCAGAACTTGGGTCATGATGCTGCCTGCTGTGGTTGGGAGTGACTTTTGAGAGAGGTCTGGCAGGAAGAACTGAGGCTGTCTCTCTGCAGGTGTCCCCAGGGAGTCCCTGTCCTCCAGAAATGCAACTCCACAGCAAACACAACCTCAAGTAAGACAGATTTCTTTTTAGTTCCTATGACTGTCTGCTTATTGAATGAATATTTACATATCGTAGCACTAACTGTTTCAAGGTGGACATCCAAGTTCTCCATCTGTTACAATGGCCCCCAAAAGTGTGTCTCTGGTTGACTGGGACCCTCCCAGGCTGACCTGCCTCAGTGGCCTGGCCTGTCTGGATGGTTCCCAGAGGTAGAGTCTGGAGCCCTGAGTGTCCTGTTTTCTTTAAAAATACTTTACATGTAGGGGTGTTTTGTTGCATGTATGTCTACTTCCATGTGTGCAGGAGGTGTCAGATCACCTAGGACTGGAGTCACAGATGATTGTGAGCCACCATGTGCATGCTGGGAACTGAACCTGGGTCTCCTGCAAGGGCACCTTAACCACTGAGCCATCTCTCCAGACACCCTCCCCTCCCCCAGTGTCGTGTTTTAAGGTTGATTTAGGTTGAAGCTGTGCCAGGGCCCCTCATTCCCTTTCATGACTGAATCATCATGTCCGACCCACATTGTCTTCATTCATGTGTGAATGGAATTTATAATAACTCTTTACAATAAGTAGACCCTTGAGCCAAACATTCCGTAGAGGGGGGAGGGCTGGGTCTTCACCCTGCAAGGCTTTCCCTGGCCTGTGAGTGAATCTCCCACCTCTTCTTTCTGTTACTGTGTTTAACACCTTGTGTGCCAATGCGAGCTCATGGGACACCGGCCATTTAAGGAAAGCCTCCTAGCACGACAAAAGAAACACAAAGTGGAACTCTCACCCTCTTTGGGTGCAAGACGGTTGGTTCATCTGCTCCACCTGCCTCTTCTAGGTGGCCTGTAGATCAGCCCCATCCAAATGCCACTTCCTCTTTAAATTGAGGGACTTTGACACCTGGATTTCATCAGCATCCCCAAAGAAGAGGAGGAGCCTAGCACCAGGTACCCACCACTTAAGTCATCTGTCTCTTGCCTCTCCTTAGAGCCAGGGAATGGAGCTCGTGCCCATCTACCCTCACCTAGGCTGAGCAGCGGGAGGAGCTAATTCTTTGGCCAGCCTGCCACCCTTTTCCTTCCTTCTTGTCTTCCCTCAGGCATGGTGTCTGCTCAGGAGTAAACCAAATCAAATCACAAACAAGTTTCCATGGAAAGTTTGACAGTTCCCCTGAGGTACTCATTCGTTCAGCCCCCTGAAACGTCCCCCTCCTTTGGGAAGCAGAGGGAAAGTGGAAGAAGGAAGCATCCATATATACACTTTCGGACACTGTTGCATCACCTGCCAGCCAGCAACTCTGACTGGTTTGGGAGTGGCCTTCCATTTCTGCGCACACACATTCCAGGTCCTGACTGTCCCACTCTGCAGGGGGAGGGGAGGTGAAAGGAACAGGCCTGTCTAGCTCTGGCTAGATTTTTGTGCCCAGGCTTCTCTCTGACCCCTACCCTTGGCTCTTTTAAAACATCTATTTTATTATTATATTTTTTAAAGTGTGTGTATGTGTGTGTGTGTGTGTGAGTGAGTGCAGGTGCCTCCAGAGGTCAGAGGTGACAGGTCGCCTAAAGCTGGAGTTCCAGGTGGTTGTAAGCCACCTGATGTGAGTCTGGAAATCAAACTGGGGTCCTCTGCCAGAGCGGTGCACACTCTTAATGGTTGAGCCATCTCTATAGCCACCTGTACCCTTGCTTTTAAAAGTGGTCCAGGAACTCCCTAACGGTCAAGGCAGTTGGAAGTTGTTCTCATATGAGCCCAATAGCCCTTGACTGTCTTCCTGCAGAGATGCTGAAGGATGCCCACGATGGAAGAGAGAGAGAGCCTGCTCAATACCGGGGGAAACTTCTCACCCTTAGAATAGATGTGTATTTATTGTAATATGTGTATGTAATTTATATATGTAATATCTTGGGATACTCCTGGGTTGCTGCTGGGCAGGCTGCTGCTTGGGAATATGTGAGGATTCTGTTTGCTCTGCTATTTCAGGAACTGTGGTGCTGATCTACTAATGTTTCATGGCTACACATAGTGATAAAACACTACAAGGACAAGGGAAGGGTCTTGGCAGGGGAGGGAGAATCTTAACTTAGGATAAGAAATTGAGGAATGATATAGAGAGGCCAGGGGGTTAGAGTGGCCTGTGGGTCCAGCCTGGAGCTTTTCCTCTTTTGTGCTCATTTTTGTGCAGTGTCACAGCAATGGAAAACATTCTTAGGGTGAATGTAGGGTAGTATCCTGTCCATCCCCAGGTAGATGATACACACCATGTTGTCACGTGTCAACCAATGTCTTACAGGGACAATATTGTGGGAGTCATTGGAAACTTTAAGTTTCTTCCCACATCTTCAAATATGTTTGTATGTAAATTGTATATATGTATCCTGTGACAGGAAAACCCTGTTCTAGTTTGCCTCTCTAGTTTTCTGTGATAAATGCCATGACCCAAAAGCCTAGGCATTCTCCTGCGCCAGCTTCAGGTGTCCAGGGACTCAAATTCTGCTCACAGGGTCCTCCCACCCAGCACCCCTTCAGGAGTTCCTACCTTGATCTCTCCAGCTAGCTCCAGCCTCCTCGGTATGGTCACCTTCTTGTGCTGCAGCAGGACCTGCCACAGCAGAGACAAGTCTTGGGCATGTTAAAAGGAGGTGGATCTTGCTACCAGATGGGCCTGTAAAGCTAAGCAGAGTACCCTGCCTGGACTCAACCCTTGGGGCTGAGTCACTCTGCTAGAGAAATTGGCTCTCCTCGATGCCACTCTGTCCTTTCCCAAAATCCTTGCTGGACCAAATTCAGGCTGCAGATAACAACTTCTTATCTAGCAGTCAAGACAGTGTTACTGGTTTATTGGAGTGTCTTTTTCTAGGGCTTTAACTGGACTCAGACATTTCAGGGCCATTTTATGAAGGTCTGAGAGAAAACAATAGAGCACACAGCTGTAGGTCTTGGCAGCTGTCTGAGGAAGGCAATGAAGAGGAAGAGAGATAGCCATGTCCTTTAGGTTACTGTGCAAGAAAGCAACGGAGGTCTGCCAGGGACCATGGAACCGGAAAGAGGAAATAGTCTTCAGAGAAAGCAGTGCTGTCCAGGGTGTGCATGTTTAGGGTTATGGCTGGTGGCCCAAGATTAGAAAGGGAAAAAAGGAATCTCATACTTTTTAGTCAGAACTCAACCCAGAAAGGGTAACAGACTTAGAAGCAGAGAGCTGTGAGCCATTGCCTCAGGAGAGGGGCTTCTGGGAATCATACATACATTATTTCATTAAGGGGATAATTATTACTCCCTTCTCCGTATCTGTCTTGAGGTGAATCATCATCCCTAGGTGAGTGGCCAGGTGAGTCACAAACTGAGTCTTATGTTAAGAGAGAAGGTGACAGTATATAAATGTGCCTTGAGGGAGAGAGCTAAAATTCATTTTATTCTTTTGACACGAAGAAAGTAGCTTTCCGTAATAGATTTCAATAAACTGATATTGCCAACTTTTCAAATGGGATTTTTTAATTGGGGGGGGGTGCAGGGCATTCGAGACAGGGTTTTACACAGGGTTTTTCTGTGTAGCCCTGGCTGTCCTGGAACTCACTCTGTAACCCAGGCTGGCCTTGAACTCAGAGATCCGACTGCCTCTGCCTCCTGAGTGCTGAGATTAAAGGCATACACCACCACTGCCCAGCTGGGATTTAAAATTTTAAGCACAGGAAATTATGAAGCTTCCCTTTCCAGGGTTAACAGGGACATAATAGGTGGTGTTCAAAGCTAAGAAGGAAGGGTCCATCATCAATGGCCTCCAGGCCTGCTAATGTCTGTCTCGAAAGCTAACAGCAATGTTGTCATCAAGTCACACAAAACATTGTCAGTCTCTTCTTAACTATGATCAAACCTGTTAGGCAAGCACTCTGCTACTGACCTATGCCCTCTTTTATTGATTTAATTTAAGACAGGGTACTAAGTAGCCCAGGTTGGCCTTAAATACCCACTGTAGCTGAGGATAACTGTGAACTTCTGATTTGCCTCCTGAGCCTGGGCATTGCAGGTGGGTACCACTACGACTCAGGACGGCATCCCTCCTACTGCTTTTCAAAATACAAGTTAATTATTATTTTATGTGTATGGGTGTTTTGCTTCCATGTCTGTGTACCAGGTGTATGCAGTACCTGAGGGGGCCGGAAGAAGGGGTCAGATTCCCTGGAAATTACTGGAGTTTCAGATGGTTGGAGCCTCCATGGAGGTGCTGGGAATTAAAACTGGGTCCTCCGGAAGGGCTGCCAGTGCTCCCAACCATCTCTTCAGCCCCTGGCCTGGAACTTTTGATCTTCCTTTGCCTTCCTTGCTCACAGCACCAATGTAATCAGCATTGCCTGGAAGGCTCAGAGTCCTCTGTCCCACCCAACTCCCAGCCTTGTCTCCCCCATGCCTTCATGTTTTCCAGAGCCTGGCTGCTGGAACTACCCACTTGCACCAAAAGCATGAAAAGCAGCACAGCTGCTAACATGCCCATGAAAGCAGCAGCAAGAGCCCAGGCAGACTGCACCGTGCTGGTACTCCTGAGCACAGAAGGGAGTGACCTCTGTCTTCCAACACGGGAGCCATCCATGTTCCCAAGGATTTGTTGACTATTTCACAATTTGGTAAAACCTGTATCACATCACACACTTTCAGAACACAGCTGATTAATTTGAGGTGTCGTTCCAAGGCTGTGCAGCCATCTCCGTACCAATTTCTAGAACTTTCCCATCTTCCCTCACTAACTTCCGAGCCGTCTCCAATACTCTCTATTCACCACTGTCACCACACTCCTTGCCCTTAAGGCCGGACTCATTTCACTTAGTACATTGTCTTCAAGGCTTCTTATACTGCTGTGTCAGAACATCTGTTTTTTTTCAAGGCTGAGTGCTATTCCACTGAATATACATGCTGTGTTTGTTAGTTCATTCATCCACCGGAGGACCTTTGGCGGCTTCCACCTTTGGGATGTTAAGAGAATGACACTTGTGAGAACAAGGATGTGCAGATGGCTTTGAGATCTTGTAGGGATATACACAGAGGTGGGATGGCTTGATCTGTTGATGCAATGTGCGTAATATTCTGAGGAACACCCGTGAAGTATCTGTACAACTCCTGTGCCCACAAGCAGTGTGAAAGGTTACAGTTACTCTGCATCCTCCCAAACACTCTGGTTTTCCCCAGTTTGGGTTTTATTTTGTTTTATTAGCAGTAGCTATCCTTCTGGATGTGAAGTGTCTCATGTGGCTTCATTTTCTCATGATCAGTGATGCTGAGCACAGTCCCATGTGCTCACTGACACTTGTGGTGTGTGCCTATAATCCTAGCATTTGAGAGGCTGAGATAGGGCCTCACATTGCCGAGGATAGCCTCAAACTCAGTACGTGGCTCAGCTCCTCCTTCCTTCACTTCTATAGAGCAGGAATGACAGGCATTTGTCACCTGGCTGGACTTGAATTCAGAAGGGTCCAGCTTTATTCTTTCACACATGGATATCCTTTTCCCAGAGTCATGTGTTAAAGAGGGTCACAGTTCTATTAATAAAAGTAGAAATCAAGGGGCTGGAGAGATCCCTCAAGTGGTTAAGAGCACTGGATGCTCTTGTAGAAGACCCAGGTACAATTCTCAACACCCACATAGTGGCTCACAGCCACTTGTGACTCTTGTTCCAGGGGATTTGATACCTTCTGACCTCCCCAGGACCAGGCACACATGGAGAACAGACATACAAGCAAGGCAAAACATTCGTACAATAAAAATAAATAGTGATATAAAAATAAAAAATAGAACTCATAATTCTTATCTTTTTTTTTTTGCCTATGTGTATTTTTTTAAAGACTTATTATTTTTTTATTTTTGTGTGTGATTGGATCCCTTGGAACTGTGGGCTGCCATGTAGGTGCTAGGAATGGAACCTGGGTCCATTCTCTTTAAGAGCAGCCAGCGCTCTTTACTGCTGAGCCAGCTCTCCAGCACAGTGTGTGTATATTTTTAAAAAGTCTAGCCCCCCTCCACTGAATCAGTTTATTAAGTTTATAAAGAAAAAAAAAAAAGAGTAGACTTCAGGAGGGTATTCTAAAACTCCAGGTGTATGATGGCACTGTGAACAACGGGACCTAGTTCTGCATGGGACCAAGGTGCAAGAGACAAGGTGAGGGGTTCAGGGCCTGCTGTCCACACTGGAAACAGAGATGTCCGGGGTACAGACTGGCCACCGGCAGGCACCCATGCTCCAGGGTGACTGGCTGCTTCATGGAGGCTCCAGGAGCCGGGTCCTCCAGAGCTGCCCTGGGGTGGAGGATGCCAAGCCACTTGGCTCTTCTTTGCTTCACCCTCTGCCGGGACCCGACGTGGGGAGGCACCCTTGGTGTTCCCTCTCTGGGTGCTGTGGGGTCTCCATTATCTTCTATGTGTCATCAAGGGGGCTGCAGCTTACCTTTGAGGTGGTGTGGGGTATATTGTCAGACGTGAGGGCTACTCTGGATGCTTCAGCATATAGGAATGTAATCAACTCAGAAAGGCCACATTGGCAACAGTGGCCTGCCCAGCCTGAGCGTCTCCATCACAGTGACTTAAAGAAACAAGCCCCACCCCTTTCCTCACTTGCCCAGTCCTGCTAGTGCCCCTGAATGCCTTGGCAGGCAACACCCTTCCCATGTCTACAGTTGCTCACTGCCTGACTGATCAGGTGGGCCACCTTCCCACTGCACACTGTGAACCTGCATCCCACCTTCTGGGCCCCTCACTTGGTACCTCCAGCTCAAGACAGCCCTGTTACACTGGTTTTCCATCTCCCCAAAAGTTCCTCCTTCTTCCCAAGGACTGTCCCCTTTCCCCCAAAGAGAATATACACATATTTTCCATTTATTTCAAGGCATGGATCAGACACAACCCCAGGTTGGGGAAGAGACAAATGGATACAAAACGTGGAAAATGAAAGGATCAGTTACAGTGGAGAGGGCACCAACAAGGTATTAAGGCTCCAAATGTGAGTACGTGTAGGCGCCCATACACGCACACACACCCCCGCACAGAGTGCCATCCATATAGGGTCAGGGGCCGGATGCAGAGGCTGGTCACTGCACACAGCTGCCTCGAATATTGCAATTCTATGTAGTCAGAATGTTAACAGAATGGGAAGACTGTATTGGTCAGGGCATGTGGCAAGCATGAGCCTCCTTGGCCTTTGGGGACACCCCTTAGGCACTTCCCTTGCTTACAAACTCATACTGCAGTTGGCAAGGGCACTCCTCTGGCTGTAGGGCAGACGTGAGGGCAGGAACTACCTGAACAGGCTTCTGTCCAAACAGCTTACCAACAGTATGAAAGTCCCAGTGTCCTCACCAGAGTAGCTGCAGCCTGCCCACGCTTGTGTGAGCACAAGGTGGGCAAACTGTCCAGAAGTCAACATCACCACCCAAAGAACCCTGGGAAATCCTGGAGTCTTCCTCCCTGCTGCTCCTGGAAACCTCACTCTCTCCCATGCTGCGGTGAGTGGCCGTCCAAAGCCAGCGCAGACCCTTCTGAGCCCCAGATCTAATGCCATACGGCAAATGGGGGCTGGCTTGGGAGTGGCAACTTGAGAAGACCAGGGGCACGCTGCAGGGCAGGAACTGCATTTGGCTTTAGCATTAAGGCCGGTGCTAGGTGGAGGGCGCTGTAGGAGAGGCCAGTGGTCCCTCGAGGGTCCTACAGCTGGGGTTACAGCACCCTCGTAGCCCAGGTCCCACATATCGTCCTCTTGTAGGAGGATCCTTCTGTCCCAGTGGCCACACCTGTGGGTCTCACTGCCTCTGCAGGCTGGTGTAAAGTGCTGGGTGCCTAGGAGGGAGTTCTGCAGGCATCACCTTGCTGATCCCAGGGGCTCTTATTTGAGGATATAGTTAATGAAGAGCTGACATGTCAGGAAGATGCAGAGCAGGAACCAGGAGCGGGGGTTCTGTAGGAGGCTGGGGACCGGTGCCTGCCCGGCACGCACTGTGTAGCTCAACATGGCTGAGAGGTGCCTGCAATGATAGGAAAGAGACCGTGCCAACACCAGCATGGCCACCCTCCCAGCTGACAGAGTAGTCTGGGACAAGATGACATGTTGATCTGCTGGGAACATGGCTACAAGTGTGGGTGGGAGCTCCGTAGGGAGAGAGATCCAAGCAGGGCAGGAACCTGGGTATCAATTGTGGGATAGGAGGGTCTGGGCTTGGGGACTAGGCCTCTTGTATCCTTCCTGACACCCCTGAGGTGATGGTTGAATGGTATCCTCCTCAAACCTTTATTGAAGTCCTGACCCCTGGACTATTTGGGGATGAGATCTCTGAAGAGGTGGCTACACTAAAAAGCTTGCTGAGATGGACCCTTAATCTAGACTGGGATCCTAAGAAGAGGGGATCAAGACAGAAACACACAGATGGCCATGTCTGCAAGCCAGGGACAGGGCACTGGGAAAAGCCAGGCTAAGATGTCCATCTTGGACTTCTAGCCTCTAGAATATAATACACTCAGTGTCTTGTTGCCATCCCAGGCTGTGTGTCCACCATGGACATAGGAGCAAACCCATCAAGCTTGGCCTCTTGATGTCTGCTCTCTCTGTCTTTTGGACGTACCAGGTTACTCTTTCTTTGCCCCCAGAGCTTAGGAAAGGAGCAACTTGAAAAAAACAAAAACAAAAACATGTGACTGTATTGTTGAGACATCAGAAAAAGGCATGAACCTGGATTGACTTAAGGATACCTAGAAACCTGGGTAAGCACCTGGGAGCAGGAGGGGGCCTCCATCTGCCCACTTCACAGCTCCTCAGCCTTCAGTGGGGCTCCCCACTGTGACATTAGAATAACTCCTAGAGACCCTAGAATGCCCATTCTCATGAGCTGGTTGGTACGCATTTACGTGACTGCGGGAGGAAAAGCGAAGAAGGCCAGCAAGCATTGAGACTCATGGCTTCAATGACAGCTGTCTCCAGGGAAAACACATGACGTGCACAGTCCACAGAAAAATAGAGATGTCAGGTTTGACTCACCTCCCAGCACCCCTTGCCTCTGACTACAAGCCGATTTCCCCCACACTCTCCTGTGAATTAATGAGGCTTTTTTTTTAGACCTCTAGAGGACACCGTGACTCAGCAAGGCAGGAAAAACCAGCACTTGGCGTGGGGTGCTACAAAGTTGGTAGAATCATCTTCCCCCCCCCCCCCCGGGGCCAGGATACCAGGCTCTCTGTCCCTAGGATCTTGTCGCAGGTACACGGCACATTCCACGCCAGTCTCCACCCTCCCTCCGTCTCCCAGCTCTGACTCATTTCCCTCCAGCTCTACCTCTCATCACCAACCAATCCGCTTGGCAAGAGCATGAAAAGGAATCACAAAGTACTATGGCAGTCACCTGTGGGGTGTCTGTAGGATGGGCACAAAGCTTGCTCTCCACACCCTCTCCATTCTGCTCCTCCCCCCACCCCTAGTTGGCTCTGCTATTAACCCATTTTACAAAGGAGAACCGAGTGTGGTGGGTATGGTGCCCTCACGTGATACTGTGTGCTGATAGGAAGGAACTGTTTGGCCCTGTTCACACCCACAGAGGTCACACAGTGTGGTTTTTCAGACACTCCCTTTGCCTTGAGGATCATCTGTGAGTGGTGCCGGTGAGTTGCCGGAAGCCTGAGGTGTCCAGGATGGCTGCTACCTGCTTTCACACACCTGGGAGGCCCCCTTGGCCCTGAGGAGTTCCCCTGGCCCTCACCTTCTTCTAAGCTCCTTGCCTGTACTCACTGGCTCCTGCATGAGGGCTGAGCTCTCCTGTGCTGGCGGCTCCCTCCACCTCCTGTGTTCTTACCTATTCAGCTCCTGCTGAGCTTCCCGAATGGACAGCACCGCCTCTTGTAGCATCAGTAGCCCATGTGCCTCTCGCCTGCACCGAGGACATGGGCTCTCACTACCTGGATGTCCAGGATGGAGACAGCAGGGAGAAAGAGATGGGGGTCAGCTGGGAAGAGTTGGCTGACCAAACTCCTGATCTACTGCCTGAGAAACCCTCGGAGCCAGCCACAGACACAGAGACAGGGAAAGGTTAGGAGGGGATGCCGGCTTGGGCTAGCCTGCAAACCTTAGAGATGAGTGACCAAGATGAGGTTGGTCCACTGCAGAGGTGGGGGCAACGTTGGGGAGATGCAGATTGCTCGGTAACAGCAGAAGAGCAAAGAGTCTCTCGAGGGCAGAGGCTGAGGCAGGGTGCGGGGCTGTGCAATGGACAGTGCCCAACCAACTTCTCACAGCATCCCTGCAGCTCAGGAAAATCCTAGCCTTGGACCACTTCCACCCCAGGCCTCATTTTTGAGAGTTGGTTCATGTACGCTGGGCTGGATTTGAACTCACTATGTAGCTTTATCTTAACTCTCTTGTGTGACCGCTGGAGTGCTGGGTTATAGGTGGGCACCACCATGTGATAATATTTATGTTATGTTGGGACTGGACCCAGGCCTTCCCATGTGCTAGCCTGGAATTTTACCACTGAGTCACACACCTGGCACTCTCTTTTCTTCCCCATGTCCTGGCTACAGCCCTCATCAGGCCTGACTGTGCCCTGTGAGAAGGCAGTTCTCTTAGGGATTGGGCAAAGCAGGATGAGCGAAGATGTGCTGCCGTTGTATCCTCAGCTCTGAAAGGTGCCTCCTGGCCCTTCCCATCCTGTAGAGGGGCTGCAGGCCAGGACCAGCTCTCTCCTCTGCTAGTCAAGGTACAAGGCATTCACTAGCCAGGGCCAGGACTTGCCTGGCATGTATGAAACCCTGGGAGCCACTTACCGGGAACAAAGTCCTCGTCAGAGAGGTCTGGGCAGGACTCAGGTGTGGAGCCACTGCTCTCAGTGACCTGGCTATTGCCAGAGGGCTGGTCACTGGCTTTACGGAGCCGCCGGTCAGAGCCAGGCCCCTGTAAAGAGATGGAGTTACTGTATCTAGAATCCCTTCCCTTGGGCCCTTTGGGGACATGGTGGCCTATTAATGTCAAGATGCACTAGAGTAGGGCAGTGTGTAGAGGTCGGATCTGATGGCTTTGCAGTTGGACACAGGTGTTTTGAATCTCCACTTGGCATGAACTGCAGCCATCCCATCTCTGGGGCCTCAGTTTCCCATCAGGAACATAACACTGTTGAACTCCTCTGCAGGAATGAGAACCAGCCAGCTCTGCATGGTCTGGCCACTGGGTTGGCACATGGTCAGTTCTAGTCACACCTGGAACCCAGAGCGTGTGGCTAGGACCACCTGATGGAGCTATTCATGGCCCCACCTTATGTAAGGGCATCTCCCTCCTTCTATTCTCAGGGCTCCCCCAACCTTTTGGCATCCCTCCTGCCTTTCCCAGACCCTAGGCATGTATAAATGTTGGTTTCTTCTCTTCCTTCCCAGGCTAACCTGTGCTTGGGTTTGTTTAGTTATAAAATAGGACAAAGTGACTTCAGGAGGTAATAGGCTGTCATGAAGTCTCGGACTGTGAGGCCCAGGGTGCCCATGAACCAAGTATTCTGCATCTTGGGTCCCACGCTGGGAAGGAAGAAGAAGAAATGCGGGGCCTGGCGTCAGTGGAGGCCCACTGCCAGGTAGGGTCTGAGATATCAGAGATGGGTACTGAGGGAGGAGGGCCAGGTGGCCGGGTGGAGGGAGGGTAGACCTCGAGGTAGCCATACTCATAGTTGAGATCAAGCCTGGGCTGGGGCCTTGGTGAGGGGTACCAACCTTGTGCCTGGACCCTGGGCTCCTGAGGAAGACTGTCTGGCTGGACATAGTCTCCCTCTGTAGAGTGTGAAGAATCCCATCTTGCTCATATTGGGCGATGTCCTTCAGGGGGTCCCAGGGGCTGAGGCTGGAGGATCCAGATGGTGTCATCAGTAGAGGTGATAACCCTTATGGGAGAGGGTTCTGTCCTAGCCTAGACCTCAGCTTCCCATGGTGACCCAGGGGATGGCCACTGTTCAGGGGCCGTAAGGAAGGCTTAGAAGGTCTATCTGACCACCCCTCCTTATCCCTTATCCATGAGGTACTGCTGAAGACAGGGAGAGGAGACTGGAGACTCCATGACCTCCCCAAGACAAGACAGGCCCAGTGGAGTCCGTCTGCAAGTGTCAGCCCCACTGCACAGGCCCCGGGGCCACCCGCCACTCACTTCTCATATCGGTAGCGCCATTCCTGGGTGAGCGGATCCAGGTGGAACAACTGTGGCTTCCACAAAGTGAGGTTCTGCTGGTGCTCCCGGGCCCGCTGCCGCTGTGCCTCTTCTAGCACAGACTTCTCCTGTGTGGCTTTGTGCTGGTCACCCTCACGGATGGCCCTGGTGACATGCTGCCAGAGCCTGCGGGCCAGAGAACCAACCCGTCATAAGCTCAGAGTGGAGGGGTCCCATTCGTTGGCAGCCCAGAACCAGTCCTGTCTCCATTGGAAGGAAGCTTCAAATGCTCTCTGCTTGGATACCTTCAGTGATGGGGGGAAGGGGCAGTGAAAGAGGGCTGGCTATCTTGCAGGAAGCCTGTCTCTCCCAGGTTTTGATTCCACAGTATGAGCTGTATTTCTCCTAAGCCAGGTCTGCCACCTACAGGGATCTCCTTGTTGGCAATGATGGGGCCCTCTCCCTCCAGCTGTCCCCAGGAAGACACGTGACCTGGCACGACGGATCTATTAATGGGGCTGCCCTTGCGAAAGACATCCTGGGCTGTGCTCCCAGCAGCGTGACCCTGACAACCCTCCAACAGGCCATCACAGTCTGTGGTAAGCAGGGCTCCTGGGTGCAGGGCCTCACCTCTCGGACTCCAGCTCATTCTGTTCTTCCAACAGCACCGTGTGCCGCTTCAGCCGCTGCCTGCGGACCTCCTCACTCGGAGTCCAGAAGAGCTCGGTACCTCCGCTGCCCTCTTCCTTGATAAACACATCTCTGTCCTGCCCCAGATGGCACAGCAGCATCAGAGCTGCTGGCCTGGTTGGTGACCACCCTAGGGCCCAAGCCAGGCTCGCCCTGAGAGATGATGTCTTACCCAGTGTCCAGTGAGACATGCCAGGACCTCCTCCCCTGACGTGATCTTCCCAGAGATCTGGTTGATGCTGGTGCTGCTCCCGAAGAACGGCTGCAAGAGCAGACAGATGAATGGGGAGAAGGGTCCTACCCAGGTCCTCAGAAGTACAGAGGTCATTCTCATGACTATGGCTTAGACGAGGCTCACTACTAGAAAAAGATGCCCTCACTCCAACACCTCAGTCTCAACTCAGATCTATAGTCTGCTACCATTAGGACAATGGGACTTAGATCCTCAGGTTCTGCTGTGTGGCCTGGGGAAAACTCCTTTCTCTCTCTGGGCCTGTCTGTCCTCTGGGGATGCAAAGAAATCAACCCCCAGTTGTACTTGTTTGGGGCACTGGTGCAGAAGGAGGGGACCAGCTTTTCCTGCCTGGGCTCCATGCACTGTCTCCCGCAAGCTGAATACAGTACCTTGAGCTTGAAGTCCAGTTCTGCCTGGAGGTTGTTCTTCTCGCATGCGATGGTCACTTTGCCCCCCAGCTCCATGGTCATGGTGCCATAGAGGATTCCTGAAATGCAACTGGTGTCTGGATTCAGCCCTGAAAGCCTGTGTCACCAGGCAGCCAAGGAGGGTAAGTGAAGGGGTTTGCTGAGATGGAGCCAGGAGGCTGCCTGTCCTTCGCTGGGTCAGCTCCTTCAGGAGCCCCGATCCCAGTGTCTGACCAATCACATCTGTGACCAGGTTCTGCACCAGCTCTGGAACTAGAGAATAGATGCTTCTGTTCCCCACTTTACCCCAGGACTGTTCCAGTGTGTCTGTTCTCCTCTGTCCCCCAGGACTGTGCTGGGTCCATCTGAGAACTCAGTATGTCTTTTTTCTCAATTCTCTTCCTCATATGAAAAACAATCTAATTTTTAAAACTGTCACCATAATTGCGCTGATTTGGATAAAAATGGGCCCCATAGGCTCATAATATTTGATTGCTTGTTCATTAGGGAAAGGTACTGCTTGACAAGGATTAGGAGGTATGGCCCTGTTGGAGTATGTGTGACCTTATTGGAGGAAGTGTGTCTCTAGGGGTGGGCTTAGGGGTTTCAAATGCCCAAGCCAGGCCCAGTGTCTCTCTTTCTTCCTGCTGCCTGCTGATCCAGATGTAGAGCTCTCAGCTCCCTCTCCTGCACCATGTTGGCCTGCGTGCATCCATGCTTCCTGCCATGATGAAAATGGCCTAACCCTCTGAACCGGAGAGCTGGCTCAGAGATGAATAGCACCAGCTGCTCTTGCAGTGGACTGGAGATCGATTCCCAGCACCCATGTGGTAGCTCAATCTTCTAAGTTCAGTTCTAGGGTAATACGATGATCTAACGCTCTCTTCTGCAAGCATGTGATACATACACAATGCAGACAAAACACACAAATAAAATAAAAATAAAAGGGATAGCCAGGCAGTAGTTGAGCACACCTTTAATCCCAACATTTGGGAGGCAGAGACTGGGGTATCTCTGTGAGTCTGGGGCCTAGAACATGTGGCTATAATCCCAGTAAGATCAGGGCAACGGCACAGGTAGCCAGACTTTGCTGGATTCTGGCTTTGTCTGCCTGTTTCTTTGAGTGCACATCTGCCCTCCTGCTTTAATGCGCTAGTTGTCTCTGGCCAGGTCAGCATCAGCTCTGCCACAGACTTAGAGCCACTCGAGACAGGAGTTTTGCAGGCAGGGTGTGGAGACTTAGGGGCATAAGGCAATCACTGCTCCCCAAATTAAGCTCCACTTGTCCAGGTCATCCTTTGGGTTATTAGAGCTATGCCAAATCAAAGGTGAAGTTGTTTTTATTTCTTAAGACATGGTCTCACTACGTAGCCCTAGCCTTGAACTCACAGAGACCTGCCTACCTCTGCCTCCCCAGTGCCAGGATTAAAGGTGTGAGCCATCACACCAGGTTTAGGATGGATTCTTTTTTCTTTTCATTTTTTTTAAGATTCATTTATTATGTATACTGTGTTTTTCTTGTATGTATGCTGCAGGCCAGAGGAGAAAGCAGCTGAGTGCGTGTTCATCTCTCTGCTTCTTGACTGTGGATTCAATATGAGCCATGGTGTCACTTACCTCTCCGTGGTGGACTGTACCCTCAAACTGTGAACCAAAATAAAACTCTTCCTTCCTCAGTTGCTTTTATCACATCCCAGCAATAAAAAAAGTAACTGATAGAACCCTCTATGCCATGACTGAAGGCTAGCCTGGGCTATTGGGGGCATGACACAGACACTCACCTCGGCAGTGGGCATAGGGCATGGTGAGGGTGTACTCCTCTTTGCGGTTCAGGAAGATGAGCTTAGCCTTGCCGTCCAGGAGTGCTGACAGTGAGTTTCCTGCAAGGACAGGGCAGGGCTGTTGAGGGCACAGACCCTTAGCTACTGCTGGATCCCAAGGTCTGCGTGCCCTTCCAACGTATTCCAGAGTCCCCAGTGTCTCGGTCTGGGGATGGTAATCTGGGGATGGCCCTGGATGTCATAAAAATCTCTGTTTAGTTTGCACATGTTATGCATCCTGAGAAATCATCTGACCTGCAGCACATCAGTGGTCTAGCTCAGTTACTCCAGCAGTGAGTATCAGGGAGGAGACTATGAACCTTTTGGAGCATAGGTGGGAAAGGTGAATGGAGCCTGGGTGCAGGTGCCCCAGATGCTACCTTCTGCTTCTACTGGGCACACAGGGGCCCTGAGCACACACCTGCACACAAGCAATGAAGTGCCTGATAGAGAAAGGTGTTGGTGAGATTCCTGGGCACTGAGCCATTCCCAGGCTCAGAGCAGCACAGGACAGAGCATGTCCTGTGATTACAGGATGCTCCGGCCTGCTTGGGACACTCAATGGCCCACCACCAGCCAGGCTACCAAAACACTTGATGAAAGTCATACAATGGGACATCGTGTTTTCACTCTGATTTCACTTCTGTGAACCTACTTACCTTCTATCTACCTATTACCTAGCTCTCTGCCTTCTACCCACGTATGTATTATCTATCTATCTACCATCTATCTATCTATCTATCTATCTATCTATCTATCTATCTATCTATCATCTATCTACCATCTATCTATCTACTGACTTTTCTGACTTTTTATCTATCTCTCTATCCATCTCCCTACCTAACCTCTGTCTGTCTATCTGTCATATATCCACCATCACCTATTTTCACTGCTGGGGATGGATCCCACGGCCTCTGCATACTAGGTGTGCACTCTCCACTGATCTGCAACCTAGCCCCCCCCCATCAGTTCAAACAGCCACATGGCTATGGAGTCAGGCAGCTCTGCTGGGGAAGTCCTTCCCTGCAGGCTTTTCCTTTGTTTCCTGGCTTCCGCACAGAAGGTGTCTGTTCTCAGCAGAGCTGGGGCCATCCCCATGGTCCCACTACTGGGGTTCCGGGGTCCACTAGTTTCTGGAGTGAAGTCTCCTCCCACTTCTACAAGGCCTAGGAGCACATCCCACCCAGTACCCCCAGGAGGCTCCTCACCATAGAACCTAGACTTTGCTGTGATGCTGCCGCTCATGCAGAAGCCATCTTTCCGGTTGCTGACATAGAAGGCAGACACGGGAGGATGGTGGGACACCTGTGTGAAGAGAGGTGGTTCTGGAGATGGCTCCAGAAATGACAGTTCCAGAAAGGACATCCCTCTGGGTCCCAGGAGCAAGTGTGGGGTGAGGGGCACATCCCTACAAGCACCAGGGCAGGGCCTGAATCCACTGTCTGGGAACCTTGTCCAGCTTTTGAGTCCTCTAAGGATGCCCTGCACTGGGACATCAGGCTGCTTGCCCTTCTTCAGGTGAGGCTCTGTCACAGCATCATGCCTGCCCTTCTTGGAGAATCCCCATGAATGGTGATCTGGTCCAACAGCAAGGTATGGGCCACTGAAAACCCTACCCTCAGTCCCACAGGCCCCTACCCACAGGCCACTGTACACACTGAGCCAGAAGGCCACGCTGGACAGTGGGGTCTTGCCTGTTCGGCTATGTAGAAGGTGTGGCTGTTTGTTTCAGGGTGTAGCCAGCGGCAGCGAAAGGTTTCCCCCAGGATGGGGTTATAGGGTTTCTTGATGCCCTGTGGGGAGAACAAAGACATGCTGGAGGAACCAGGAGGAGAGAGCCACTTCCGGGGATCCAGATGCAGAGGTGAGCATGAGATGGTGGAGGGCCTGCTCCTGCCTCTAGAAGGGGTTTTGGCTTGCTGTTAGCACCCTGCTTCTGCTTTGGGGAGATTACTTTTTGCTGGTGGCTTACAGCTGGGGGCTGCCTCAGGATTTCCTATCCACTCAGTAGGTCTGACTGTCCCTGGACTCCCATACACAACTGGGTTAAAGCTAAGCTTGGGAGGTACCAGGCTTCCAGGAGACCTTGGTCTGCTTCAGTAAACTGTGTGACTCTCGTCTCTTCTCTCTGGGCCTCGGGCTCACATCTGTACGGTGAGAGGCTTAGAACTAGGATTGGATCAAACTCCCTGTCATCTTCCTGCCTTGCCTCCTGATCGCCAGCATTTTAGGTGTGAGCTACCACACCCGTGTGTGTGTGTGTGTTCCATGACAAAAGGTGATAGATAACCCCAGATCCCAAAGGTACCTTGTAACTTAGGGTCAAATATTCCGTTCCCGACACCATTGTGTGTGGTGGCACCTGTCACAAAGCCCAGGGCTGTTTCCTTGAAGACTGAGAATGGGGTAATGGGAACCAGTACTGGGAGCTGGGACTGGGAAGTCTGGAGGACTGACCCCCACCTCTCAGGATCTAGGGCCATGGTGGGGACGGCTGCATTTCTCTCAGGCCATGGAGGAGACTGATGGTCCCCTGCATGGTGGGCTGACAGCCCTGGTTGAGACCCTGCCCTTCCCGCAGGCCCCTCTCACCTTGGGCTTCTTGTAGAAGCCAGACAGATACCACCGTAGCACAAGCTTGATGCGGCAGTAGGGGTCTTCCTCTGCTGCTGCCCTGTGATGGGGGTGGAGAGCTCTGACTTAGTAGGCAAAGTGGGTTTACCACATAGCTTGGGGCCAGCTCCACCCTGGGGAAGAGAGGGCTCTGTGCGCTCCGGGTTGTTGGGGTGCCCTAACCTGTAGGAAGAACCCTGGATGCACATGCCTTCCCTTCCCCCTTCCTGGCTCCACCCACCCCCTGCCTCTGCAGGCCACAGGGGTTGCGGGCCCCGCTCCTGCTGGTGTGCACCTGGAGAGCAGGTCCCCGTGGTAGTAGTAATCCGACAGCTTGCTGAGGAAGGAGCGAGGCTCCAACACGAAGGTGGGCAGCACCACACGTGACAGGTCCATGCCGGGCCGCAGCTGTCGCAGCAGCACCCACATCAGGCTCTTGTTTTCCTCTGACACTGTCTCCACCTGGGACGTCTCGTCCAGCTGCAGCAGAGGGATACACACGGTCAGGACCCATGCGCTGGGCTGTGGAGGCCCTGCTCTGGGCTGCCCAAGGGAGCCGAGGGACAGAGACCCAGGACAGTACATCTGGCCCTTGCCCACTGAATGCATGTCAACTCTGTGTGAACGGGTGCCACCGCCTAGGCTCGGCTTGGGCATGCGCTGGTTCCTCAGTGGAATGGGTGCCACTGCCCACGCTCAGCCTGGAAACAAGTGAGTTTCTCAGTGGAATGGGTGCCACTGCTCACACTGGGCGTGAGCGGGTTCCTTGGCAAGCCTGGGGACAAGACCAGCTTTGCTCCACCCTGGTGCCTTGGATCTCCCTCTCACACGTACAACTTGTTATGGTGCCATTCACCACAGGGCATGCCCACAAGACTCTCAACAGAAGCTAAATCCACGGGGCCACCTGATCTTGTATATCTGGCCTCCAAAACCCTGAGCTAAATCCCCTTCTTTTCTTTAGAACAAAGGGTTTATCTAGTGTATTGGTGTAGGACTGATGGGCTTCATTGCTTTGGGCATCCGGAGGAAGCACTGGGCAGCACAGTGCTCATGGTCAGGGCACGAAAGAGAAAAAAAAAAACCCTGTCTATTAGACCCCTTTGAGGCCACACCCCCAGTGGTCGAACTTCCTCCCACCAGGTCCCGCCTCCTTATGGTTCTACCATAGTCCAGCTGTGACAAGCTGGGGACCAGGCTTTCCACACTTGGCCTTTGGAGGACACTGGACGTACAGATGACAAAGGCAGATGACAACACATGTGTCTTACTGGGGTGAGGGCCCCAAGACTGTCCAAGCCACAGCTCTCCCAGGGGCAGGTTCATGCGAGGTATATTTAGGCCCCCAGTGTGCACAGGGATTTGTCATTTGTCCGCCAGGCTGGGATCTTTCCTGAGCTGCCTGTCCTCTGGCTACAGTCCACCCCAGCCCAGGAAAACCGTTCAGGGCTGGACCCTCACACCACCCCTGCATCTCCTGCTAGGTGGGCAGCGCATCCACTCAGGCATCCACACAGCCGTTGCCTACACGCTGAGTGACAAGAGGGTGGAGATTTCAGCCCCAGCCCTGTTGTGTCCAGTTTTCACTCTGAGCTGACAGTCACGCTCACCTCTCCCAGCTCCTCCTGGGCCTGCTCCACATAGGTAGTCCCCCTCCGTGGCCCACCGGGGCTGTCCAGCTGGTCACTCCCACTCTCGTTGGTCTTTCGGCTGTGATCCTGGGTCTCGGCATCCGAGTCTTCAGCATTCTCTCGCTCTGACTTGTCTGAGAACGCGTCATTCTCCAGGTGGTTCTCCAAGGCAGACCCGTTCAGCCTGGAGAGTGGATGAGCCCTTGGGTCCCCAATTCCAGGTGACACCTAAGACCTTGGACACCCGCCTGGGTACCTGGCTTCTTTCACTGCAGGGACCTTACACTGCCTTATACTGAGTGATCTGCAATTGTACTGTTGTTCCTGTTTTCATAAATAAGGATGTAAAGACTGGTACCCACAGGAGAGAACAAGCCCGCAGACCCAGCTGGCCCCCCTCCTGCTGCTTATGGGGACACCAGGCAGACCCCCCCCTCACCCAGCTCACTCACGGAAACAGGTCTTGGTCTGGGATGGTGGCTGAGGTGGGCAGTCCGTAGAGAGAAGAGGGTGAGGCATCAGGCGAGGACCCCTGCTCTCCATCTCGGCCCTGCTTACATGTGGTCAGTCGCAGCAGGCTGGAGCAGCGCAGGGCCAGCTCCAGAGCATCTAGCCAGCAGCGGCCTAGAGGACACAGAATGAGTCTTGCAGGGTGGCCTCCCCTCTACTTCCCCACCAAGGGACCCCGATCCGTCTGTTGTCTAAATAGCCTTTAGAAACCAGTCTCCAGTCGAGAAATCTTGTCTTTCAGTCATAAAACTTCTGGTCCCATGCCTCACTCCACCCCACAAGGATCTGGTTAAAGATCTACCTCCCTGACAGACCCCAGCTTTGCAATGTAGCCATCCTGGCAGGAGTGAATATATACTAAAGAGATAGGGGTGCCCTCCCTTCAGCCATCAGACTATTGAAATGATGGACCCTAGGCATTGGAGTTGCCCTGGGAGTCTCATGCTGGGAAGAGAAAGGCTGAAGTCTGGGGCCAGTCTGAGCTTGTCTCCCAGAGACCTGCCAGAGTTCTGAGAACTCTGGCCACTTGTCAGACCACCTTGCAGGAGAGACTGGAGCTGAGACAGTGAGGGGTGAGTGACGGGCAGGACCACACCTTGACCAGGACTGCTTAGCTATGCGCTCCTCCTGCCCTCTGCTTAAGCCTGAGCCTCATGTCCAGACCCCAGAGATGGGCTTGAGGGTCTTTGTCTCTCTTCACAATGTGTCCATACTGAGTAAATCTCCCTCCTCTGCTTCTTACTGTTTATCTGTCTGTTTAATTGACTATTGAGAACGGGTGGCTGAGTCCAGCTTGTTGGGGCTGCCAGGTCTTGGGCACTGAACCATCAGCTCTGAGAACATGTGCGCACATGTCTATGCCCTCGGGGATGGCAGGGTGTGGGACTGACATCAGGAATCCCATGTGACTGAGGGCAGAGCACGGGCACAGGTCTTATGAGGAGCCACTGGCCAGGTAACTTCAAGAAGCAACAAAGATAGCTAGGGCTGTGGGAAAGTAGGGTGACAGACAGGACGGGGCCTCTGCTTTGGCCGTGAGGTCCTGCTTTCTTCATAACGGCGTGTGTGTGTTTGTGTAGGGCTTGGGTCATGCCTGTATCATACCACTATTCTCGGGGGTGGGTGGGGTCAGGTGATAGGAGGGTGTTATTAAGAGCTATGGGGAGAGGCAGCCATGCAGGTGATGCCAACGTCCCGCCGTGATTACTGAGAGCAGTGCTTCCTCCCACTCCATGTGTCTAGCCATTGATAAATGATACCACACAGTGCCTGAGGGACTCAGTGAGGGCCCTGGCTTACGGCAAGATGAAGGAAGTCCTCCCTAACTTAAAGCTACAGCACCCTTTGTGGGAGGGTCCCTAGGGTTACACTGGGAAGCTCAGGGCGACCCATCTGGATGGGCGTCCTGGTACCCTGGAGCGGTCCTTTTGCTGAGGGATGTCTGAGATCCTGCCGCACTCACTGTAGGTTGGTTTGGGCACAGTGCTACCACCTGTGGCACTGGGCATTTGTGGGGGTCATGGGAAGTTATACAACCCAGGATGAGAGCTGGGGAGAGCACTGTGGAATTGGACGCCGGGCCCAAATGTGCATTTTGTGGCTGCTATAAAAGACTTGGCCTCTTGGGTGTCACATGGTCTTTGAAACCCGTTTGGAGGCCTCTTCCTCCTCGGGCTCCCTAGAAACATTCTTCTTTGACTGTGGCTCCTTACAATCAGGGCTTCAGCGCAGGCTTGTCATCTTGTGGCTGACTCACTGGTCACAGACCCCAGGGTGTAGAGGCTCTGTGAGAGCACAGGTTGTTCATTCCCCCAGAGCCCAGCCGGACCAATGACAGTGGGTGAACAATATTAAAAGTGTTCAAAATAGCCGGGGAGCGGGCGTGGTATAACAGTCGACCACCAGATGGCGCCATAGCACCAGCAGTTAAGCTATCTGCAGGTTTCTGAGCCTGAATGGCTGCACCCTAATTCTCAGAGCCTTGGGCCTCCAGCAGGAGTGCCTGTCCTGAGGTTTTGCCCTGCCTAGAGGACTGTCACCTGAAGGACTCCTAGTTACAGTGCTAATGGCGCTGCTTGGAATCTGTTATCTAGTTCTGAAAATCTGGCCTCAGGGAAGTCCATATTAATTAATCTGTAACCTATTCTTGCCAGACTACGACCGGGCTGCCTGTGACTTAGTCTCCCCATCTGTCGAACATGAAGTATCACAGGAGAACTCATTGGTGGCACTCACAACTGTCCCCTGATTGTTTCCATACAGTCCTGGGATTCCCACAGCAATGGGGTGACAGGTACAGCTAGTCCCACTTAATCTGTGGGTAAACTGAGGCTCGGTTGAGAGAGGAGTATCACTGTAAAGCAGGCTCAGTCTGTGTCTCTGGGTAGTGGAGGGCCCCAACCTTAGCCATAGCTCCCAAGAGGACTGACTCCAGGGGCTCCTGGGGAGGCAGGAACAGGACAGGTGGCACTCACCGTCCGACTCAGAGGCGGCCCTGAAGATCAGGTAGCTGCTGGGGAGGGGCTGGGTGATGGAGCCCACACTCTCACCCTTGGGGCCCTGCAGAGGCAGAGACAAGCAGGGTCAGGCACTGGGCCAGGAAGGCCGGGAGGAAGGGGTGGGGCACTCCTCGTCCTCTTCTGGTGGCTGCCTCTCCTTCAGCTCAGCTTCCCGACTTTGGTGGCTAGAACCAGCTAAGGCAAATCTTGGATTCGCAGTTGAATTTGAACTTTAGAGAGACAGCAAAGGGCTGTTTAGTGCAAGTCAATATGCCCAGTGTTTGGAATAAATGTGCTTTGCTTTGCTTTGCTTTTGTGACAAGGTCTCACGATGCAGTTGTGGCCAGCCTGTAAGTTGCTATGTAAATCAGGCTAGACCTTAAACTCACAGAGATCTGCCTGCCTCTGGAGTGCCAGGATTGAAGGTGTGACCCATCAGGCCAGACTGGGATAAATTTATAGTCAGACTTTGCATATAAAACCCTTTTTCCCCTTCCTTTTTGGTTTTTCCGTTTCTGTTGTTGTTTGTTTTGAGACAGGGTCACTCTTACAATGTAGCCTAGGCTGGTCTGGAATTTTGTATGTGGCTGAAGATGGCTTTGAACCATCTTCCTGGCCCTAAGGGCTTCCCACCTTTGGGTGATGTGTCTTTGGAGTGCTGAAGGGGGCTGTGCCTGTGCTGGCATGTCAGTGCATCTTTGGAGTCCAGTATTTTCAATCCATAATGGGTTTATTCAATGGTAATTTTTAAAGTGAGGGGAACAGTAATTTGAAAACTAACAGAAGCCAGGCATAGTAGTTTATAATTGTAATCTCAGCAATCGAGAGGATGAGGAATGCCACAAGTTCTAGGCTAGTCTGGGCCACAGAGTGAGTTCTAAGTCAATAGGTCAATATGGGACATAGATTAAGAGAAACCCTGTCTCAAAACAAAGCAAACAACCCCCAAACAAACAAACAAACAAACATCCACGCTGGGCGAGGCGGTGGACTCCTTTAATCCCAGCACTCAGAGGCAGGTCCCCAAATGTTACCAGGTTTTTCTGGGGACCCATCCCTGTCCCTATCAGTCCTGACTGAGCAGTCCTGGTGATGAGGAATAAGGTCTGAGCTGGAACAACCCCTTTCTCCCGTCCAGACAACATTAGCTGAGGGGCCTAATACGCCTCATCCCTATTCCCTGTGGCCAGTCGTGGGACACCCACCCCTCCAGGGATTCCTTGCTGGGGTTCCCATTTTAGAACTGTGGTCCCAGGAGGGGCCTCCGGTCTCCCCGGACCCCCACCTGGGTACCCAGTGGAGCAGCTCACCTTTACAGCCCACACAGACTGGTCCAGTGGGTGGAAGAGTTTGAAGCAGAAGCCGTCCTTCTTGGAGGGGCGTTCGATGAGCTCACAGCAGTGCAGCAGCACTGTGCCCACCCACTGGCCCACCTTGGGCGTCTTGTAGATGAGCAGCACGCCTGGCTTCAGCACACACCACAGCTTCGTCCAGCTCTTCAGGGTCCCTCGGATCTGCAGAGGACCTCATGGTCAGGGTCAACCCTGGAGGCTGCTCCCAGGCCATTCACAGCCTGGTGGGGGATGACCAGAGGCAGGGACTGGGGTGATGGATTCTTGGGAGGCTTCAGGAGGGGGGAGGAATATCCCAGAACTCTGTGGGGAGTGTGGTCCTCACAGCACCTTGACTTTGGACACTGGCCTCCAAGACCTATGAGGAGCTGGCTTCGGAGTTGGGGTCATTGGTTACAGGAGTCGGGGGCCGTTCAGACAACTTTGCAGTGACAAACACTTACACTTGTCCCCCAAGAGCCACAGATGTCCCAGCCTACAGAAGCCCTGTGAGTGGCACCTGCCTACCTTCAGGCTGTCAGCCATGATGACCACACTGGGGTCTGTCAGGGCACTGAACAGCTGCTTCGTGGCCCGCTTCTTCTCCTGCCGGTAGCTCTCCTTCTGTGCCTGTGACCAGGGCAGAAGTGGGTCACAGAGAGCGTGGACCGCCTCCCAGCTCATCCAATTGCCATTAGGGCACAGGGAAAGGAGGATGTAGGAAGTATGGGTATTCCATCCGTCCTCACCCCTGGTCAGGCCCACCTTGAGAGCATCCTTCTTGGAGACCCTGGTTGTTGGCGAGGTACATTCCTTGTCAGATCCATTGCATAGCCTGTACTCGGCCTGCAAGAGAGAAAGCATGGTACTGGGGGTGTCAGGGTACAGCCGGGGCTGCCAGGGCCAGGGCAGCCGAAAGCTGGCATTCCAGAATGAACAAAAAGGAGGTGAGCTGAGCACCAGCGTTCATCTCTGCTTCCTGACCCCACATGGATACAAGACTGACTGCTGCCCGGGCTCCTGCAGCCAAGCCTTCCCCACCCCCTGCCATGATGGACTGCGCCCTCAAACCCTGAGCCAAAGTAAATTCTTCTTTCCTTAAAGGGCCCTTAGCATACATTTTGTCTCAGCAATGAGAAAAGTAATATGGTGGAGTTTTCAAAAGAGAGTTTGCATGGCAGCTAGGGCATGCGGTGACAAGTTCCTAGGCTAACAGAGGCCTCTCTCACACGTTGACCAGAATGGCCACTGGGTGGCCACCATCAGGGGTTCATTTCTTGACAGGGCCAACAAAGAGAATATGGGAGGAATGTCCACTGGCCCTGGGGGCCGAATGTCTGCAGGATCAGTGTCCAGGCCTTGCTTGAGGGTACAGATGGGAGCCAAACACCTGAGCTTGGGCCCATAGCTCGCTTCCTGGACCCAGAACAGTAGTCTATGATCACAAAGCAGGAAGGAGACACAGCCCCATGGATGGAGAAAGTGAGGTCTGGGGTGTGGAACCAGAATATAGTCTCTAGGCCACAGGTTTGAGAGGGCAAATTGTGCCCTGAACTCCGCATGCCACCTGCGGAAGTGGCCCTGGGTTCTCTAGGTATGATGTTCATGGTGCTGGTGAGCTGTCCTGTGCTTTTTGAACTCACTGAGAAGCTGGCTCTGGGAACAAGGCTGGCACTCCACTCCATCTCAGACCATCCATGTTTGCCTCAGTGCCCTACAAGGCCTCTGGTCTGCAGACAGCTGCCCTTCCCCAGGTCTGCGACAGGAAGGGAAGACAGCAGTCCTAAAGAGCTCAAGAAGCTCTTGAGGACAGCTGGAAGGTGACCATTTCTAATGGAGGAGGTTACCATTATTGAAACCACAATGTAACAAGTACCCATGTGGGAACAAGAAGCCAGAACTCAGCTCTGGACAGAAGGCACACCTGGGAACTCCAGTTGACTGCCTCAACTTCCCCATGTAGCTTCTGCTGGCTGCTGCGGGCTCCAGCAGTCCCTTTGCTCACTCTCCCTATCAGGCTACCCTGTCACATCTGCTGGGTAATGGAAACTCCTGATTTGACGGCGCTTTTGCTGCCCGCTGCTTCTGTCTATTGGCGAAATACTTAATACACGAATTTAAAACCCAAAGCATGGCTATTGGCTGACATAGCCCACTCTCCTTCCTGTACAGAGCAAGCTGAAGTGCCTGGGGGGGGGGAAGTCAAATAATATTTTGTGACGTGAAAACTACAGCGTGAAAGTTAGTTTTAACTGTCAACTTGACAGGATTCAGGATAACCTGGGAACAGAGTCCCAGAGAGGGGCTCTCTGGATCAGGACGACTTGTGGTTTTCTTAGTTGGGCTAATGGAAGGGGGAAGGCCCATCCCAATGTGGGTGGCACCATTTCACCAGGCTGGGGCCTTCGGACTGAATGAAAAGCAGAGTAAGCCGAGCTTGAGCATGCGCATTCGTCAGTTGCTCTCTGCCCTTGACTGCGGGCGTACATGACAAGTGCTTCAAGGCTATGGTGCCTCAACTTCCCCAGATGCTTCCACCCAGCTTTTCACCAGACTGGGCTGAACCATCTGTGCTTGTTTTAGGCCACAGAGGAAGGAGAGGCAAGCTGGTGGCCCGGGGCAGAGCAGCCACTGCACTCAGGGAGGCGAGGCCAAGGCCACTGTGCTTGACTGTGACCCAAGGATGTCTAAGGATGACTGTGCTTGGCTCTGAGGGATGGATGGGAGTCCATGGGTACCTGGAGGCTGTAAGGGTGAGGGGGTTGAAGGATTGTGTGTGTAGGGTTTTGTGTTGGTGGGTACATCTGTACTTATGCTATCATTGTTAATATTTGTTTAGTGTGTGTGTGTAGGTAATATATGACTTGCAGGAGTAGGTTGTCTCCTACTGTGTGGGTTTCCAGGATAGAACTTAGGTCATCTGGCATGATGGTGAACACCTTATCTGCCGAGCCATTTCATTGGCTTATACATGCATATTAAGCAGAACAGCTCAGCTGGGTGTGGCATTACACACCTTTAATCTCAGCACTCAGGAGGCAAAGAGAGACAGGCTGATCTCTATGAACTGGAGGCCAGCCTTGGCTTGGAGACCTTGTCTCAAAGACAAACAAACCAACCACAACAGCTCAGGTCACTAGTATTACTTGTCCTGCAGAGAAGGGGACCACAGCAAGCCTCATAAGCAACTAAGGAGCCCAGCTGGGATTGAACCTGGCAGTCCCCCTTCAGAGCTGCACCCTCTTGGCCAGATCACCAGAGGGAGTGCCAGACAGGAGCCTCTGCTCAGAAGCAGTCTTTGAGCTGAGATTGAATGACAATGCATGTGCCAGGTAGCAGGCCTCTGGGGACAAGCCCTGGGGGGGGGGGACTCTGCAGACTGCTCCCCAGCCTGGCCTGCTCCTCCCCATGGTTGGTACACACTTCTCTTCCTCAGTCCTGAGTGACCTCCCCAGAAAGAGGACAGCTCTGACCACACGGGTAGTGACATGCGTCCTCGACTTGCCCAGGGCTTAGACAGTTCTAGCCTGAAGCCAGTTCTGTGGTGGGCTGTTTGTCAGGGTGCCCTTGCAGGAGGCTAACTCAGCCCCTGCTCAGACTAGCAGCTGGTGTTTGTCAAGAACTTTGAAGAGTCGGAAGAATCACCCGGTGGTTTAAATTAAAACACTATTTTGGTTGTGAGCCTAGCCTTTAACAGCTGGGCCATGTCTCCAGCTCAATTAAAACACTATTTACAGGAAGATATGGCTCAGTGGTTAGCAGCCCTTTAGAGGACCCTGGTTGGATTCCCAGCATCTACATGGTGGCTAACAACCATCTGTAACCCCAGTTCCAGAGGATCTGATGTCCTCTTCTAGCCTCCTAGGACACCAGGCATGCAGGCACTGCACACACAGGCACGCAGGCAAAACATCCACAGGGAAAATAAAAATAAATGAATCTGAAAACCCCAAATCGCCACTTTTTACGGCCTTGAGAATGACCCCTGCCACCCAGCTTTTTGCTAGCTGTGCTTGTTTTAGGCCACAGGGGAAGAGGAGAGGCAAGCTGGGGGCCTGGGGCAGAGTCAGCCACTGCACTCCGGGAGGCAAGGCCATCAGGTCAGTGCAGATCCTGCTGGGCACCTCTGAGGGGATTCTTCCTGAGGGCCATGCTCGGTATGCTGCCTGCACACCAGAGCCCAGTCACTCTTGTAGCCTCATGCACTCTAAGCCACTCTAGGAAATGAGAAGGTCCTTCAGAACTCCGGATTTTTAAATCTTCCTGGAACTCTGTGGCCTCTAAACATGACTTAAGAACTTGAATTGGAGGCTCAGTGGATGAAGCACTCCCCACACAAGCATGCAGGCTAGTGTCTGGATCCCCAGAAACAAGGCATGTAAAAGCAGGGCAGATGTTGTGACCACCTGTAATCCCAGCAATTAAGAGGTAGAGCTGGGATTCTGGAGCAAGCTGGCTAGCAGGACTAGCCAGAATTGGTTAGCTCTGGGTTCAGAGAGAGACCCTGCTTCAAAAAACAGAGTGAAGAGCAATGGAGAAGGACACCGGATATCAGCTTCAGGTCCCCACATGCATGCACGCAAACACACACCACACATTCCTTGTGAACTACACATAACAGACACATCTATACACGTAATAAAATGAGATAAACTGTCAATTGAAAGAATCAGAGAAAGTATTCATAAACCACACATCTGAGAAGGGCTAAGGATTCAGAATAGATAAAGACTGCTCACAACACAAGAAAGAGACAGACAACCCAGTCAGGAGATAGGTGAAAGACTCAGCAGACATCTCCCCAAGAGGTCGCACATGATGCCACGCAGATCTGAGTCAACTTGGAAACCCAGCCAGCTGAGATGTGGTCAGGAAGGCCATGGTGAGAAATGGAATAGAGACTACCAGTGGTGGCTGGGGGTTAGGGGGAAGAGATTGTGGAAGGACGACCTGTTGCATGCTGGTGCTCAGCGAGTACGCAAAAGTTGGCAGTTCTTCAAAAATTAAACACAGAATGCTTTAGAACTCCATAGCTTAGACACGTATGCACACGGGTGCCCACAGTAGCTATTTATTACAGCTAAAGAATGGAAACCACCAGAAAGTGGCTGCAGAGGGAACAGCACAGTGTGGAAGGAGGAATGCCTAATAGCTTGGAAGGTCTCCCTAAGCAGAGAAGCAGAGGGGCTTTCTTTCATGGGTACTTGCTATTCCCCAAATAGTCCTGGCTGGCACACATCCCTTCTCAGGTCCCCTGGGCTATGCTAAGCACCTATTAACACAAGAGAGACAGCTGGCTGAAGCCCATGCAGCAAGGGTGCAGCGTGAGAGTTGAGACTTTGCCTCGTCAGCATGGGGACCTCAGGCTCAGCCAGCATCTTCTTGTCCCTTGACCTAGGCTCCCTGCTTCCCCGTCCTCCCACAGCCAGGCTCTTACCGGTGGCACCTTCGTGGCAGAGCCTGGGGTCAGGGGCTCTTCATCTCTGGGTGGCGATGGTCCATTAGATTCCATGTCCTTCCCTGGAAGACAATGGGCAGGCAGGATTCCTCAGAGAGGCATGCCCTGACGGGCTGCCTAGGAAGGGCAGGAAGACGCTAGAGTGGTGTGGCCCTGAGAGGTGGAGTGAGCTTCAGTAAAGGGTCCCAGGGGCTCTGGCCAGGCTCTCACAACCACAGAGAGGAAACAGGGGAGGAGCCTGCGGAAACAAGGGCAGCCGGGCCAGTAGGGTGTGACTTAGGCCCTTGAATCACCAAAGAAGCATGGCAGCCAGGTTCAGAGGCACACTGCCTTCAAAATACAGGACTCTGGTAGTCTTGCTCCAGATTAGCTGAAGAGGTGGGAAGGAGGCCTGGCACCTGGATGCCTGTGCTGCCTCCCTGTACTCTAGGGCTTGATGGAGAGAGATGATGGTGGGTGGGGTGGCCTGAAACCAGCCATGGGTGTGATTTGGCTGCTGAGGGCTGCCTGGAGGAAGTGGGCTTGAGGTTTGTAACAGAGGCCGTGAGTCAGTGGTGGGGTGAAACTCTTCCTGCCGAAGCCACAGGACAGGGATCAGTATGAGAGGAAGAAACAGCCGTGAGGCGAAGGACTCTGCAGACCAGCTCCCAGGAGCTCTGGGAAGGGCTGGGCAGAACTGGGCAGTGCAGATAGTCTCTCCAGAAAAGCCAGGGCAGTGACCTGAGGAAGTAGTTCTACCCACAGGTCACAGAGCAGTAGCCACTCGACTTGAGGTCATCTAACACCCCAGTGTGGTAACTGCCCTCCATATGACTGAGCCTCAGGAGCCTCTCTGCCCATACAGTGCCTGACTCAGGCCTTGGTGACGGGAACCGCTGTCCACTCCCAGAGACCACATGTGGGAAGGTGCATTCTGGGTGGGGAGGGGTTAAGATCTATGCACCCAAGGGGTCAGTGTGGACAGGCCAGCACTGGCTCTTCTCTTTGCCGCCATACATATCCTGTCCACACCCCTGCTCCTGGGACCTGTTATCTCTTCCGTTTCTTGAAGAGGGCCTGGCACTGTCCTTACACTGCCTTGTCAGTTACTCCACAGCTCAAGTCTCCAAAAACTGATCATTAACTGGGGCTTGCCACTCCCCCTTCTCCTTCCCACCTCCCCACTGGGACCCACTCTTCCCCTCCCTTCTCCTCCCCTCCTTGCCTTGTTCCTACAGCACAAGTGAATGAGCACTACAGGTTACTAGGCATCAGTCTTCCTTGTATCCCAGTGACTGTCCACTGTGTCCTTCCCACTCGGCCTCAGTTTCCCCCTCTGGTGGCTGAGATTATAGATGACATGACTCCTAGCTCTCCTTCCCTGTTATGACCTTCCACCTGTCCCCAGGGAGAGCTCTGTATCCCTCCTCACTCTGTATCCAGCGGTGAGAGGGAGAAGAGGGAAGGGAGTGGAGGGGAGGGCATGGCTGGAGTCCTCTGGAGTAGTACAATCCCACCTCCCACTCCCTAGGGACCCCTGAACAGAAGGGCTAGGTCCTCCAACACCAGCAGCCACCCACAGGGTGGAGAGGGCTCAGCTCAGACTCAGCTATGGGTGGACAGGCATGGAGGCCATCAGTCCAGCAGCCAAGAGAATGTTCTCAGTGATGGGGCCCGCATTCCAGGACCCAGAACTTTATCCATGGAGGTAGGGCGGACTGAGCTGTTCCCTCCCAGGATTCAGAACCTCCTGGAAGTAGGACATAGGTACTGATGATGTCTCTATTTTATAAACGAGTAAACTGAGCCCCAGGAACTGGTCTGTAGGCACCTAGCCAGGATAGCAGGGCTGGGGTCAGGTGCCTGTCCCCACAGCCAGTGTTTGAGATAACTGCCCTTTACCATCTCTTAGTCCCTTACCAGCAAACATGGTCCTTCAGTGTGCTCTGAAATCTTTGTCCACTAAATGGGTAGTCCCCTTTCTGTGGGAGTCACTCTCATTGGCTGTAGGACACTGGCTGAGCTTTTTTTTTTTTTTAATATTTATTTATTTATTTTATGTAGATGAGTGCTCTATCTACATGAATACCTGCATGTCAGAAGAGGCATCAGATCCCAGTATAGATGGTTGTGAGCCACCCTGTGGGTGCTGGGAATTAGACTCAGGACAGTGCTCTTAACTGCTGAGCCATCTCTCCAGCCCCTGGCTGAGCGCTTAACAGGTACAGATTCAGGAGGACCCCAGCCCCCCACGCCCAGCTCACCAACCTGGGGTGATGGGACCGAGCTCATTTTCACAGCCCAGAAGCAGGTTCCGTGGGAGTTTCCGGGGGTCAGTCTTCTGTGGAGTAGAAGCCGGTGGACATAGTGAGAAGCGGCGCCGGAGAAAGACCTCCTCCTTCATGGCGTGGGTGCTGGGGGGCTTCTGAAAGGAAGAAAGGGGGGCATGTGGTCAGGCTTCATCCGAGGCCAGGGGGAACGTTCCAGTATGTCCACAGAGAGGTCAAGGAAGGGCAGACCAGATGGCCCAAAGTGTCAGGAGGCAAGCTGGCAGGAGGCTGAGGTGTCCCTGGGCCAGCTTGCTCCATTTCAGGACACATGAGAGATACCTGGCCCTGCCTGAGTGTCTCTGGTCTTGTGTGAGTCCCTGGACTGGAAGTCCTGAGCCGTGAGAAAGTGCAGGTGTGCTCTCACAGGTTCATACCAGCCTGTGACGTCACCTACCTGCTGGGAACAGCCCTGGGAACAGGAGAGGCCACAGGGGAGGAAGTACAGCCAGCCACTTACACACTCAGCCACTGCAATGTCTTCAGCAGGTCACGGGCCCTCACAGCCTCACCCTAAGCATGGCGTGCCAGCTGAGAACAGCTAGGCAGCCAACCTCCCAAGCCTTTCTCTGCAGACTGAATGGAAGCCATCCGATCGCAGCCACTCTTATAAATGAGAAAACTCACAAAGGCAGGCCCTGCTCTGGAGTTGTCTGACAGGTGCTGGCAAGCAGAGAAATTTGTCCTGCATCATCTGTCTGCTTCCAAGGACAGGTTCTTCAATAGTCCACTGACCAGCTTCCCCTCATTGCCCAGCTTTCTAGGGACATGGCCTGAGACTCCTTAGGTGGCCAATGGCTTACCAGAGAGCCAGCTTTGGCCTCCCTTTTTCCAGTGGCCTGATCCCAAATGGCCTTTCCAGCTGGAGTTGGGACCAGTGGTCCCAGAGGTTTCTGTCCTCAGCCCAATGCCCATCTTTGTCCTCTGTGTACTTCATTCCTCAGCTAAGATTCCCAGATACCTGGGTTGTACCAGGCCCAGGGCAACTAAGGCCAGGGGCCCACCTCTGGCAACATAACAAGGATTGTTGACATTGGTCTGCCCCACAGGGACCTTCACTTTAAGAACTGAGTGGCACAGGCTTGGGGCAGGGTTTACAGTTTACTCTCAGCCGTCCCATCAGGCCATCTGCAGTAAGTGTGGTCAGGGTAGGGTGTGTGCAAGTATCTAGAAGGACTGATCAGAAAGCGTACCCCGTCATTCACTAGTGTACACACTCTCCTGTCTTTCTCCTTCCCTCCATCTATGTAATCATTCACTTGCCCATCTATCTATCCATGCCGCTCTCCTTCCAACCATCTGTCACTCATCCACTTATCAATGTAACCATGCATCATTCCTCCATTCAATGTGTCCATGCACCATCCACTTACCCACCCATCCACCTACTCATCCATCCACCCACCCACCCACCCATATAACCACGTGTCCACACATTCATCCATCCTGTCGTCCACTTATGTATCATTCATCTACCCCCCTCATTCTCCCTTCTTCCTTCCTTTCCAGTCAGTCAGCTGACCAACCTGGTTCCCGCTTCCTTCTCATTCACCCTACATTCAAGCACACAGGGTGGGAGAGGCAGTGGCTCCTTGCCAACATGAACAGATACCCCAACGCTCTGACTCAGTGCAATTCAGGTGGGCACCAGGAGCCAACAGCTCTCTATAGCTGATGCCCACAGGACAGTGGTGGCCCAGCAGATTTCTTCAACCAACATAGCAGGAGGCTTCAGTCCTACAGAGCTATCCTGAAGTCCTGACTCCAATGTCCTCCTTTGTACCCAGCCCTTTAGAAGTGCCTGATGTCTGAAGGTCACTGTCATACATTGAGGTGTGTGTGTTGGGGGGGGGGTGCATCCTACAGGCCAGCCAGTGTCTCCTGGTCCCCAGCTCTGCCCACCCTGTGCCGCTGGCCCTCTTTCTCCACTCCTTTCCAACCACAGAGCGCCTCTTCACAGTCCTGGCAAATGCTGAGCCCAAGCCTGCTGAAGGACCGCTGTGTGGCTCTGCTCTGCTCTCGCCTTGTGTCCCCACCCCTACTACACAGGCTGGGTTTTGTCACATTCCACTCAGGAAGAGTGTCCTCTGGGTGAGCACTCTTTGGCTGCAACTGTGCGCATTCTCTGCATAGCAATGGAGGCTCCTAGAAACCCTCCCTGGCAGTTCTTTACTCTTTGTTAAAACTCTTGGTCAGGAGAGATGGCAAACACTTGGTAACATGTTTCCTACCCAAGCATGAAGGCCTGAGTGCAGTCCTCAGAGCCTGGAATCCCAGTGCTGGGAGCCAGAAACATATGGATCCCGGCAGGCTCACTGGTCAGCCATCCAGCCAAATCTATAAGGCCCTAAACTAGAGAGAGACCCTGTCTCAAAATAAAGATGGATGGCTTCTGAGGAATGCATCTGAGGTTGACCTCTGACTTACCACATGCATGAATTCACAAATGCAGATGCACACATGTGTACTCTGTGCTCAAATGTGCATTCTCTCTGGTTCTGTCTTGCTCACAACCGGATCCTACCACCTAGTGCAGCAACGAATAAGAATGTTCCTGGGTGGGGACCTAGGAGTGTGGGGTTATGGATGGTGCTGGCTAAAAGTGCCAGAGGAAAGCTGGCTTCCCTGACTAGCATGCCTCCTACACTGGGCCTACCAAGTCTCTGGCTTAGGGAAGAGCTATAAAGAGGTGACCAAGGTAAGACTTGCTGCCCACAGTAACCATCAAAGTCACTGTTTCTAGCTAGTGGCTAGGTGTAAGGGGTGGTATTTGTGGCCTGCTTGAAATAGCTGAGGAATGGGTGGGAGGCAGGGAGCATCCAACATACAGAGGGCCAAGCTAGGGGCTGTCAGTCCACACTGGGCCAATGTTCTCCTCCCAAAAGAAGGTCTAGGTCGACAGGTCCTGGGAGCTCAGTCCCAGTGTATATGCATCTATGAGAGCCTCAAGGGAGGAGGGGGACTAGGAAGAGAAGAGAAGGTAGAAAAAGGGAAAAAGATGGATGTGAAAATGCAATGCTGGCTGCAGCAGCAGAGTCCTGGGTCCCCTGGGTGACTCAGGAGGGCTGTGCTGCCCACCTCTGGCCCATGTGGCCCACTAGGAGACCTCCTAGACTTCAACTCTAAATACCAAGGGCTCCAGCCAGACTCTCTGGCTCCTGAATTCTGCTTACTGGAGGCCACAAGAAGCCACAGTGTGCTTTGGATACCCTCTGTGACCAAAGTCAGCAATGCCACTTTTCGGACCTCAGTTACTCAGAGCCATCTGGACACAGTTGATCCTTGCCCACAGTTGCTAAAGCTCCTCCCCGCTGCAGATGCCTTTTCTATGTTCACTTTTGTCTTCCTCTTGTCCAAGTGTGGAGGGGTCCTTGTGGGACCAGAGAAGAAAGAGCCCACAGCAAGCACGCAACACACCTGCCATGTACAAGGGGTCATGAGATGGAAGTCTAGGGTAATGCCATTTCTGCTAGGAGGGACCTAGCCTGGAGACCCTGATCACCTGAGATGTGATCACACAGAAGGCCAGGCCATAGGCAAACGACAGGGAAGTGGCTAGGGAATGGGATGTTAGGTTTATATGGCCAGCATCGCCCAGTTTTGGCCCAGGCCCGAAGAAGAAGAAGAATGTTTGTACAAGGAAAGCCCAACAGGTCAAGGGCAGGCTGGAGAGCCAGGACTCCTCCTTGCACATTCTAAGCCAGTCACCTCCAGAGTTAAGGCCATAAACTCTCACTATGCAGTAAGGTGTGGTCCTGGAAGGCCTGTCTGGAAGACAGGTGTGGGACCTGCTACCCAGCACCTCTGCTTTGGGAGTGAAAGTTTTAACCCAGCTTGGGGTAGACCTCGTGTCTACAACAGACTGCCTTCCTGTTCAGTGTCAGCCAGACTGGCTCCTTAGCCTACAGAGGCTGCAGGTGAAGCATGGATGCTGCTTAGCTTCCTCCTGCTGGTTCTCAGCCACGCTCACATGGCCACCTGGCCTAGCCATCTAGCTACCCTTCTGTCTTCGCTCTGTCACAGGGCACAAGACAGGGACATACACTGTTCAGAAAGGGACATTTTGAACTTGGCTTCTAAGAGAAGACACATGACTCTTAGAAGGATGTTCTAAGAGTTCTTAGAGGGTGTGCCTGGAACTCTGAGGTTTGGTAGGAGAAGTGTGGGGGTTCAGGGGTGAACTCCTGATCCTCAAGGGAGTCAGAGACATCAGGTGAGGGACAGTGTGGGTGCCATGAGGCCCAGGTAGGGCCTGCTTGCTGGCAAAGTCCATGGACATGGGGGGCGGGGGGTGGTGAGTGTGGGCTTGCAGGCTCTGCCTCTTGCTAGAGGAGCAGAAGTGGGGGGGGGACCATATTCATCCCAGCAGGCCTATGGCCATTTTTCTTTCCACCCAGGTAGCTGAGTATGCCTCTGCCTCCACAGGGCCCTCTGTGGGACTCTTCTCCTTCCTTAGAGAATTAGCTCTTCCAGAGAACGCTTCCTTGGGCCACTGTCCAGGTACTCATGTCTTCATACAGTCCCTATGGGATCTGTGCTATGTAGTACTGGGTTTATGTGAGGGGCACAACTTCTGCTGATTTGACTGCTTAACCCTTCTGTGCTCTACGGGCTGGGTACGCACATGGCCAATGCAGTACTGCAGAGAATCAGCTCAAGGATGGAATGTGGGCTCAAGAGAAGCTGGAGCTTCTGACTCCAAGGAAAGTTCCTGAAGGGCTCTATCTAGCAGGTGGGAAGACCGTCCCTGAAGCTGTGGGAAGTGACCCCACTTACAGCTTATCTGGGTAAAGCAGTGGCTGACCAGCCAGAGCAGGGAGAGACACACCCTGAGACCCTCACCTCTCTGGATCCCTCCCTATCTGTACCCTGGGCTGATGGGCATGGGGCTCTCGGGGCCCTCATGTGGTGACTGTCCATAGCGCCCACTGTGCTGCTGGGGCCACAGTCAAGGTACATCTATCATAGCTGGGCCTGAGAGCAGCAGGGGCTTGGACTTGTGGACCTATGGCTCCCACTCATGCCTGAGAGCCACTACGGGGCTCTCTTCCCTTGACTGCAGGCACCTCCTGGTCCCTTTTCTCAGGGTGTCCACTCTTTCCTGCCCAGCTGAGGGTCACAGGCCACCTCGGAGTCAGGAAAGTGGCAGGGCAAGAATAGAGGTAGGACTCGTACCTGGGTCCTGCCCTCTACATTGTCCAGATAGGCTCCTCAGACTCAGTTTCCCATCTAGGGCACAGAAGCCTGTCATGGTTTCAGGGGTGATGCTGCCTCCCAGAGAAAACAAGGTGGAGTCAGTGCTGCCCCTGCTCCATCAGACCCATGTCCCTGTGGACAAAGGCCTAGAAAGTACAAGGCCCCCTGCCAGCTGAAATACCTCACACAGAGTGGGGTGACCCAAGTCATCCACTTAGTGAGAATACTCCTCCAAGATTCGATCCCCAATGAGGACATCCTTCCCAGCTGGACCACCCCAGCAAGAAAGAACCAGGTCCCTGCCCTCCGGCTGCCTTCCAAGCAGGAATCTGGCCTTCCAATGCATCACTCCTTCCACTGCTGACAGACGCCCACCTTCAGCCCAAACAATGGGATCCTTGTGGAGAAAGGTCAAGGCCACACAGAAAGAGGCACAAATCTATAATCTGGGCCCAGGCTTGTCTGAGCCTCAGAGAAGGAATCAATGAAGTCTTCCATGCCCAGACTCCCTTCGTATTCCACCTGCATGCACTCAAGCAGATGGCGCAGTTCTGACCTAAGTCCTCTCTGTCACCCGGCAGAGGACTGGGGACCATGAGAAGGACCGAGGCCCATGGCCATGTGGGCTCAGCTGGCCACATTTATTTTGCAGTTATGTGTCTTTCTCTGAGGGGGGCCACAAGGCACCTGCAGTAGCTAAGCGTGCCCATGGCTGGCACTGTGTAGCTTCCTCACCCACAGCCCCCCGGGGAGCTGCAGGAGGGAGGCAGGAAAGGGTCACTGGGGAGAGGTAAGGCTGTAGCTGCTAGACCTCTTTATCATTGGTGGAGGCCTCTATTCCTGTGTATGTGCTGATGTTTTTGTTTTTGTCTGAACTCATTAAAAGCTATTGGGGCTCCAATCCTTGAAACCAGCTCAGGGATGGAGGAATGTGGCCTACAAGCCCAGCTTCCTACATAGTCACTGGAGAATTGGTAGACTATAGAATGACAACAGCTATCACTTAAAAGGCCTGTCTTCACCATGTCCCGCTGGCCCCATCCAACTGAGAGGAGCCTTTGATTTTGGATATAAACTGCGGTAGGGATGATGTTCTCAGTGGTTATGCAAGCTGGCATGAGGGACCATGGAGGATGAGAGAAAGGGCGGGGACAGTGCAGCCAGGGAGAGGGGCCTACCAGGGGTCAAGAACTCTGCTCCGCTTTCAGCCCAGACTCACCATGTATGCCACCACCAGTGGGACGGCTCTGCAGGTCACCTTCTACCCTGGGTGGGGACTGATGGAGAGACAGGAGACTGTCCCTGCGTCATCTAGCAGGAAAGCCAGGTGAATGCCGCCCGGAGTTACTTGCTTATCTGGCTTAGCCCCTCACTGTGCCCACGTAGGTTGTACTACCTGGATGGACCACAGGAAGACTGGAGGAGGCAAGGCAGCCAGTGTCTCTTGCTTCCTCCCTAGCAGCATCAGGGACCCGATGTCCAAAGGGCAATGACTGTCAGCGCTTGTTCAGTGAGGCCTGTACTCAGCCCAGACACCCCCAGCTTCTCTTCCACTGCTCACCCCACCCTTACTGGGGACTTCTGCCCTGGGAAGGCTCATGCTTCTTGGATATGGTGGGCCTGTCTGGACTCTGGACATGGCTTCTGCCTCTCACGCAGAATGAAGAACCCAGCAAGCCACGCTCTCTGAGATGGTAGGTCACCTGGATGGCTGTGTGAGTCTGGTGTCTGAGACCAAAGAGGTCACCAGAGGGACCTCTGCTGCCTGCTGCCCCCATACCAGCCCTATCACGTGATCTGGGGCTACCTGGGTGCCCGAATGGCCAGGAGCTACCCCACTTGTGGGGTATAACAAAGCCAGACTGGCCTGATGGCAGGGAGCAAGGTGGAGTGAGGGTCTCTTCATACCTCTATGCACGGTTTCAGCTGGTCCTGTGGCTGGTCCACAAATTGTATTGACCTTGGCGTGTGGCCCATGCCAGAAGTGACTGCTGGAGACAGACACCCCACAGTTGCTTCTTCTTCAATTGTAGCTGCTAAGTGTCAAGATGTGTGAGCCTGGAAGTACCGTGGGGGAGGCTAGCCCACTGAATAATACCCTCATCAGATGTGCCCACTCAGGCCCTCGTGGTACTTAGGGGCTGGGGCTGGTAGACATCAAGTTCTAGTCCTGTGCCAGGCCCAGCTCAGGCCAAAAAGGTTTGCACCATATACTACAGGATGTCTCAAGGTTGCCTCCTGCCTCCCTGTCCTCTGGTACCATCCCAGCCGGAGAGGGCTGAGGAAAGACTCACAGAGCTGTGCCTCTCGGCTGCAGTGGAACTTAAAACCGATAACCAACTATTCAAAAGGCATCAGGCGAACTCCCAAGGACACATTCCTTTGGGGTTCCACCATGCAGCTGCCTCCTTTGTGTCCACTTGGCCTTAAGCGCATTATAACTACTTGCTGGTCTGGTCCTAGCTTGTGGGAAACTGTCTTCTCCCCATCCCCTAGACTCCCTCCTCTTTAAGAAACAAGGTTTCTTGTCTGGGGAGATAATAACCGCCCCTGATGCAATGAGCAATGGCTTCCTTACTTGCTTAAGGGGTAAACCGAGGCCCGTGGTCCCATGAGCTATAACCCTGCGTAGATGTGCCCTAGGCAAGCTGGAGTGTGACTCGACCTGAGAGGCCCCTGCCCATGTGGGTTCTCTCTCACCTAAAGGTAGCCAGAGTTCTGGCCTCCTCCATGCAAAGCTTCAGCCCCCACGTGTTCTTCTGCCCTAGTGTGTGGGGTCAGCCACACAGCCCCCTTCTGTTGTACACCCCACGAGAGGCTTCCAGAAGGGCCTGGTCATTCTTGCCAGGAGCACACACAGGACTAGGGAGTTTCAACACAGCTGGGGTTGGCAAGGGGAGAGGGTGACACCGTGAAAAGCAAACTACCCACGGGGCGAAGCTGTCTCTGGGCACCTAGGTTTGGCAAGCTCAGTCTCATCAACAGCTCTTTCGGGAGCCACCCCTGCACTCCTGCCCTTGCTTGCTGAATATGGCAGATGCCAGGCAGGCAGCAGGCTCTCCCCTTCTTCTCTGCTTCCTCATTGCCCACAGTCGGCAGGATCCTGGGTGCTTGAAGCAATAAAGACCCTGAAGATTTAGAGACAGCTCAGGGGTTAAAGTATTCACCATTCCAGCATGAGGACCAGAGTCTGGGTCCACAAAAACCCATGTAAATGCCAAATGGGTGTAATTCTGAAGCTGTAATTCCAGTTTCAGAAGGCAGAGAGGGACTTTCCAGGGAAAGCTGGCTCTTAAGACTAGCCAGACCCACCAGCTCTGGGTTTGATTGACACCCTTCTTCAAAAAACAGGTGGAAGATCAATCAAGGGTGATTCTGAGATCAACCTCAGGATTCCACAAGTGCGCGCACACATACACACATTCACATGTACCCGCAGTATGAAAGAACATACATGCACACATGCATATACACATAAAATGAGGAAAGAAAAAAAAAAGGAAGAAAGGGGGAAAGGGTCCAAAGGCTTCTGGTACTTTCTTCTGCCTTCTCTCATTAGACAGATGTGCTATCCAGGTACAAGTGAGCACTGAATCACACAGAGTCATGTGGCTAGTTTGTTTGGGACAAGCATCACTGGGTCCAGCAATCCTCTACAGTGACTGCCAGTGTCTATGGAGAGCACCAGACTAGCATAGCCCAAGAGAAGAGCTTTGGGTGAAGACACCTAGGGGACCACCTCCCTCCTTGTCCTGCTCTGTTCCCTTCAAGAACACAGGACCCCTCTCCATTCTCCACTGCTTAGGGGTCCCCACCTACATCCCTCCCTCAGGCTTCACCCTAGGTGGTTATTTCCTTTCCATTTTACAGATAGTGAAACTGAGGCACAGGGGGGAAAAATAGAACCCAACTGATTCCTTCCATTTGATTCAGGGCTAAGAGCACCACTGTTCTGCCAGCCCCACGTCTTGTACTCACCTGAGGCCAGGGTCTCACAAGGCTGGGGCCTCAGCCCTCAGCCCTTCTTATTGCCTCAGTTACCGGGGTTGATGCTGAGGCTCCGAGCACGTGAGAGGTGACAGGTGGATGCAGGAGGGGGACTTCCTCAGGGACCCTCATTCATAAGCAGCTGTGACAATCCTGGTCATCATACCCTGTGCTGTGGGTTACAAACTAGCCAGCCCTTCCCTGTTCTTTGTGGAGAAACTGGTTCTGTCAGTCAGGTGAAAGCTACAAACAGTGAGAGCTACAGGCAGTTCTGACAGGTGGGCGGGGCTCAGCCCTGCCAGGTGCCATTCTCCACCACACCCTACCAAGGCAGGGACAGTGTTTGTGTGAGGGGTGGGCCTTGCTTCTGCTTTCTGCATGCATAGGACCCTGAACTCACTCCCTAATCCCAAAGGTACATGGCTTTTCAGGCAGAAGAGTGGACTGACCATAGAGCCTGTCCATTCTGGATTATCTCTATGGAGGGCTTGGCACGCCCTCCCTGGCAGGTTCCAGAGGCCACAGAAGCTCTTCCTCCATCTTCTTAGCCCAGTTTTGCCCTCTCTTCTTCCTCATCAGAACCCACCAGAAGTCCTAAGGCAGCCCTTCCCGAAGAGGCTCCTTCTGATACTCAGATAAATCAAAGATAACTCTCTCCCCACTTCAAGGACACACCCTTGGTCATTTCACCACCCATCCCAGGGAATAGGAAACCACAAGGGACAGCCAGTCCCTTGCCATGACTGCTTAGCCAGTTCACTAGTACTGAGACACAGAGGGGTCCAGAGATACCCCCTCCCCGGATGTCCTAAGACCCCGGAGCTATCAGGGCTGAGAAACAGTTCCAGAGGAGAGGCGAGAAAGCATGTCTCGTCCTTAACGTTCGCAGTCCTAAATTTGGATCTGTACGCTGACATACTGGTCACACTCTGGAATGACAAGTTCTAAACCAGAAGCACAGCCACAGGCCCCGTGAGCAATAGGCGACAGGTGAAGAGAGAGAGACGCAGCCAGCACTTGCAGGCTGTGTTGTAGAACCTGGGATGGGGCCCTGGCCACACCACACTCTCAACCCCACATGCTACTGAAGTGTGTTGCTGACAGCCCACTATTCCTGCCTTTCCCCTGTGACTGGGGACCCCTGCCCCAGAACTGAAGCCTTCCAAGCACATTACACCCAGGACCCCAGCCTCCTACTGGTGGAAAAAAAAAATTAGTTGGAGAGAGGCAAGGCCTTCCTTGGCCTTGACAGCAGCTTCCCCTGAGAGGAGCAGCTTTAATAAAGAACCAAGGACAATAGCTTAAAGGTTTGTTTGTTCCAGGCTTTAGAGGCCCCAAATGCAAAATCAAGTAGCCAGCTGAATCATAGTGCCCCCAAGGACTCCAGAGAAGGACCTGCCTGCCTTTGCACCTTCTGGTACCCTGGCATCTCCGAGCTTGCAGCTCTATCTTCCAAGGATCTGTGTGCCTCTTCTTTTGATGACTCATTATTTCTCTAAGGCATACCTCTTACTCTCATTTATACATGCAAGGCCCTCTCCATGTGAGAGCAACCTCACAGGCACCAGGGATAAGGGCTTGGGTATATTTGGGGGGAAATTACCCCACACCCTACTTCTGGGGCCTGGGTCTGGTGGAGACCTTGGGGTGAGGATCAGCTAGCTTATCATTCTGCCCTACCCATGGAAATGAAGACTGGCTGAAAGGAGGCTAAGCCTAGAAAAAAATACCTTTGTAGAGCCAGTGCCAAGTCCAGTAAGGAGTGAGGGGTGCAGGAACTGTAGCAGAACAGGATAAAGGAGCTCATGTCCAGAGTGTGCATAGGAAATGGCAGCCTGGGTTCCTATTGCCAGGCTCCCGTATTTTTCTCTGTTTCCACTATTATGCCAACCCCACCTTACCCAGACCAGGCTTGGGCCATGCCCTGCTAAAGGCTCCTGAAGCCTAAATATAGCAGAGTCAGGGTCCTGGGGCACCTATGCCCAAGGTCCCTTTTTTCATGTCTACCCTGAAATGGTACCACCACAGCTCCACTCCTCCAGCCTCAGCAATCCCTCAGTCACAGGCTTTTCAGGGCGTGGGACCAGCCCAGAGAACAAGTAGCAAGCAGCCTTGGCAGCTATGGTAGCCATGGCAGCCAGAGTAGCCACCACAGCACCCACAGCTGCCTCAGCAGCCACAGAGGCAGCCAAAGTCGCAGCAGTATGGGGCTCTTCCATCAAAGGTGCATGGCTAGCCTAGGCTCCCGTGCCCTCAATTGGTGCTGGGGTCACAAGGAGTAGGTGCTGCCAGGATGCTCACTCTATAAACAAAAGGGGCAAAGTTATGGGCTTCCTCTGGTTCTGGAGGCCCCATCCTAGCACCTAGGTATACTCCAGGACAGATAGCCTCCCTGCCTGGTCTATCTGCCTCTTGATCATCAAACAATCTCTCTCCTAAGGACTGTCAAGAGGTGGCCACAACCTCACTCTGGTGGCAGGCACCTGGGAGCCATTACTGCTGAGCTCTGTATGGTAGTGCAAGATCCTTATTTCCTGCTTCTTCTCTCCCACCCTCCTGACTGCGCGCGCACACACACACACACACACACACACACATACAGACACACAGACACGCAGGGACACATAAGCCTCTGTGTGTGCGTCAGATCAGAGGTGTCCAAGTACCTGAGCCAGGGGCCTCTGTTTTTTCTCAGGGTGGCAGTTCCCTGCTAGAGGGCTCTGCTGTTGTGTTGAGGGCAGGGGGCTGCGTGGTCGTGAGAGGCAATTGAGGCAGCATCCTCCACAGAGAGCCAGTGAAGACCTGGTCTCAGGAGTAGAGTCCTGGGCCCCCAGGGAACAGACAGTACAGTCTGATTTTCCTTGTTTGGACAAGGGCTTTTGGAAGACTGTTTTTCCGTTCCCAAGTAAACATGCTGATGCAATGGCTGCTGTTCCCTCCCAGGTTGTCCTCTGGGGCACAGGATCATACTAAGTGTCCCAGATCTTAGGAGGAGCCCAGGAGGCCCTTGATGGGCAAGCAGTGACCCAGACCCCCAGAGTACATGCAAGATGGCCAGGCTGGCACTTAACACGGAAGTGGGGGCCAGGAGGGACAAGCAAGCTCAGGTCTCTGAGACAAGACAGTGTGGGATGCTGAGGCTTACGGCCTGTGCCCAACAAGGTGAAGTGGAAGATCCCTCAAGCTACCTCCCCTTCTGGGAACATCTCCCCATCAGTCACATCAGCCCTCCTTCCTGGCTCCTCACCAGCTGCCCTACTAGGGCAGCCTTGGTCTCGCTCCTTTGAGTGGTCATTCCCATCCCAGTTCTGGACCTAAGGGCTGGGAGGATTGATGGTGGCTGTGAGCAGGTTTCACTTCTGCTTTCTTCTTTCTCCACCAATTCCCTGACCACTGCCTAAGGGAACAGAAAGGGTGTTTTGTCTCTCTAAAACATACATCTAAGTCTTAATCAAGAGTATGTGTTTCGGGGAGTGGGGTGTCAGTTAAGAGTTAATCAGTTAATCAGTTAAGAGGTCACTAGAAGCCCTGGGGTCCTATTGAGATACAGAACAGAGACACAGACACAGAGCAGAGAGGGATGTGAAGATGCAGGAAGGTTAGTGACCCTGGGTCTCCAGACTCTAAAGAAGGAGGAAGGTTCCTCTCTTCTGGTCCACAGAGGCAGCCTACCCTCATCCACAGCCTGAGGAAAGACTACACAAGAATGAATTTCTATTGTCTTGATGTCCCGTGTCTGGTTCTCTGTGGGGGTGGCCCAGGATGACAGCAGACCAGGTGGGGGAACCCTGGAAGGGAGTGGACACTTCCTATCCACATACATGGTATTGGAAGCCTCTGCTCTCAGCAACCCAAAGGCCTGAGAAAGCCACCACCTTGTGTGGTGACCCATTGCGGCACGCAAACCCAGTCTATGTGACCGGTTCCATCTTGCGGGCCCCCAAACAGGACCCGTCCTCTCCACACAAAGAACAGTGGCTGGAGGTGAGTTCTCATCCTAATTCTTAGTAGTACTTATTCATGTCTCCTGCTCCTCCTTAATTCACTGCCGCACCTGCCTGGCAGGACCCAGGTGAGAAATCAAGATCCTCAGAGGGGTGTTGGTGGTACAGCCAGTGCACCCCGTGCCCAGGAGTGGGGATGGGTCTCAGGCAGCATGCACACCAGGATGGCTGGGTTCCTAGCAATCAGGAAGCAGACTGATTTCTGCAGATGTGCAGGGCCCCGCCTGGTTAACTGCTGCTCCTAGGGAAAGCCTCATATTCAGAACTCCCAGAACCTGCCCTTGAAGTCCCTGCTTTGCTCTCTTCTAGATGTGTCCCGGTCACCTGCATTTTCTGATGACACTGGCAGCTTGGGTGGCCTCAACCCCACCTAGTTTCTCATGTCAGGGAAACATGAGACCTGTCCTTGATACCCTCTAGACTCTTGATGCTGCTGAGGAGGAGCAGTCTGGCTTTCATGCCTCCAACCTTGCTCCTCCCTCTATCCCTCTATCTGTTAGAGGTCCTGGCAGAGCCCATGGTGAATGAGCTTTGTTCAGGAGGCCGTTCCAGCACCCCAGAGTATGTGGGGCCAGCCTGCACTATACAGAAAAAAAAAAAAAGGAAATAAATAGACCACAGAACAACTCTCAAACATTACAAACCAAAGACAGATAATAAAGCACTGAGTGGCTACAGTACCGGCAGGTATTGTGTTCCTAAATTTAGTGATTTTAGTTAGCCAAATGGCACACAAAATGGTAGCCAGGCCCAAGGGCACATACTTGTACCTGGGAAGCTGAAGCAGGAGGATCTTGAGTTTGAGGCTAGCCTGGGTTAGAGAGTGAGACCTAAGTGGCTGGGTCACCTTAAGCCATTCCTTCATGGACAGGACTGAGTAGTAGCTTGTGACTGCCCCAGATTAATGCATCGTGCTCAGCCACATTCCTCCAAGGCTTCCTCACCCTACACAGTTCCCTAGGGTCTCCAATGCAGTCCAGCTCAATACTGTGGATCTTTAACTATCTCCACATTGCTTGGCTCTGAACTCTCTCTGCCTCCGAGAGGCAGGGAAGGTCCTTTAGACTTGGTCTATGCCTATTATATGGCAGGAAGGGCATCTGCTAATTGGGGGTCATGGTTGCTAGTCACAGTGGTTTGTGCAGGATTCTGATCACGAATGTGGCACTCAGTCTTGACCCCAGGAAGGACAAGGCTTGGAAGCAGCCATAAACAGGAAGGCTGCTTTGAGGTCTTGCTCCCCACTGAGTAGTCCCATAGCTTCCTGATGGCACCTGCTGGAAATGGCTGGCTTGCTCACATCTTAATTTTTTAAAATTTTATTGTGAGTGTTTTGCCTTCATGTTCCCGTTTGCTGTGTGTGTGTGTGTGTGTGTGTGGTGCCCACAGAGATCAGAAAAGGGTATCAGGACCCCTGGAACTAGAGTTATGGACAGTTATGAGCCACTGTGTGGGTTCTGGGAATGGAACCCAGGTCCTCTGCAAGAGCAGCCAGTTCTCTTAATCACTGAATCATCTCTCCAACATCTGTCACCCCATTGATTACCAGGGTTCAGCTGTCTGGCCAAGTAGGCAGATGTTCCCTTCCTCCCTCATGGTTCTATGTATGTCCCTCAGGAAGTTGCGATGCTCAGTCCAAGAGGATGACCTTCCCTGAAGAGAGAAGGATGGTTCTTGGGCTGAGGCTCCCCTGCTAGAACCTCCAAACAAGCTCTCAAGCCTTGCTCACACTTCTAACACCACCACTTATCTGGTTTCCCAGGCAACAGTGGACATAGCTCCTCCCACAGGAAGTTTTAAGGAGTTTGGAGCCCAGCAGCAGCATAGACGCTATTATAGAACACTGTGGCATGTCTCTAGGCCTTGGGTTTATGGCCAAGAATCACTGTGTGGGAGATGCCACACTGTGCTGATTCCAACCCTTGCCTTGTATGTAGTGGTGACCTGGGGAAGCTCCTGTCAAATCTGAGCCTCAGTGTGCCTATCTGTAAAGAGGAGATGACAGTATTGTCTACTGGTTAGAGTTATTTTAAGCACACACAGAGGTTAGTCACTAAAAGTCCTCCAGGGCTGGAGATGTGGCTGTGGGTAGAGGGCTTACCTGGCATGCTTGAAGCCCTGGGCTCCATCCCTAGCACCTCATAAACACGTGAGGTGGTACCTGCCTGCAATCCCAGCACTCAGGAGACAGAAAGCGGAGGGTTGGAGTAAAGGGCCATCTTTAATTATATAGTAAGTTTGAGGCCAATCTGGGCTATCCGGGACCCTCAAAAAAGTTCTTAAAGAGTAAATAATTAAAACAACAAAAAGCCAAAAGGGCCTATAAAATGACCCTAATCACAGGAAATAGGTTCTTTATTTCTTTTCTTTTCAAGACAGGGTTTCATTATGTAGCTAGCCCTGGCTGGCCTGAAACCGGATATGTAGACCAAGCTGGGCTTGAACTCACAGAGATCTTTCTGCCTCTGCCTCCTGAATGCTGAGACCAAAGGTATGCGCCACCACAGCTGGCAGGACGAGGGTTATTCCTCGTATGCACCTTAAGGTTACAAGGAGCTGAGCAGTGGGTGCCTTTACAGCTAAGTATGAAACTGAGTTCAAAGCTTATATCCAGGTAGGGTTAGCAGTGAGATCTGGGAAAAAGCCCCAGTGGCCTGAAGAAGCTCCTAGGGTCCACCATGGCTAATGGCAAACACCAGCATGCTCACTGGCACAAGGCCCCAGGGAGGATGTTAGTGGGCATAGGAGCCTGCTGAAGATACACAGCACGTTCCCCACACAGGCGAGGTTTGCAAATAAATGGGAAAACAGACACAGGTTAAAAATAACGCACAGGGTGAGGGTGGTTGTTTGTGAGCGGTCATTCATTAAGCTGCAGTTTATACTAACGGGAAGCTCAGGCTGCCGAGTGACACAGACCCAAGCTGGGAAAAATTCCCAAGTGGTCCACGTGGCCAGACCACAAGGGATGGGCAGTTGTCCACCATGGCTGTCTGGGAGGAGCCTCCAGCTTTCCCCTTACACTGCACTGGAATTCTTGACTGAGCTTCTGAGAACACAGGCTCTGGCAGCAGGGAGCTCTAGGGTATCTCCCTCCTCTTCTGTATGCAGCATCTGCAGGAGTGTCAGGGACCCTGGGAGCCTCAACTGTCTAAGGGTGTTGAGGGCACTCTACCAGGGTCTACAGACAATACCTGATAAGGGAAATACAGGGCGCCCAAGGAAGACCAGAGACCCCTCATTGCCAGTGAAGGGCATGAGAGTGGGCCTTAGGGGTATGAGATCTCCTGGCACAGTGGAGGCAGAAAGTACCTAGGAGAGGCACATTCCTAATGGCCCTCTTAGCTTGTAGATCCCAGCCTGGGAATCTATGATTGACAGGGGGCAGGCAGCCCTATGGTAGAAATGACCAGTGAATGACAGGACTTGTCTGTGGAGCCTTGCTGGCCCTGTGCATGAGACAACAGACTTCCTGCTTGCTCTTCTAGTATGAGCCCCGAGTGGTTAGTGCTTGGGTCACCATGCTCATCTGAAGCTTGATGCATGGCCAGCTGAGCCTGGGCTTTCTGGGCAGACAAAAAACGGCTACAGGTAAATGCTGCGAATGTTGTTATGCGTTCATGGGTACAGAAGGCTATGATCACATCACAGACACACGTGAAAGGCGATCTGGCACCATAGGCAACAGTGGACCCTGTGCTGTCACTGGCTCCATCAGCCAGACTCTACCCTTCTGGAGTCTGAGGGCCTCAGGGAAGGTCAGACCAGTTTTTTTTTTTTTTGGGGGGGGGGAGGAGTTAATTAACAAAATGTATTGGCCAATTAGAAATGCTGGAGGGCCTGGCGAGCCATTGTGAGAATAAGCTTTTCTTCTGCAAGCTGGGGACACACTCCCTCTAAAACCCTCTCTCTAAAAGAATAAGAGGAATCGGAGTCTTCTCAGACAATAGATGCAGGCGTGCGGTAGGTGGAGTATCAGGAGTATCAGGAATGCACTCCAGCTGGAAAGTAACCAGCTGGAATGTAATCAGCATCCCAATGGGCTGCTGATAGGCACCCTTTAACCACCCATCCCTTAGAAGATCTTTACAGATGCACCCCAGGACACCTGGACACAGTATTCCAGCCGGAGAGAATGGAAGCAAACTAGACATACCCACACAAAGCAAGGGAAACAGGAGGCTCCGTAACTACACAGCAAAGAGGCCAGCTGCCCAGGCTGTGCAGCACTTTCTGTAGGTTCTTAGATGCAAGCAGAAGGAAGGGATAAGTAGAATAAAATCCCAGCACTCCGGAGGCGGAGGCAGGAGGAACGCAGTGAGTTCTAAGTCAGCCTGGGCTATAGAGTGAGACCCTGTCTTCAAAAACCAAAACAACAACAGATTGACATTAGACAGCGCACAAGCTGAAGGCAGAGAACGGCGTCTGCTCATGAAGGTCCATCATCCAACAGCAAAGGCACTAAAAGCATGCCTGGGAATGCCCACTTGGAAAGCATGGGGCTGTAGTCCCTGAGAAAGGTACCGAAGCTGAAGGGACTACACAGTGGTCTCCCTTCCTCCCTCAGCAGCATGACTCTGATCTCTCAGAACCAACCTGAAGCAAATACAGACAAACACGGTGGCCTTGATAAAGCTGGTACACTATGACTCTCAAGGCTGGCATGGCTTCTTTTAGTTTATATGGTTTCTCTGTTTAAAGCTTTCATGATGTTTAATTATTTTTTAATATGTGTTTTATTTATTTATTATGTATACAAAGTTCTGTTTGCATATACACCTGCAAGCCAGGAAGAAGACACTAGATCTTATTATAGATGGTTATGAGCCACCATGTGGTTGCTGGGAATTGAACGCAGGACCTCTGGAAGAGCAGGCAGTGCTCTGAGCCATCTCTCTAGCCCCCGATGTTTAATTATTAATCAATGTGTTTGTTTGGTTTTTTTTATTAATGAAAGGAAGTGTTTCTCCCCACTCTGAGAACTGCTGTCATCTCTAAACAGAACTGTGTCCTGGCTGAGGCCTACACTCATCATAGTTCATGCTGTTGCCAAGTCTTCTCAGCATCCTTACAAGCCTGGCAACATGTTGGCCCATTTCACAGACTAAAGTCTGAACAATCAGAGCCACTTGGGGTGGGAGCTTCATGGCTAACAATCCAGAGTCCATATGCCTTTGTGCCCAGCCAGACACCTAAACCACACAGACATGTCACACAGCAACCATGTGACGCTGGCTAGAGAGAGGGAAGAGTGGGACCATAAGCCTGGATAGAAGGAAGGTGGGGTCAGCAGCAGGGAGATCCTAGTCCATTCAAGTAGGTGTCTCTGACCTTTGACACTGGGATCGGACAGTGCTACAAAGTTCACCCTGGAGAACCACACAACTGAATTACAAAAACAAAGAAAACAAACAACAACAACAAAACCAAACCCATGCCTTACTCCAAAGTTTTAAGTAAACCTTATGGTTTTGTCTTGGGCTGTGTTCCTTATAATCCTCGGCCAAATGAGGTGCAGGGGCCACAGGTTGGACCCGCCTGAAAGGGGCATAAGGGAGGCCTGTGAGATGGCTCACTTGGTAAAGACAGGCATTTTCCCAGAAGCCTCATGACCTAAATTAAATTCCTGGAACCTACATGGTGGAAGGAAAGAACCAATTCCCACAGGCTGCCCTATGACCCCCCAATGTACTGTGGCATGTTTCCTCCTCACCCCCAAAACAGCTTTTTTTCTTTTTTTCCAGGAAGGAAAGGGCTGGGTGTAGTGGCACACATCTTTAATCCTAGCAACCAAAAGGCAGAGGCAGACAGCACTCTGTGAGCTCAGAACCAGCCTGGTCTATACAGGGAGTTCCAGGACAGCCAAGACATGTAGTGGTGAGACTCTTTCTTAAAAACAAAACAAAACAAAAGAAAGGAAGGAAGGGACATTGAGTTAGACTGATGAAGGGCCACTGTGAGAAACTGGCTGGGCTCGTCAGATGTGGGTGCCCAGGAGACGTGGCTAATGTAAGCCAGGCATTAGGTGCTGAGACCAGCTCAAACATCTACTATACATCTGTTGGGAACCCGGGGTCAATGTCCCAGACAGAGACAGGGACAGGCTTTCCAGCTAAGGCAGGACATCTGTGAGGATAGAGAGATGCAGGCAGCTAGAGGCCCAGCTAAGCCGGTACCATGTTCAGCGTGGGTCAGCAGAGCCGGGCCTGTGCTCAGTCTGGTTGAACAGCCACATGGCCGTCGGCACCACCTGCCCTGAGTCGTATGAGGGTGGCTGTGCTCCCAGCCACCAGGGACCACGTGCCTCACTCCTCTACCTTCTGATTGAGACTATAGAAAAAGTGGCCCAGGCTGCCTAGCTCAAGTTCTCCTGGGAAGGTGGGCACTGGTTATGGTGGGCACTACCAGGGAGGGCTTGTATTGGGAAAGAGCCCGCTGGGCTACAGGGAAGGAAAGGCAGCAAGGATGCAGGTCCCACCAGCTTGGATTCAAGGAGACTGGACCAGCTGACAGCCACTCTTAAGCAGCCCATCAAGGCTGTGCATACCAGTACCACCCCTCAGGTGTCAGTCATCAACAGGGAAGTCTACTGTCCCCTGTCTTCCAAGACCTTCTATAACAGCTTACCTGCCTGGCCAGCAAGAATGACCAATAGTGGCCACTGAGACCAGCAACCAAGCCCTGCCCCAAGCAGCCTTACCCTTGGGTTAACATGCTGGGGCTGAATTTCTAGGTCAAAGCAACAGCCTCTTTACATTCCAAATTCCCCATCAGTATGTAGCCAAGTGCCCTTCTCTTCCCAGCAGCCTCGCCTGCCCTTTGGGGACCTGCTTTCCAGGGACTTGTCATTCTGTTTCTATTCAGAGGCAGAATCTAGGCCTCCCAGCAGCTGGGGCCCACGCGTTCCTGCAGGTGCCAGGCCCAAAGTGGAAACCCAGCACCGCACCACAGTGGGTGAGGGCTCCCTTCAAGGCTGGCTGTTCTCTCCCTCTGCCCACAGAGGTCAAAGAATGCCAGAGGGCATCAGGTAAAGGTCTGTGGCTCATGCTGGTGTCTGCTTTTCACATCTGCCTCTGTCCTTTCCACTCTGTCCTGGTCCTGGGACTGCAGGATAGTAGGGTAGGGAGGGTTACGGTTAAGTGGGCTTTACCTCTCGTATATCAGCCATGGGGAAGCCATACAAGGCTGCAATGCGCAGAAGCTAGACTCAAAAATGCTGAATGATGCTGAAGATGCATCTGTCTGTGCCAGTGTGTGAGTGCCAGCTGGAGGAAGGAGGAAGGAGCAGCTTTCAAACTCTTTAGAATAAACAGAAACGTGTGTGCATAAAACATATTGTGACTCTAGTGATAGAAAATGGCTTAAAGAGCAGTGGCAGGAGGTAAGGGCTGTTCCGTGGAGAACCTCTGCTTTGGACATGTCCACTTGCACTCTTAAGTTCCTGTCTGAGCATCAGGAGTCCTTAGATCTGCTGATTAGGGTGCAGTGTCAGGTGGAGGAGCCTTAAGAACGGAGACATTGAGGCCAGGTGAAGGGCAACCTTTCATTCCTGGAGCCCCATCATATGAAAGCTGGGGAACTACCCAGGGAAGCCTGGGAAGGGCTGGAGAAACAGGGCTCAGGATTAGGCATGTGGAGCTCTGGAGCACGAGGGTGGCATCTAAGGACTCAGAGCTGCCAGGCCCTCCCCACGGATAGGGTGTGCTCCAGAGGCCAGAATGGCCTGGGAACTCTCACCATCCCTGCCTGTCATCTTAGAGACTGAATACCAGCTCTGGTACCCAGGCCTGGGCTAATAATGAAAGGTCTGGTTCCTAAGCAAAGTGCTGATTGGTAGGCAAGTGGGAGTCAGAGATAGAGACACCCCAGTTCTCTAGGCCTCGCATCAGGGGGTCTCACTGGATCTGCTCCATGCGAGGATGCAGCGTTCTGGGATCCCAGCTTTGTAGATGACAAGCATACTCTAAACACTGGAGTCCAGATAAGCCCCACCCCCACCCCGGAATCACTGCCTCTTCACAGGTTGGGTGTCTACCACCCACACAGACAGCTCAGGACAGCTGGGCCAGAGGCTAAGCAGAGAGGGAGCTGTAAAGGGGAGGAGTTGGAGGGTCCTGAGTAGAAGCAGGGGCCTCTTGGGAGTCTGCTCGCAGGAGGCCGGTGGTAAACAGCAGGTGGGAGTGCTAAGGGAGATGATGGCTGGAGAGCAGATATTTTTGACTGGGACTTTGGGGAATATACAAGTCAGTCACTACATAATGGCTGATGGTACCCAATACTGGGACTTCATGTGAGCCCAGTGACACACACAAGGACAGGCAACTTGAAGACAAAGGGACACCATGGTAGAATGCTGAGGGTACAACATTTCTGTAAGGTTCCCATGGCTGGGCCTTTCCATCCAGTCATCCTACCCAGGCCCTGTGGGTCTCAGAGCCCAGGAATTGTACCAGGCATCTGAGAGGCCTAGATGTTTCTGGCATTTGGGATTGTGGCTGGTTGGAGGGGCCAAGAGTGGTCCAGAGCAGCCCTTCACTGTCCTGGCTCACCTTTCCAGAACAAGGAACATATGTCCTACTCTGGTCCCTGCCCCACAGGCCTAAACCCCCTGAACAAAGGGGACTTTCTGATGTAGCTTAACACAAAGCTGGTCCTGCAAGCCAGAAACTTGGCCGCCTTCTTCCCCACGCCCTGTGTCTAGTGATCAGCCCCAGGCTCTTCTACCTATGTACTCTTAGGGCAGCTATGGTCCATGGACCAGAGTTTGGGAGATAGCTTCCTCCCTACAGAAGGCAGAAGGCAGGGTTCAGACAGGAGCCACCTCGGCCTATTGGAAGAGACCACCTCCCAGGCCCGAACCTCTCTTAAGGGACCCGAACTCTTCACACTGCAGTCACCCAGAGAGCGTGTAGGGTCTCACTGCTATCACGGCCCAGATACCACAGCTTGCATTCTTGCTCATGTTCCCCCAAAGGGTATGGGCCACCTAACACTCTCTGCATTGCTCTTACCAGGCTCTGGAGGCCTGGATTCTCCCTGGGCAGGCAATCCGTGTACCTATCTGTGTTTTCCACTGTGCCCCACAGACACTGCAGCCTGCATGGCTCCATACCAAGCCAGCAGCTTGTGGGCAAGACAGCTCTTAAGTCTCCCTTAAGATATGAACTCTGATGAGTTAACTCTCTCTCCTGTCTGGCTTTGAGGGAGGGGTGACAGCCACCTGCACACAGCACATAAGAATACAGGTGTCTTCTGCTCCAAGGCTGACCTGAAGGAGCCATTCCTACATCAGAGGCTGCAGGCTGGAAGACAGGGGTCACACACAATGCCGTAGCAGGTCACCTACCTCGTGATACTGGGGAGGCAAGCTGGGGAGCTGGCCTCAGACTAGCCACTTCCTGGGATTTTTCTTCCAATCTCATATTTGCAGAGAAGGCTGACTGTGTGCCAGGCCCTGGGGACTGAGCCTGGAGCTCACATTCAGACAGTAGGGAATGATGCTCAGTGACAGTACCCTCCCGCAGGCTGCCTCTGGCCCAACTATTCTCTGCATATTTAGACTTCCAATTAAATAAATCAAGGTAATTTCAGATATAGTTACAAGCTGCTAAGAAGGAAACATGAGAGCAACTGAATTTAAAACAGGCACTTTAGGACAGGGACAGAGGGAGTCTCAAAATGACACCTTAGTGGAACCTAGATCAGATGGAGCTCACCACGTTCAGATCTGGGGGAAAGCTGACCCCAGAGAGTAAGTACAGCCAGTGCAAGGCCTTGGGGTGAGAAAACCAGGAGTGCAGATGAATCCCTGGGGGCAAGGATTCAGGCAAGGTAAAAGCAGAAGGCAGGGACCAGGGGGTGGGTCCCTTGTGACCACAGACTTACCCAGAGACCCATGGTATAGAGAGAAGGGCTCTGAGGGGTCAAGTTACATGAAAACACACACACACACACACACACACACACACACACACACACACCTCTTTGGCCCTTGGCAGTGCTGGGAATAGAACCCAGAGCCTCACAGACACTGAGTAAGTCCTCTGTCTCTAAGTCCATGTGTATACAGGGCATACTGTCTGCTGGCTGGAGGACTAGGTAGGTGTGTAGGAAGGGAGAGCCTGTGAGCTGGGAACAATGATGTCCCATGCAGGAGCTGGGCAGGTGGGAGGCTGGGAAAGTCCTGGGTGGCTCTGAGCCTGTATCAAAGGCCATTGTATATCCAAGGCTCTTCTATACTGGTCAATTTACGCTGGCCAGCCGGGCTCCTATCTTGAACTGTAAAGGCCTTCTCTTATGTCTTAGTGACCTGAATAACTTAGTAAGGTTGTGTTAACCAGGGTCGCACTAGGGGTCTGACTGGATAGTTTCGAGGCTTTTCTCAACAGTTTTCAAGCCCCCCCCCCCCCGCCAGCCCATTTCACAGGTCTGTTACCACCCTTACGAGATTCCCTCTGTGGGTTGGTTCTCTTTACATCTGCCTTGCGTCATTCTTTCTCTTGGATGAGGATTCCCCAGCTGTATCTATAGACAAAGGACTCCAAGTTGGAGCCTCTGTTTTGCCCCAATGGCGTCCCGAGCCCTGTTCTGAAGCCATGACTGGTGCCAGTCCCCTCGGCTTAGATGCCACCACAAGGCAACCAGCTACCCCTGTGTGCATGGTCCTGAGCCCTGGCTTGGGAACTGTAATGCAAGGATGATGAAGTTCCAAGGCCTTTGTACTTGCCCCCCCCTGCCCAGCCCAACATTTCCTATCTATGCATACTTCTCAAATGAGTGATCGGTAAGCCCTTTGGGATCTAGGCAGGTTCTGAATTCTTTATCTTTGAGCTGAAGTCTTGGTAAGTCACATGAGGATTCCTAGGGAACAGTATTTTTCCTACAGGACAGCCTTCAACAGTGACAGGACACCCCGGGGCAGGCAGTTATGGCTCTCAGTGGGAAGCCTGGGGAAAGGCCAGCTTCATGGGCCTGCCCCACCCTAAGCACTGAAGGTGTTTATCTAGGCTGTCTTGCCATCGATGCAAACGACCTGCCTGGCTCCCAGGGACGGATCTGAATCCAATAGTCAGTCCCCTGTGCTTCAGGTCATTCGTGCCACTACCTTGGTGTCAGAATGCAAGTTCCCAGTTCTCACTCGTTTCCAAAAAGCAGCCTCACGCTCTGACCCACCCTTCTCTCGAACAATAGATGGGAATGAAGGGGGACACACCCCTACTACCTTGAGCGAACTCAGCACCTGTGCGCCAGGGGTGGCATGTGTCTACTTGCATGCGGCTGAACCACAGAGGCACAGATGGCTCAAGGCCCCAATACAGCTGATAGGCCCGACACTCCCTAGCATATGCCACTTCTGCCTCCCTGCTTGTGGCATGTCGGATCTCTACTGTGGCTCGGAGAGCTTCTTGGAAGATGCCCGAGTGTCAGGAGAAACTGACCCTGGACATCTTCAGCGTGGCAGATACAACCGGGTTGTGGGGGGAAGGGATGCCTTACGCTTCAGCAGAAAGCCCAGAGCCGAGCTCTGAAGGACTCAGACCCCTTGGCTGCGAAGGAGACCCCCTCTGACATCCAGGATGTACAGCTGGGGTTGGGTCTTAGCACAGCAGTCTCCCCCAAGACAAGGCACAGCCCTGTAGGGGAGGAGCCTCACCCAGCTGCTTCACCCTTTTCTAAACACTGCCTGGTGAGGCAAACCAGACAGACGCAAGCACTTGCTTCCTTGGCACCCAGGCCTGGTGCTAAAAGGGCCCACTACGTCGCCCCATACACATGCAGGCAGACAATAGACCTGCAGTGAGAAGCCTGAAAGGGACAGCCAGATGTCACTACTTGCTACCCAGATCACCCTGATTTATCCGACACCTGAAAAGCTCTCTGGGCTCCTCTGGAAGCCCACCAAGTTCAAACATCAGCAAGTTCCCCCACCTCCACCTCTGCTGGTGCTTGAGCAAACAGATTGGGGCAAAAACATTGTAAGGACAGACAGCCACTGGCTGCTATTGCCTGGGGTGTTGGGGAAGGGGGGCAAATAAACTCAAAGTGCAATATCCACCCCAAGAGTCTTGCTCACTTCTCCAGGCCCTGATGCCATCACTCCTACCCCTATGATCTGACAAAGGTGCAAAGGAGTCCTGCAGTGGCTGGAGCCAAAGGCTCTTTAAGGAATCCTTAAGTATAGACAAGTGGGTGACAAGTCCCAGGGTAAGACCCTGAGATGGCAAAAGCCAAGAAATTCAAACCAGTGGTTTTAGTAAGTCAGACCAAGCCTGGGCCCAAGGTGGGTGAGGGGTGAAGAAGCCCCCTCCCCTCTTGGTCTTGGAGGGCGTGTCTACCTACGTCCCGAGAAGCCACTCCCAACTGGGGCTCCAAGGCCTTGGACCTAAAAAGCCAGGATGCCTGGGGTGGGAGGGAGGCAAAGCCAGGCTGGACCTGTCCCCAGCCCCAGAAATCCTCAAGTGCAGCCTCAAGTCATCTCGACAATGCCAAGCTCTCTCTCTTTTTCTTTAGGGTCCCTGTCCTATGGTAGGCCATTTGTGGACAGAGTCCAAGGGCAAGGTGGGGTCAGCAGCCACTTGCTCTGCGGACCCTGACGAACCATCCAGGTTCAAGCCAGGGACCGGAGATCTCAGACCCAAGATCTTTCAAGACCTCTTAGACTCCTCTTCCCTGCTACTGCTGGGCTGCGGTACAGACCCCTCCACTCCCTGGGTCGGAGGCAGCCAGACCCTCCCACCCACTCGCCTAGTCCTGACTCCTTTTTAGCCGCACCAAGTGGGAAGCGGGGCTGGGCATGCCGCACCCACACGCGGGCCCTACCCGCCACCCAGAAGTCCCACACACCCGGACTCCCCAGCCAGGCGTTGTTCCCCGTTCGGGCTGCTGTCTGGGTCTACCCGGCTGCATCCAAGGGAGCTCTCCAGACCAGCCCGTGAGTGCTCCCCGACCCCCACGCCGGCTCCGTGGCCCTGCAACCTCTCAGGCCTGCCGAGTCCCTCCTGGCCTTCCCCGGCCTGTCCACCATCCTCATCCTTCCCGGTACCCAACAGCGGAGCTCCTACCGTGCTCGTTGAGCTCAGTGCTCGGGCCGGGCCGGGCCGTGGTGGGCCCGCGAGGGGCTCAGCTGTCGCTGAGTAGCAGGAAATACCAGAGGGCTGATCCAGGCGAGGCGGAGCGAGAGAGCGGAGGGCGGAGGAGGGAGGAGGGCGCGGCGGACGCAAAACCCCGGGCGGACCAAGGGCGGATCGGCTGCTGGGGAGGCGTGCTGTGGACCCAGTCCCTGCCTGAGCCTCCTCCCCTGAGCGCTCTGGAGGCATAGGAATATTAAGTATAGACAAGTGGGTGGCACCTGCGCGCCAGGGCTGGGGACACCTCCCCACAAATAGCCAAAGAAGGGTAGGGTGGTAAGCAAGGCTAGCCTTGGGAGGGAATCTTCTGTTTGAGAGGTGTACCTGGGCGTGGTGCCCCTTCCCTTCCCTGGGACACAAGAAGGTCCCCAGAAACCAAACCCACTGGTCTTATCCTACATAGGGGCTCAAGGGGACACCTCGATCACCATCCACAATTCCCACTACACTCTTTTTCAGGGTGCCTAGGCTGAGAAGCTGACCCTTGGAACTGGAAAGGTGAGGTCAAGAGCATATGCTGATCTATCAGAGGACCAGAGGTCTGTTCTCGGCACCCAGGCCCAGGTCAGGCAGCTCACAGCTACCTGTAACTCCAGCTCCAGGGGATCTAACAACCTTTTCTAGCGTCTGCTGGCACCTGTCCTCATGTGACACACACACAAACAGAAATTATATATATATGTATAATAAAACTGCTATTTGTGAGAACTAAGTCCTCCCGCGTGTCCACCATCCTTTACCATGCCTCAGGAACTTCGCAGACTCCCCAATCCCCTTGTGTTTAGAGGACTGTTTTCTAATTTTATACCACCAATAGACGGAGGCTGATCTTAGGAGTCTCCTGCTGAGGCCCTCAGCTTGAGGTGTTTGGGTGTGTGGAAGGAGCCTTTCTTTAGAATTTCTAAGGGCCACCCAAGCAGAGAGTTGGGGCCTGCCTCCTCCAGACCCCTCAAGTCAGGTAGGACATTGAAGTTGTGAAGAATAGGGGCTGGGGTTTCACCTGGCGGGCAAGTACCAGCCTCTTCACTGGGGGGGGGGGGGGCAGATCAGGTAGGCTTCCTTGACTCCTGCCTGTTCTCATTCATCCCAAAACAATCCCTGCCCAACCCCAGTCACCTGACGAGGCCTTCGGATGCAGAACTGCTCAGACAAGATGCTCAGGGCCATGGTGGAACCTCCTTCTTGAGATCTGATGGGTGGCTCTGCCCTTCCAGCAGAGCTGTGTGCGGTGTGGGTCACCTCGCAGATGGAGACCAGCCTGCCTGCTAGGTCTGCTCCAAGCTCAAACAAAAAGCTGGGTGTGGCTGCTAGAGCCCATTGAACCAGCAGTTGCTAGAGCCAGTCCTCAGGGGACTCAAAGAAGAAAACAAGGCTCCTGTCCCCTGGGGCAAGGACTCAGCAAAAATTGCCTTTACTTGCTACTTGAATGTGGATTATAATGGCCAGATTACTGGCAAAATGGGAGAGGGCTGTGCACAGTAGCAAGAAGGGTGGGCTGGGGAACCCAGTTTGAATGAGATTCTCCCAGTGCCAGATGGTCAAGTCAGAACTGGGAAACTTGCAACCTGCATGGCTCAGGTACAGGTGCATTGCTGGAGCTAGGCTTCCCAGAAGTCTCCATCCTGCTCCTTGCTTGCCTAGGGAAAGGCAATCACGTGAATGAGGGCAGGCTCCAATCGTGCTGCAGCTGAGCATGGTTGTGTCAACAGGCAGCACCTCAGTTCCTGCTGGGTTTCAGTCTGATTTGCTTCAGACAGGTTCTCAGGGGGCCCGTACTGGCCTCAGACTCACTATGTAGTTGAGGATGAGCCTGAACTTCTGATCTTCCTGCCTCTACCTCCCAAGTGCTGGGATTACAGGTATGTGCCACCATACCTAATTTCATGTGGTGCTGGGCATAGAAACCAGGGCCTTCTACATTCCAGGCAAGCATGCTACTAACAGAGCCACACCCCCAGCCTGAGCTGTCCTTCTGGATGGACCTTTTCCCTGACTGTCAGATGAATGGCATGTGCGTGGTGGGAGGTGGAGACAAGAATGAAAAGTCTAGGAGCAGGCCTGTGCAGGGGCCACGTGAGCAGGGGCACACTGATGAGTTCCAATGCATGCCTAGGAAAGCCTTGAGCAGGACTGTGCAACTCCCCACACCTCCGTTTCCTAAACGCGAAAGCAGTGATCACGTGAGCAGTTTCTACCTACAGCTGTGCAGGGAGGTCGAAGAAGTCACGCAGGTAGTGGAAGCAGCAGGTGCCAGGAGTGAGGAGACCACACTCTTGCTGTTCATGGGATGGAGATAAGTAGGAATAGAGGTCAAGGGAGGTTCATCTTGCCTGGGACATCTTAGGAGATATGCAGATTTTGCTTTTGTTTTGATTGTGGTGGATTCAGATAGGGATTCCAAGAAGAGGAAGGATGTTCTTACTTGTGTGTGTGTGAGTGTGGAGGCCACAGGTTGACCCCAGTGAGGTTCCTCGGGTGCTGTCCACTTGGCTTTTTGAAACATGGGGCTAGGCTGGTCAGCCAGCAAGCATGGGGAGCCCTTCACTTTAACCTCATCAATGCTGGGATTATAAGTGTGTGCCACCATGCCTGGACTTTTTTGTTTTTAAACTTGAGCTCTGGGGATCAAATTCAGGTCCTCCTGCTTGCAAGGCAACCATGTTACCAACTGAACTGTTTCTCCAGCCCATTGTTTTATTAATGTTTAGAAAAGCAAAGACAAGGGGCTGGAGAAATGGCTCAGAGGTTAAGAGCACTGGCTGTTCTTCCAAAGGTCCTGAGTTCAATTCCCAGCAACCACATGGTGGCTCACAACCATCTACAATGAGATCTGGTGCCCTCTTCTTGCCTACAGTCACACATGCAGGCAGAATTCTGTATAAATAATAAAAAGTGTATCTTTTTAAAAAAGAAACAAAAACAGCAGCAACAACAGCTACAAAACAACCCATCTGTCTTTGTAGAGGACAAACTTGGCAGCAGGAGACTGGGCTGTGGCTCTGTAGCGGAGCACCTGCCTGGCATTTGTGACCAAGAGTCCCATGAAAGGTCCAGTCTTGCTTAAAGAGGTCAGGAGGCTGGATAGATGGCTCAGTGGTTAAAAGCACTTGTTGGTTTTGCAGAGAATTCAAGTTAAATTCTGGAGTTCAGTTCATATTGAGTGGCTCAAAACCTCCCGTAACTTCAGCTCCAAGGGATGATTCCATCTTCTGGTCTTCCCACACACACATGGACACACACATGGACACACACACACACACACACACACACACACACACACACTATTAAAAATAAAATAAAAATCCCAATATTCAGGAGGCAGAGGCAGTTGGATCTCTATGAGTTTGAGGCTACCCTGGTCTACACCTACCCTGGTCTACACGGTGAGTTCCAGATCAGCCAGGGCTACAGAGAGAAACCCTGTCTTGAAAACAAACAAACAAACAAACAAAAAGTAAAATAAATCTTCAAAAAGGAGAGACCAAGGTTGACATACACCCAGACTGTGACCTTCAGAACAGGGAGGGAGGTTCTCAGTTTAAGGCATGGAATGCTGCAGTGTCTGGGTTGTAGTCAAGGATCCAGCCATCTGACTTTGATCTGTTAGTGCCTCGGTTTCCCCACTGTCCTTTGATGGTGCTACAAACATGGACATCAAGGAGTGCTAAGTCTCCATTGGAGTACCTGAGGAGCACATGTTTTCTATGCCCAATCACATTGTTGAAAGATTTGGGGCTCGAGGATCAAAGGGGCACTGAGGTAGAATGTTCTTTTGGTAAGAGATTTTCTCAAAGAGTTATTAACACATAGACAGACAGACAGACTGGTGAGGGCTCTGAGGAGCATTCAGATCCCAACACCACAGATAAACAGCACAGTGGGGCTTCGGATGAGGGTTCAGGCCCACAAGGGAGATCGATTTCCCTTCTTACAGGTCTCAGGGGAGGGGAGAGGTGTCATGGAGTCAGGCTGTCTTTGGTTTCTGGTGAGCCAGCACAGAGGGGAAGGGGGTCTTTCCCTGCCAGGAGTAGTGAGGAGGAGGGCTCACCCAGATGCAGTGTACCCACTGAACCGGTGGGGAGGTGTCACCCATAGCCCTCTGAAGTCCTGGAGTCTGGCAATCCGAGCCTGTAAATGTCCTTGGGGACATGTGCCTGCCTTTCTCTCCTGGAATCCTGCATCTGGGTCATCTCAGGGGCTACAGAGTCACAGACAGGCTCTGGGTAAGGGCTTACCATTTTCTTAACAGAAGAAAGAGATTGCTGTGGGTGGGTGTGGCCTGGGAACAGTCCAGGATTCTTTGTCTGGATTCTTTGTTTGTTTGTTTTATTTTTTTGTGTGAATTTTATATGTAAGTATTGTATTTATGTCATTTCCACTGGTCTATATTCTGACATGTCTTGTGACCTTATCTGCCAACCACAATCTCATCAGTGTCAGAGCTGCTTCCTTCCCTCCAGGAGTCTCCTTCCCTGGAGTGCAGATGCTCTGAGAATGACTGAGAGCTTCAAGACAAAGAGGTGAAAGAAAAAGAAAAGAGAAGAAAGGGACACATTGTCCTCAGATCACACCCAGTGACTGCCAGGCCTGTTGGTGCTCACCCGTACTCCCAGTACTACAGAGGCCGACCTGGGTTACAGAGGGAGACCCTGTTTCTAAAACAGTAAGCAAGAAGAAAAAATAGAAACAAGCAGAAAAAGCTAATCAAATCCAACCGAGTGTGAATATTATGACCATGTGGGATTTCTCTCTCTCACACACACAGAGGCTCCAACTGTCAAAGTCCTGCACCATCACAGCACACTAAAGAAGAGAAGCCACGTGGTTCTCCCAGTGGAAGCAGCGAGAGTACTCAGCAGAGCTGGGGTAGGAGAGTGCTCAGCGATTAAGGCTGCATACTGGCTATTGGAGCTGGCAGCAGAGGCAGGATGAGGAAAGCAGCGGCATCCTTTGGAGGGCATCACAGTAAGATGCACGGATTGTGCTGCTGCGGCAGCTCTGAGGTCTACCACCTTCAGAAGTAGACCCATGGCAAATGTGGCTACCCTGCCAAGTGGCAGAGAAAGCGAAAAGCATAATTGGACTGTCGAGGCCAAGAGATGAAGCACTATCAGGACCAGGGGAGCGAGGCACCTAAAATTGTCTACCACAGATTCAGACACGGAACCTGTGAAGGAACAGTACACCTGACCCCGAAAGGGCAGCTATTCCAGCATCCAGTTCACCTCAAGGATCTCAACAATCAGTCATAAAATAAATGTTCTGGTTTCAAAAACTTAAAGAATAAAGGCAGACAATGGTGATGCTTGCCTTTAATCGCTCTTATGCAGGTGGATCCCTGTAAGTTTAAGCCCAGCCTGCTCTACATAGCTAGTTCTAAGATAGCCAAGGCTACACTTTGAAATCCTGCCTCAAAAAAGGTATCACCAATACTACAGATGACAGAAAAACTTCAGCACTTTCTCCTTGGTCTGGGAACAGAGGGAGGCTGTCCACGGTCTCACTGCTCTTCATCAGTACTTGAGGGTCCTGGGCAGCTCAGTGGAACAAGAAAAGGGTGTAACCAGGGCACACCCCCAGCCTTGCAGAATTAAACACAACACCCACAACTTCATGGGGCAGAGACTTCAGGTGCTCAGTGGCAGAGCCCTTGCCTACCATGCAAAAGCCCTAGTGTCTTGCTTTGTTTCTCTGTTGCTGTGATGGACACTTTAACGGGAACAACTTAGAGAGAGAAAGGATTTGTTTGGCTTACAGGTCACAGTCCATCGTGAAGGGAACCCAGGGCATGACCTCAACGCAGGAATCTAGAGGCAGGAGCTAAAGCAGAGACCACGGTGCAATGCAATTATTGGCTTGCCCATCGTGGCTTGCTTGGCCTGCTTTCTTACACTGCCCAGGATCACCTGACCACTGTGGTATCCTACACATTGGCTGGCCCCTCCCACATCAGTCATTAGCCAGGAAAATGCCCTATAGACTTGCCCATAGCCAATAAGAGGGAGGCAGTCCCTCAACTGAGATTCCCTTTTCCCAGATGACACCAGTTTGTATCACTTTGACAAAAACCCTAACCAGCAACATCTGGCCTCCATCCCAGCACAGAAGAAGGAGAAAGAGGAGGAAGATGAAGAGAAAGAAGGGGAGGAGAAATGAGGCAGGAGGGGCAGCTAGGCACAGTGGGGAGGGAGAAATGATGTTGCCTCTGTTTGAAAGGGATATACTCATCTATGTGAGGCATCCTACAGAACAGACAAAATGCCAAACCCAGGGAGTGGTTTGAACAAGGTCTTACACTTTAAGGTGAAGCTTCTCTCTCTCTCTCTCTCTCTCTCTCTCTCTCTCTCTCTCTGTGTGTGTGTGTGTGTGTGTGTGTGTGTATGTGTGTGTGTGTGTGTGTGTTAGGAAGGAAGACACCAAGGAGTACCCTGTGATTTGGTATTATTGAAACAGCACCCACACACAGTTAAGTGCAGGAAATACTCAGGTCCAATCTACACGCAGCTTCTGCCTGCTTACTGTACCAAAGGTTCAGTTACAGATGAAACAGTCAGAAAGCTCAGTTGCAGTCAGCGGTTTGCATTGCTGAGACCCAGTGGCAGCCCAACAAAAGTCCAGCAGGGAGATTCCAAATTCATACCGAAAGGCAGCGTTCATCAGGATGTTATTTGGAATAGCCCACCTAAGTGCGCATCCACAGATGAGTGGTGAAGAAAATGAGGCAAGTTCAGGGTCAACGGGTGAGAGTGCACAATGGAGCTGTGGTCGCGAAGAAGAGAGAAACGTCGCTTTGTGAGCAAAATGGGTGGAAGTGGAGATCACATTGAGCAAAATAAGCCTACCCAGAGAGACAGGTGCTGCATGGTCTCTTTCACACGTGTGGTGTTAACGTCAAAGGCGGGGACGGGGAAGACAGGAGGAGCTGGAGAGGTGGCTCGGTGGTTAAGCGCTCTGGCTGATTGTACAGAGGATCCAAGTTCAGTTCCAGGCATACACATCCGCTGGCTCGCAGCGGTGCTTAACTCTAGTTCGCGGGGATTCGATGCCCTCTGCTGGTCTCCATGAGCATTACATGCACGTGCAGAAACCCACGCATAATTGCAAATTCTAAGAATCAAACCTTAGCAGCTTCTTTACACAGGCAAAACCTGAAGACAGCCCAGTGTTCATTAGCAGTTCAGCGAATAAATTGCAGTGTTTAGATTGGAATTTCACTTGACAGCACAGGTGAATACTGGAGGCATTAAAAGTGTACAAGAAAAAAAAAAAGAAAAAAAAAAGTGTACAAGAAGCAGCCTGGCAAGAGATTATTACTGTGCAAGGTTGATCATATGAAGTTTGAACACAGGCAAAGCTGACCTCTGTGCTAGAAGCCAAAATACTGTTACCTTTGGAAGCCCAGTATGGACTGAGGCTGAAAATGATCTGTTTTCACCTGGATTATAGACATACGGGTTTGTTTATTACTAAAATGTATCAAGTTATGTTATATCTACTATGAATGAAAACATTTATTTGCAAACATTTAAAGAAATCTTTATAAAAAGACGTGAAGGTAGAAGGGTACAGAGGGAGGTGTGAGAAGCAGAACTGGATATCACACATACACACAACATTAAGAAAAACCACTTTCAGGACCCGAGCAATGAAACAAACCCCCAAGGAAACCCATATTTCACGCACGTTATTTACATTAATGATTTTTTGAAATCTTATTACAATTAGTGTTGTTGTGTGTGTGTGCACGATGTGTGGAGCGGGTGAGCGTGCTGCGGCTTGTGTGTGGAGGTCAGAAGATAACATCTTCCATCTTTATCACTCCCGGGATAGAACTCAGGCTGTCAGGCTTGTGGGGGAGCGAGGCAAACACCTTTACCTGTTAAGTCATCCCAACTGCCCAACAATTAAAACAATCTCCTCCGAGGTAGCTGAGCCTGAAGATAACCTGGTGGCTAAAATCGATGCCACTTTTGCAGAGGATCTGAATCTGGTTCCCAGCACTCCCACACTGGGTAGCTCACAGCAGCCTATACCTGCACTTCAGGGCATCCAGTGGAGTGCAGGCACCTGCACTCCAGGTACATACCTCCACCCAGGCGCACACTCATACACATGATTAAAACTAAAAAGAAGCATAAAAAAAAAAAAAGTAAAATTGCTAGCTGAGGGGGTGGTGGCACACACCTTTAATCCCAGCACTCAGGAGGCATAGTAGGCAGGTGGATCTCTGAGTCCGAGGCCAGCCTGGTCTACAGCCAAAGCTACACAGAGAAACCCTGTCTCGAACAAAACAAAACAAACAAATGAACAAACAAAAAAAGCAGATCACTCATTCAGTTTTGGAAGAGTGTGGCGGAAGGGCCCTTGCCATTTGACTTAACTCACCATAAACATGCAAGAATCAATTCTGTGAGGTATGAGTGTTGGCAGAAGAAAAGGCACAGATTAACAGAATGGAGCAGAGTCCAGGAATCCACGGACCATTGGTTTTGGACACAGACACAAAGATAGAAAAGGCAGTTCAGTGGAGAAAAGGCAGGCTGCCAAGCAAAAGGTGCTGTGACAACTGGCCTTTTCTCTGCAGACAGACAAGCCTGGAGCCACACTGCCTTTGTTTAGAGATGTGTCAAAACCCTGTAAAGAGGATTTATGTCCAACCTGTGGTGCTACTGGGAGGTGGTGAGACTTCCCTAGGAGGTGGGGCTGGGATGTGCCCTTGAAGGAGCTCTAGGGACCTGCAGCCCGTTAGTTTCTGGCAAATCAGATCACAACAATATGGCCAGATGGTGTGCGTGAGCATGGAGCCACAGCGCCTCCACGTGTCGCTGAAACCAACACCAAGTGGCTCTGGCCTTTGGGAGACAGGTTGGCAGTTTCTGATTTACACATTTCTAGGAGACTCAGCTGCTTCCTGCTCTGCACGCATCCAAGCAAACTGACACCTGCACATGAATGTGTGTGTTTTGTATGCCTTCGTTCACAGACACCGGAGGCAGAAGCAAGCTGGCATGTTTCAATGTGATGGAAGAGCACTAGAGCATTGGGCAGAGAAGACACCTCCCCACCCCCAAAACCCCTTCTTCCAATCAGCCGCATGCAGGAATCTCAGAAGCTCTCTGTGTAGTGGAGAAAGCACAAAGAAATGTGTACCAACAGTTTGAACCCATTTTCTTCAGGAGAGAGTGAGAGAGATCAGGTTTGCCAGGGGTAAGAGGCAGGGGGCAAGATGGACCCCCAGAGACCCCAGGGCTGTTCTTAGAGTGTCCAGACTTTGCGATTGGACTGTGGCAGCAATTACGCCGTTGTGGACATGCAGCCGCACACCATCAAAATGATCTGTGTGGACTATAATCGTACCTCCATGTGAGTTAGCTTTAAGTGATAACTTGCCACAACCAAGAACCACCAGGGAAGAGGAGAATCTCAATGAGGGATTGTCTATATGACACATGGGGGTTGGGAGCAGGGGGCTGTGGGCATTTCTGTGGGTACAGTCTTAATCAAGCTAATCAGTGCTACATTATAGGTGGCATCATTGAACCATCTAAGCATGGAGAAATGGAGCTCAGCACAAGCAAGCAAGCGAGCATGCCTGCGTTCACGTCCCTTTGCCCTTGACTGTGGCTGTGCTGGCTGTGACCAGCTGTTTGAAGCTGCTGCCTTGACTTTCCTAGTGCCATGGACTATACGCTGAGATTGTAAGCCGAACTAAAACCTCTCTCCTCCCTTAAATTGCTTCTGTCCGGGTATTTCAACACCACAACAGATATTAAACTAGAACAGCCCAGAAGGTCACGCCGAGGAAATGATGGAAAGAAATGCCATCTTCTTAGGGAGCTGTCTCCCAAAAGCACATGCACATAGAGGGACTGTGGGACAGGTACGTATACAGAGGGCCACGGGATGGATACAGGCTGAATAGCTGCCACTGGCACTGGAAAAGCCCTGGAGGCCATTCTGCTTCTGGTCAGATCTGACACTGTCCAGAGCAAATTCTATCCTAGTAGATCTTACACCTGTCTAATCAGCAGGGCTCGTCTTGGGGCCTATATTCCTTGAGAGTGTGGCTCTCTGGATGTGGGGAGAGACCCTGGACATTGGGAAGCTAGCAGGCAGGTCTGAGATGGCCGTCTTAGGGCTTCATGGAACAGGGGATGGGCAGGAGAGAATAGATGTGGCCACTTGGCATTTTCAGTCTCTGACACTGAGGCCCCAAGCAAGCATCCAGGAGGACCATAAGTATAGTATAGTATCATATCGTATAGACTTATCCTGGCCGAGCGAGGGACCTGTCAGCGGGAGCAGCTGGGCATTGGTGTCAGGGGTTCTCCTTCCTGGGCAGAGCAATCCAGGGCCCAGGTTTACAGAAATGGGATGGGTGGTGTCCTGTCCTATTGGAGGCCATGTGAACCCCAAGAAGGCGGGTAGTCCAAGTTCAGCCCTTGATGTCTCATCTAGGCGGAAAGGAAGGGACCCAGTGTGGCCTGGAGTGATGTGCACGGGACTGTGAGGCTCAGAAGCAGGATGGTGAGTGACAGAGGCCCTTCCTGAACTGCTGTGAGCCAGTAGGAAAGGTCCCCTCCATTCCTAAGTGTAAAGAGGACAAGTGGGTGCATGTGCGAAGAGCATGTATGAGGCCGAGAACAGAGCAAAGATGGGCTAAGCAAATCTTTCTTGGGTATCTTTCCAGCGGGATGTTCTTTTTCTCTTTCTATCCCCCTCCCCCGCTGTGTGTGTGTGTGTGTGTGTGTGTGTGTGTGTGTGCCCGAGATCAACTTCAAGTGTTGTTCCTCAGGCACTGTCCACCTTGTTTCTTTTCAAGTATCTTACTGGCCTAGAACTTCCCAGTCAAGCTGTTAGGCTGCCTTGCCACTGAATCCTAGGGATCCATGTATTTCCACCTTCCTAGTGCTAAGATTATAAGTGTGTGCCACCATGTGCAATTTGGCTTCTGGATCCTTAAGCATTCATGACAAGGACTTTGCAAACTGAGCCACCTCCCCAGCCCAGAAATTGGGATTGTTACACCTTCAGCATCTTGCAACTCCAGTCAAAAAGGGTATCATATGACAGTGCCTTCTGGAATGATGGAAACATCCTGTAAGCAAAGTGGCCTGGTGTAGCTGCCACCAGCCACGCACCAGTGCAGGCTGAGGGTGCGGTAGGCAATCCAGGAACTCGCCTTCGCACATTTAAATGTCAGGTTAAACGGCCTCAGGTGCCCTGTGTCTGCAAAGGAAACACTTTACTTTGTGGCTGGGACCTTGGGTTCAGATGGAATGCCAGGTTGCAGGTGGGAACGGTCCAGAGTTGCTCCTGAAGAGGTCCCCTTACCCAAAGCTATGTGAAAATTTGACAGGTCCCTGTCAAGATGCATGAATTTCCCCAGAACTAGGAAAAGCCACCCTAACACCCAGGTAGACTCTGCTGGCACGCAGAGGCATGGAAAACCAGCCCTGGCAAGCACGGTCAATTGACTTTTGATAATGGTGTCAGAATGTCTCTGAGAGTGAAGCAGTCTTCTACTAGAGAGGAACAGGGGCTGGCCACATGCTGAAGGGTGCCGCTGTGTTCTACCTGTCACACATAAATAACAATAAAATAAACCTAACATCTTTAAAATGAACACTCCCTGAGGCTGAGTGTGATGGGGTGAGGTAGCCCACAGCCACCCTGCAGTCTTCAGTCTTTCCACAGGTTAAATGATTTGCTGGGTCTGTCACTGATCAGCGCTGCTGGCTTGCAGGCCCACTAGGAGCACATACATAGCATTTTTGTGTGGGCTGACTGTATACATAGGTACTCAGGCTCTGACCTGGCACCGGGACCCATGACGTCTGGTGAAAGATGAGAGCAAAGAGCAGAGAGCCTCCTGACACTGCTCACAGGGCTTTGTCAAGTGGTTGACTGGAGACTTCCAGCTGTTGAGCCATCCTCCTCTCTTCCCATAAAGGTGGGATGAGCTATAACTTAAGCCAGCTAGACAGGCCCCGCCTGCCTATGCTGGAGGCCTGTGTGTCCTTGCTTTTTTTTCTACACACTTGACAAGGACGCGCTGAGGTGAGGTACGGTGCTGAGAACTACAGGGCGCCAGTGTCAAGGACGAGTCCCAGGTGTGGGGAAATGCAGCGTTTACTTGCCATAAGCCTTTGGCTCGGAAGCCCAGGGAGGCCAGCTCAATGCCCAGAAGGGGAACGAGCATCTGCCTGCCCGCTGGCCAGTGCCCACGTGTGACACTAATTTGGCCAGGGTCAGGCAATGTACATCCTGGGGAACTACCTGGTGGTGAATGAGGCTGAGTCCCATCTTTCAGCCTGCTGTCTGGGAGAACACAGAAAGATAGGTAGACAGTCTGCCTGGAAATCCCTCCTTGCAGCCCCTCCCTATCTGCTGTCTTTCCAGCAGCTGAAGCTCCTTTGTCTCCTTTGTTGTGGTAGCCTGAGGTAGTCCTGAACAGACCCTGGGTCTGGAGACACAGCCAAAGAGATGTGGCAGCCACCCACTCCTAGAGCAGCAGGGTCTGGAGAGACAGACGCTGGTGTGACAAGGACAAATGATGGGCCAGCCAGGACTGCTGTCCTCAAAAGGACAGCTCCTGACTCAGCCAAGATGTGACTCTCACCAGATGGAGGTGAAAGATGGGGACAGAGTCGCAGGTCACCCTGGCACTGGGTGGCCTGTATGTTTCTCTGGCTGGCAGGCCTTGGATGCCCTTGTCATTGCTCCAGCTTTACCCTGGGGAAAGTGGGGAGGAGGGGGGCTGGAGTGACCTGTGTGGTCTGACTCATGCAATGGGGGCTCAGAAGCAGTGAGGATCCAAATGGACTGTCCAGGCATGGGGTACATGAGGCCTGGGGGTGAGACTCTGGCCAAAGAGAAGCAACAAGCTCAATATCGGGAGGTTGGGATTGTCAAGCCCTCCCTGCCCCTCTTTCAGATAAGATGCCCCGTCAGTAGCCATCAACCCAATGACATCCTTTCTGGCAGCCACTAACCCAACTGCATCCCCTGTAGTCACCGTTGGCCCTGGCTTCTGTGGCTCATTGAGCCCCTACCCCATCCATGACTGTGGCCTCAGTGTAGAAGAGGGCCTTGAGTTGTCCTTCCTCAGACAGGGACTCCCAGGGACAGCACATTATCTTCTGCTCTTTTTCTCACTAGAGCACCTGCTGGCCTTGCTTCCCACCCTGTTGTTTCCCTCTCCTCCTTGGCTGAAAACACAGGAGTTTTAGAGGCTTTCCTCAGCCCAATTGCTATTCTTGTCCTCACTTCCTCCTGTCCGCCAAGGCCAGGAGCCGGCCAGAGACAAAGGATGTCGAGGAACTGGGAGCCAAGATCCCTGAGGGACAGTACGTGGGACCCAGTCTCCCAGGCACCAACAGGTGTCTAGATAGGGCCCAACCTGGGGTTAGAGCTCAGACCCAGGACTGGTGTCTGCAGAGCCTAGCAGGTCCCACCTCTCAGGGACAGTGCTCCACTTCTGAGGCAGAGCCCCAGCAGGCTCCTTCACGTGCCCCTTGTTTGTGAGGTAGCTTCCTGTGAGAAGATTGGCCCTGCTGTGGCTCAAAGCTCAAGGACATTTTGCTAGTGGGTCCTATGGGCTTTGTGCCTGAAGTCCACACTGTGCTAAAAGTACCAAAACTCTGAGTCCCCAGCTGGGTGTGGCAATGCATGCTTGTAGTCCCAGAAACTGGGAGGCGGAGGCAAGATGATCAGAAGTTCGAAGTCAGCCTAGGCTATACACACGGATTTTGAGACTAGCCTAGGCTACATGAGACTCTCTCAAAAAACAAACAAACACAGGGAACAGGACAGGAGCCTACCACAGAGGGCCTCTGAAAGACTCTACCTTTCAGGGTGTCAAAGCAGAGGCTGAGACTCATAGCCAAACTTTGGGCAGAGTGCAGGGAATTTTATGAAAGAAGGGGGAGATGGAAAGACCTGGAGGGTACAGTAGCTCCACAAGGAGAGAAAAAAAAATCTGGGCCCAGGGGTCTTTTCTGAGACTGATACTCCAACCAAGGACCATACATGGAGATAATCTAGAACCTCTGCACAGATGTAGCCCATAGCAGCTCACTGTCCAAGTGAGTTCCTTAGTAATGGGAACAGAGACTGTCTCTGACTTGAACTCAGTGGCCTGCTCTTTGATCACCTCCCCCTGTGGGGGTTGCAGCCTTACCAGGCCACAGAGGAAGACAATGCAGCCAGTCCTGATGAGACCTGATAGACTAGGATCAGATGGAAGGGGAGGAGGACCTCTCTTATCAGTGACTGGGCATGGGTGGAAAAGAGGGAGGGAGGGGGGATTTGGAGGGGGTGAGGGAGGGGGCTACAGTTGGGATACAATGTGAATAAACTGTAATTAATAAAAATAAATTAAAAAGAATACAAAAGCAAGCAAGCAAACAAACAAACAAAAATCTGCACTTCCAATTATGTCCATATGCATTGTCACATCGAAACTAGATGATATTCCAGTGACCATCACCATGGCCAACATACAAAACATCTATCTCTCCACACACATAGCAAACAGCAGATACCTGCAAACATTCAGTTCTTGTGAACACAGTGGGTGGCCGCTGTTATTGCTGTTTTTCAAAGATGGGGAAAAGCAAAGCAGAGAAGGCTGCAACAGGTCACCCCGCCTTCGAAGCATCAGGACTGATGTCTGAGCCTAGGTCCTGAGAACAGAACCTCGTCCCACATCCTGCCAAGAGTCTGCTGTCACCTAGCTGACCCAGCCTTGCCCTCTGCCACCTACCCTACATTTGTTTTTTGATGGGCTTCATGCAGGTTCGGTGATAAAGGTCAGAATAGCCTCTATGTCAAACTTGAGACCGCCCATTTCTTAGTCTTCATTTTCCAAGCTGACCCAACTCCATCCCAGCTACTGATCTCAGGGAAAGCCCAGCTCACAGAACGGAGTACTTCAGCCTGGTGGCCTCTCCCTAGGGTTTCCTTGGGTCCTCGGCTGATCACCAGGTGTCAGGCTTGCACAGGGTTGCAGGGTGGAAGGGTTTGCGTTGCCCTGACTGCTCAGCGGGTGTCTCAGAAACGCTGGGGCACTCTGAAAGCTCACTACCTAATAGATGGGTAAGGACAGAACCCATGAGCTGGAAGGGGCCACTGAAGAGATCATCTGGCAGGTCTCAGTGCACATTGAGGAGTAGGGACAGGCAAGGAGGGCAAGACATCTGTCTTCTGGGCTCCCACTGTCCCACTACTTGGTCCTCTGTCGCCTTGGCTGTGTGTCCTCATAGGAATGGGCAGAACAGCAACTAGTGGAATTGAGAACTCTTTGCCATCCTGTCTAAGGGGAAGACATAGTAAGGACAGCCCAGTGATGCCCAATCTGGAAATAGACTCTGCCCAAGGGCCGGAGAGGATCACAGAGGTAGGAAACAGTAATGACTCTACCAGCCAGACAGGGGCACTATAAGGGCAAAGGACACCGTGGCAGTGAGGGCCATAGTACCCCAAATCCGGTTAAGACTTTCAAAGCAGTGGACAGCTAGGACCCATAGGACCCCACCGGCTCAGTTTCAGACTCTTGACCATACCTAACTTACCCAGCTCCATCAGTTTATCTATTGTCCTAGAAGGAGTGGCAGCACTGGGCCCTGGACTATGTCATGAGATTAGGCCTGCAGTTTTAGTGACTTAGTGCTGCGAGCTCCCCCAGGCATGGTGCTCAAGCCTTTACAGGGAGCCTGCTGTCCTCCCCCTTGTGCATGTCCTATGCTGGGGCTTCTCTCACTGAAGACCGAAGCCCAGGATGGCTTTGTGGTTCTCCAAGGCCACAGAGTCGGGCCTCTCTCCAGCTTTAGGTTTCCCACCTCGGGTGCTCAGCTGCCATATTTGCTGAAAACTGGTCTGGGCTGGGGGTGGGGGTAGGGGGCTGCTCTGGCACAGTGCTTCAAAGACTCCAGAACACAGTGGTCTCTGGGTGGGCAGGACCCTTAGCTGGCACGTGGAAATGATGACAAGGGGTGGAAAACCCAGGAAGTCTGCAGAGCCTCCGGGAAACAGAGTTCCCTGGTAGACAGGCAAGCAGTTGGCGTGGCTGCTTCTTGCAAGGTGTGTTACATAAAGGCTGGCAGAGAGCAAGCAGCAGTCCTCACCGTGGCCCCTCCTGGGCTTTGGCCATGGAGAGTAGCAACCCTGACTTTCTTTCCTAGGACCTTGGGAGGATGAGGCCCTATGGCTCCATTCCTGCCTCCATCCTCTTTAACCAGTACCACCCAGAGCCCGTAGCCCAGAGCCCCTTTGAGTCTAGGATTACATGGAAGCCCTGTTCCTTTGCAGCGGCAGTGAGGGGGGGCAAGAGCTAATGGCACCTGTTCCTCTCCTGGCAGCTCTGCTGTGACCCCAGCCGAAGGTCTCAGGCCAGCCTTGCTCTGCGCAGTGTGCTCTTGGAAACCTCTAGAACCAGGACAGAGCCCCTCCTTTCTCAGGAGCCATCCCCAAAGCTGGTACTGCCTCTCTCACATTGTATAATGAGCACTGAGGCATCAGACCAAGGGACAATATGGGGGGGGGGTGGGCAGTGGAGTCCTTCCTGTTAGGCACAAGGCAGACTTCCCTCCAGAGCAGTGGCTCTCAACCTCCCTAAAGCTGCGACCCTTTAATACAGTTCCTCACGTGAGGACCACCACCACCCCCAAACCATAAAATTTGCTTGCTACTTCATAACTAATTTTTCTACAGTTTTCTACTGATATGCAAACCTCCAAAGGAGTCACAGCCCACAGGTTGAGAACCGCTACTCTGCGGTAGATACTGCACCAGCCAGTGTCCTGGGAGCCCTGGGAGCTCTAGCTAGCCCCAGCCAGGGAATGTCAGCCTGCTGACTCCCATTTGTCCCCAGGACCCTGTCTGTACCCAGCAAGTTCTTGGCCAGTTCCTGCCATAGGGGGATCTGTCTAAATTGCACCTCTGGATTGTCCCAAATCTTGCCAATTAAGTTAGAAATTTAGAGAGGGTGAGCCAAGCTAGAAGTCTTAAGAAGGCACAGGGTGTGAGGGCTGCCTACACACCTCTTACCAGCCTTCTGGGGCTTCCCAGGAGGTGTAGTGTAGCACTACTCTGCCAGTAGTACTGGCAGTAGGTGGTGGCAAGAGCCACCCAGACAAGGAAACAGGGCACTGTTTGTGGGTGCAATGCAGCATCCTGCCCAAGGCACCTCAAGGCTGCTGGAACCAGCTGTCTGCTCTCATTGCTCCTGCTATCATCCTGTGAGGCTGAGAACTGCTGGGGGACAGCAGACTCAGAGCAGAGGTGCCCCTCTGACTTCTGGGTCAGCTGACCAGATGCAACTCCAGGAAACTTTGAAGTCAGCAGAAAAAACGCTACAGCAGGGTCCCTAGCCTCCTCCCCACATGGCTCCAGACCCTCGGATTTCCAGCGCACCTCAGCAGTGTGGCTTCAGGAATGGGGCAAGGCTGCGTGGGGTGCGGGGTTGGGGTATTGCACACTCACCGTGCAGCACGGCATGAGGGCGCAGGGCAGATTTCTCCTCGGGGCTGATCCTCAGTTCGCCACGCTCAGCTCTTCTATCTCCAGTGGGTTGGGCCGCCAAGGAGGCTGGTCCCGCCTCCGACAAGCCGCTCAGAGCCAATGGCAAGCAGGATCGGACCACCCCTTCTCCAGTGGAGGTTCTTCCTGGCGGGGTAGCCGCCACAGGCAAGTGAGAGGCTGTGCAGAGGGCGCCTGAGGCACCGAGGGGGCGACCTAGGGCTGAGGAACTCAATGCGGGGATGCACCCCAGAGATTTGCAACTAGTGACCCACAATGGTCCTGTGTGTGGTGTCCCCTCCAGCTTAGTCCCCTGCAGCCTTCCTCTGGGCACCCAGCCCGACCTGGCTGCAGCAGGAGCTGCCTTGGTGAGATCTGCGCTTACCTAACAACAGGGCTGTCTCTTCTGCAGCTGATTTGAGTAGGGGCTGCAGGAGGAGGAATGGCTCTTTAACAAACGCCAAAGACCCCCCCCCCCCACACACACACAAGCACTCTAACTCCACTGATCGTCTTTCTCTTCTAGGCACAAAGCCTGAGGCACAGAAAAGGTGGGTGACCCATCTTCTGTATTCTACGGCTGTTTGCATTGTGTGGGCACGGGTTCCTCCCAACGCCATGCCTAACCTTTCCCCGACCCCTTGCCTCCTCTCCCTTACCCTTCTCCTACATGTCCTACCCTGTCCGGCTCTTCTTCTTCTCCCATAACTCCTCTTTGGGGAGAAGCACCATGTCTGCCCCAGAAGGGTTTCTTGGGGGGGGGGTGGCTAGGGGGTGAGGAAAGTTGGACCAAAAATCTTAGTGTCTCTCTGCTGTACTTAATGATGTCAGCAGAACTGTGCCTTGCCCTCCACGGTGGGTGTCTGTCTTTGTGTACTGGTGTGTGGCAAGGACGGGCTTGCTTACCCTTAGCTCTGTCCCTGGCACAGATTCCTGGACAGTGAAGCTCAGGGTGTAGTGGTCAGGGCCACAGGATTTGGGCAGCACAGTGGCAACCTGGCAGGCCACCCTGCCCTGTACACTTCAAAGAGGAGACAGGAGACCTTATAGACCGCCTACTGGCTGAACACAGACTCTCTCTGTGTCTCAGTTTACTCATCTCGAAGTGACCTTTGTAAAGAGATGAATGAAATTTATGGAACATAAATGTTTAGGAAACACATGAAGATGTACGTCTTCTCTCACCTGCCTCTCAGACGCTCCTCCTGAAAGGCATCCTGTTGCCCAGAGCCTAGGTGTGGGCACTGACTCTTCCAGAGGCTCCCTGGTTTGTCCTGGCCACTGGAGAAGAAACTTCAAGAGATGAGGGTTCAGTAGCCCATGTGTACTAGGGGGTACTATGGGAGAAGGAGGTTGCTTTATGGAAAAGCAGGGCATGGGGAGTGGTATGAGATGTTCATTTTGTCCACCCTGGGTACTCTTGGCTTTCTAGGGCACCCTGAACCCAGTAGCTGGGGCTGGGGTTTCTAGAATTTACGAAGAGGACACCTGCAGATCCCTGCCTGTCCTCTGCTTTGTCTGATGTCAACCTCTGCTTCCTCTCGTCTCCCTTACCTCCCTCCCTGAATCCCTCTCTGGTTTCCCACTTATATCTCCCCCTCTACTTCTTCCTTCCCTTCTTCCTTGCTTATCTTCTCTGCTCCCTGCCTTTTTTCACCCCTTCATTCCCCTCCCCTTCCCTCTCCTCCTCTCCTTTCCCTTCCCTTCCCCTACCTTCCCTTCATTCAGCATCAACTGGGCACCTAGCAGGCTTGTGACCAATTGTGACAGTATTAAGTTAGAAGGATGGCTCCTAACTCCATGATCACTTGAGCTGGCATTTGTCCTTGGCAGACAGTAGGGATGGCTTAGGGAGAGGAGTGGTGATGATGGTGATGAAGAAAGCAATTGTGGTGGTGGGGTGGTGGTGGTGGTGGTGATGATGATGATGATAGTGATAACAGCAATGGTGGTGGTGAAGAAAGCAATGATGGTGGTGCTGATGCTGACGGTGGTAATAGTTTTGATGATGGTGGGGATGATGGCACTGAGGGTGCTCATGGTGACAATGATGGTAATGATGACACTGATGTAAGTGGTGATGGTGACAGTGATGAAGGTTGTGAGGTGGCTGCTCATGGCCTGCACTAGTCCAGCCCTTATGTGAGAAAAAATCTGCAGCATCTTCTTGTCCTATTTCCAATTTATCTAACTTTACCCCATCAAAGTGTGGCATCAATAGAACTTTGGAGCCTGTGAGAGCAAGAGGACAATATTTGGGTAGGAAATAGCCCCTCCCCAACTCTACTCCAGAGTGGCTGTCAAGAAGTTGGCCCCCTTCCCTGTGCATACTCTAAGCAGCTCTGTCACATAATAAGGCACTAATGAAGATGGCATCCTGCCCACCCCTGCCGGCTCTAAGAGGAGGCCCCATCTGTCTGTTTGGCTCTCCTGCCCTTGGTGAGACTGGGTCTACCTACCTCCCCACAGGAAGCCGCCAAACATCCTTACTCAGCGTCTTTTGGGTACCTCCTGCAGCCAGACTCTTCCAGACCATTAGCTCTGTCTAGCCACCTGCTTTTTTGGAGATAGGGCTGGCGCTATCTCTACCTGGCAGGGGCCTCTGGGAAGCTTAGGTTCTGCAGGGCTCACATAGTGGGTACTTCGCAGAGCCAAGGCTCTGAACATGGCAGAAGCCAAAGAAGAGGCCCTGGCCCCATCCCTGCTGAGTGTCAGTTACATCGGCTACCTTGGCTGAGCCTCAGTTTCTTCACCTGCTGGAGCCATGAGGTAGATACATAACCTGGCAGGGAATTACGTGAGGACAGTTTGTTACCCCTTAATCATGAAGGTCAGGGTGTGGTGGGACACATGTGTAATCCCAGCTCTTTGAGGCCTGAGGCAGGAAGAATACCGAGAGTTGGAGGCCATTCTGATCTTCAAAGGCCAACCGGGGCTACATAGCAAGACTGTGTTTGTGGCTCTAAGATCTCCTGTAAAGCTTTCATCAATTGCAAACACTAAGGGCGCTCTGCAATTCAGTTAATCTTCTTCTTGGCCTTCACCTGTCTCTTCTGAATACTGTAGGGCAATCTGATAGCCAGGAGGAAAACGTCTTCAGGTGTGCCTTGGGGAAGTACCTTCACAGGGAGCTCTGAGTCCGTACGACCTTCTGACACTCCCAGTAAACTCCCACTTGGCCCTTTAAACACACCAAACTGTAAAATAGCATTGTTCTTTTCTCCACTTAAAGGAACCCAGAGAGTCCATGTAGTCTCCATGTGTCATTGATGGTCCCTTCCAGGAACTCCAAGGTTTAGCTGCATTGGCTGCAACATTTTTTTAAAGGCAAATACGGGAGCTGAGAAATTAAGAACACTCACTGCTCAAACGTGAGGATCAGAATCTGGAACCCAACACCTATAGGGGGCAGTTCACAAACACCTGTAAATCTAGCTTCAAGGCATCTGATATCCTCTCCTGGCCCCTATGGTTGCTGTACACTGGTATGTAAAACCCTCACACAGACACAAGTCACACACACCGCTACACCTGGCTCAAATGAAATTTTTTTAAAGATTTATTTATTTATTATGTATACAATGTGTGTTTGCATGTACACCTGCACACCAGAAGAGGGCACCAGATTTCAGTTTAGATGGTTGTGAGCCACCATGTGGTTGCTGGGAATTGAACTCATGACCTCTGGAAGAGCAGCCAATGCTCTTAACCTCTGAGCCATCTCTCCAGCCCTCAAATGAAATTTTTAAGGCAAAATAAACGGGTGAAAAAGAGATGGAAACTGTACTTTAAGGCCCTCTTATGGGAGCATCTGTGGTGAAACATTCTGGTTTTATACAAATTCACACCGAAGGAAGAAAGAGCGATGCTGACACCCAAACCTCTGCAAGGACTTTACGAGGAGAGAAGGGTCCTGGAGCACTGACCTCCAAGCATTGGCCACATCTTCATCAGAGCAGCTGTGATGGCCTACAGGAAACTCAAGATGCAGCCTGTAGAAGCTCCCATAGATGCAGGAGTGAGTGGGGATGGCCATCTACCCTCCCCTGAGAGTCTGGCCACTCCTGCCTGCACCTCCCTCTGTCCCAGCTGTGCGTGGTCTCAGCAGGCATGAGGATGTAGAGTAGAAGGTCAGTGAAGCTGGGGCTCCATTTATGTCGCTATGGGAAGATAATAATCTCGTCATCCCTGCTGTGGTGGGACTTCTCAGTGATGGAGCTGTCTGGGTGGCAGTCACCCACACTCCCAGAGTTAACCCCCATAGCTCATTGGTTCGTAAGGCTGGACCTGCGACCCTGTTGCACTATCTGAGGTGAGTAGCTGTTTGCTCATGACTCCGAGGACACAGTTCACATGGCAATGGACAGGCACCAGCCCCCCTTGGGAACATATGTGAAATATCCTGATGAGAACATTAGCAGATTCCACCCGAGCATCTGCCAGATGGATAACAGGTCATGATCACATGGAGGCTACCCAAGAAACGAGGGGTCAGTGTTGGGAGATGAGTCGGTGTTGTTCGAGCTGGGCTGGGGCCCCGAGGTAGAGTGCTCACCTGGCATGAGCAAAAGCCTGGGTTTGATCCCCAGCACTGCAAAAAAAAAAAAAAATAAATAAATAAATAAATAAATAAATAAATGCATGCACACACACACACACACACACCAATGCAAGGGCTGAAGAGATAGGTCAACAGATAAGAGCATGTACTGGTCTTGCAGAGGGTCAGAGTTTGGTTCCTAGCACCCATATCAGAAGCTCACAACTGCTTGTAACTCCAGCTCCAGGGCATCTGACTTCTTGATTTGGACCTCTGTGAGCAGCTGCATTCTCATGTGTACATCACAGTCCCATATACACAATTAAAAATAATAAAAATTATTTCTTGAAAATCAATATAAACTCACTCCACAGGAGAGTGCCAACTCCTGGCACTATGAATGATACTCTGCTAAGCTTGCAGACAGGAGCCTGTCAGAGTTGTCCTCTGAGAGGCTCCACCCAGCACTGCCTCAAAACAGACGTTGAGACTCACAGCCAAACATTGGGCGATGCGTAGGGAGTCTTGGGGAATAGTGGAAGGAAAGAGAAAAGGACCTGGAAGTGACAGGAGCTCCACAAGAAAAACAACAGAGCCAACTAACCAGGGCCCAAGGGGTTTTCTGAGACTGAAACATCAACCAAGGACCGTGCATGAACTGGACCTAGGCCCCCTACAAAGATGCAGCAGATTGGGAGCTTAGGCTTCAAGTGGGTCCTCTAGTAAGGGAAGTGGGAACTGCATTGAACATGGACTCACATGCTAGTTTTTAGAACACTTTCTCCTGGCAGGACAGGCCACAGGGGAAGAGGACACATTCAGTCCTGATGCAATTTGATGAGCTAGGGTGGATGGGAAAGGGCGGATTGGAAAAGGGGAGGAGTGAGGGGGAAGAAGAGAAGGTAGGACTGGGAGGGGAAGAAGGAAGGGGCTACAAGGATGTAAAGTGAATAATATAAATAAATGAGAAATAAAATCAATGTAAACCACCCCAATTAACAAAGGGGAAATACTATGTGATCATCTTAACAGAGGAAGGAAAGGTCTAGTTAATAGCATCCAATACACATGTATATTTGAAACACTCTTGGAAAACTGGGAGTACATGAGACTTACCAGCCTGATGTGGAAATATGCAAATAAACAAGATACCTGTGTGTGTGCATACGCAGTGCTCATATGCCAGAAGGGGAAGCCAGGTCCCTTGAAACTGGAGTTATAGGCACTTGTGAGCTGCCATGTAGGATGCTGGGAACCAAACTCTGGTCCTCCGTAAGAGCAGCAAGTGCTCTCTCCTAATTGCTGGGCCCTGGAATTGTGTTTAGTGGTGAAGGAAAAGCATTTTCCTTGTAAGTCGAGCAATGCCTGACTTTGTGGTTCTTCCTAAAGAAGGCCTTGGCTATGTGACAAAACAGTAGGAAAGGCAGTATGGGAAGGGGTAGAGAGACCATGATTATTTGCAAACCTCAGGAGTAAGTTGAAAGGACAGCTGTTAGGTCAATAAACAAAATCAAGTCACTATTAGCAACTGGAAAGCAAAAATGAAGAGATCATGTCTACACAGCATGGAGAAACCACAAACGCCCCAGGGAGAGTTTACAAGATATGTGCCAAGACACCTATATGGAAAGCCACAAAGGATAGCCTATAGAAACACTAACTACATGGAGGCAGAGGGCTAGACAGTCATAGGGAGGAAAGCACCATTGTTGAAATGTTAATTCGGGGCTGGAAAGAGGATTCTGACAGCAAAGTGCTTGTTAAGCAAGCATGAGGACCTGAGTTCGAATCCTCAGCACCCACATAAGAAGCTGAGTGTGGTGATACTGTAATCCAAGCACTGTATAAGCAAAGACAAAAGTTCAGCCAAACCAGTGAGCCCCGGGGTTAAGAAATAAGATGGAACTGAGGGAGGCAGAGGCAGGCAGATTTCTGTGAGTTTGAGGCCAGGCTGGTCTACAAAGGGGGTCCAGGACAGCCAAGGCTACACAGAGAAGCCTTGTCTCAAAAAACAGAAGGAAAGAAAGAAAGAAAGAAAGAAAGAAAGAAAGAAAGAAAGAAAGAAAGAGAGGAAGGAAGAAAGGAAGGAAGGAAGGAAGGAAGGAAGGAAGGAAGGAAGGAAGGAAGGAAGGATATGGAGAATAATAGAGAAAAAATTCAAAAATTCCTCGGGACAGGAGCTATCAAGGCAGGTCCACACCCCCAGCACCACATCCATGGCTTAGAATGGAGTTGCTGGAATCAGGGAAGCCTGGGAATCTGGCTCCACTAGTCTGGTGTCAATTATGATGACATCACTTATGACAGAGATGCTCTCAGAACTCCTTTTCAACACAGTCAGCTTCCATCAGCTGCAGCATTTATTCCTTTGACCTTATTCTCCACTGAGTACCTACCCGTCTATCCATCTGTTGGACGGGGTCTTCCCGGCGCCTCCTCCCATCCAGTAAGACTGCTGCTTGCTGGCCCTGAGCCCTCAGGAGCACACCTGCTAGTGAGAGATGCTGAAATAAGCCATCAGAGAGCACACTGGCTCTCAGGTTTGCTGTGGCGGTGTGTATGTGTGGTGCCCAGACAGGAGCTGAGAACAGACTCCTGCTGCCCAGAGCTATGGCACTGCAAAGCCAGCAGATAGCCCTCGGCAGGGACAGCAGCAAGTGGAGGTGACAGGTCAGGTGGGCAGGGTGCACAGGGCATCTCTGCCTGGCATGATAGGCGATGGCTTTGGCCTCGAAGATTAGGGCAAGTTACCTGCTGCAAAAGCCTGGCTCAGCTGTCCTGGCAAATTTCTGTCTCTTCTGCAGACTGCTTCTGAGCTGCCAGGTGACCCTCTGGAGGTCATCCAGCTACAGGGGGGTGCCGGAAGGCAGGAGCACAGGCACCCTGTGATGGAGTCAGGTCTGTCCTGCATCTGCCTCAACCTGAGCCAGCCCAGGGACAGTCTTGACACTCCATGTGAACCCCACTAGGGCTGGGATAGACATGGCTGCCGCCTCTAGGCTTTTCTGGCATCGTCATATCCAGCAGTGGCCTGGGGAGCAGAGGCTCTGTGCCCCCCATCTGTTCTATGCCCCAGGGCTGTTGGCGGCTGTGATATTCACCTGTCGCCTCTGGCACACAGATGGACCCTACAGGGCCCAGCAACTGTGTCCTTGGGCAAAGAGGATGCGGCTGACCTTGGGGTTGCTCTACACTTGGGCAAGCCTTTTGGGAAGGGGCCGCTCTGTTCCTTGGGGTGTAGTGTGAAGTGCATTAAAAACAGGTAGCTCTTCCCTAGCCAGCCTCCTCCACTGGGTCCTCCACCCACCCTCCCTGAACCCACGATGGCCTTTCGTCTAAGGGTCTCATGTCTCCCAGATCCCCTGTTGGAGCCACTTGAGTCTGGAGGGCTCCGTCTCAAGGAGAACTGGGGTCATGGGATGGCTACAGCTGCATCCTAAGGAGGAACAAAACCACATAGAGATGGTTCATTTTGATTGGAGCTGCAAGCAGGTGTTTCCTCCCCCGCCCCCTTTTTAAGGACATTCTTTAAAGTCCCCACAGTGAATAGCGCATTACCTTTCAAACGGAGAAGCACAACTTTATCTAGCGGTCAGCAGGTTGCTGTACTGGGTCTCACAAAGCATGGGAAGAGCGTCTTTACTTTGAATTAAAAAAAAAAAAAATCAAAATGAATAGCTCCGTTGGTGAAGTGTTTGTTGTGTTAGGCTAGGGATCTGAATACAATCCCCAGGGCCCGTGTAAAAGCCAGGTGCCGTGCTGCATGCTTGCAGTCCCAGTGCTGAGGAGATGGAGACAGGTGGATCCTGGGAGCTTGCTGGCCAACCAGCCTAGCTTAATCAGCAACCGGTGATTAAGTGAGAGAGACTCTGCCTCAAAAAATGTGAGTGGCTCCTGGGGGCCAACAATCCAAGGTGTGCCTCTGGCGTCCATGCACACGTGTGTGTACCCACACTCACATCCACATGGGTGGGCATACACACACACACACACACACACACACACACACACACACACACACGGGAGGGGCTTTCTGAGAGTGTCTGTCAGAAAGCCACATGATTAGAGTGTTTTTCACATCATATGTTTCCATCTGGCTGGAGAGAGTATTGGTGGCTTATTTTACTGGTGTTTTTGATGAGGTTTGAATGTTGCTCTTCATGTTTTTATTTTATGTGTCTGTGCACCCTGCGCATGCACTACCTATAGAGACCGTAAGAGGATGCGCTATTCCCTGGAACAGATGCTTGTAAGCCATCTTGTGCCTCTTGGGAACTGAACCCAGGTCCTCTGGAAGAGCAGCCAGTACTCACAACTGCTGAGCCACCACTCCAGGCCCAGGGCTTGAATGCTTCAAGAACGACAATGAAGGCAGGTTTTTCCATTTTTATTTTTTAAAAAAAACCATCATAAAATGTACAAAATCACGTGCGTGTTGGAAGTCTTGCTCTCTCATTTCTCGAACTGTAGGTGAATCTGGCTGCAGGGATAGCTTGACTGATCACAACCTTGCAGGAGCCCAGAAATGGGCATGGGATCTGAGTAGGGGCTAGGGGGCACTCTGATGGCACTGTGAAGGCCCTCTGGGGGAGGGGGGCACCTGAGAGGCAGAAGTGGCCAGGAGGCAACAACTTGGGGTGACCCTGGGGGCGGGACGGACTGGTTCTGTTTAGTGATGAAACAGCACCACCTCGTGGCCTCCGAGAATAACACCAGGCTAGAGCATTGGGGAGACAGCCTTGTCACCTGGATCATGAGGTTTTGTGGGGAATGTTGGAGTGAGGGAGGGAGAAAGAACGGTTTATATAAGACCCTTTAGTGGATGCATCCAAAATAAGGTCCCGATGCCCCCAAGAGCAGAGAATGCTTCCCAGGAGGTTCCAGTCACATGGCCCATTAATGACAGGAGAAAGCGAAGCTCCTGTTGCCTGGCCCACTGGGGGGGGGGGGTGGTGGCTCTGAGGGTCCGTTTTCTTGGGTTGGATGCTTTAGAGACAGAGGGATGTAGGCCACGTGCCTTCACTGTAGCTCTGGTGTCCTCCTTCATGCACCTGCTCTTCTGTCTATCCCTGTCCTTCTTGCTATGTCCTATGCATGTTCAACATGCAGTCTGGAGCCTTTCCCTTCTCCCCTGCTTGTGAGAGGGAGCCTTGAAATCCTCAGGACCAGAGGTGGGCCACAGCAAGGGTTTGAACGTGACTGGGGATTCCCTGGCATCTAGGAGGGCAGGGGAGGTGGGCACAGGATGGCCACTCTCTACACTTGGCTCATGGGCAGGGATAGAGCCCCAAGACTTGACTGGGGCTCCTCCCCCAGAGCCCTGTTGAGGACTACCCTCGGAGGCTCCCTTTTCCCGAGCTGCCTGCCCTTCATGTAGTACAAGAGGGGCTTTGCACTGCTGTCAATGCAGGCCAGGAGAGTGGCCAACGGCAAGAAGAAGGGGAGCAGGAATTTTATGACCGGCCGCAGGCTCCAGTAGACAATCATGGGCACTCGACAGAAGAACAGCAGGATGCCGGAGCACTGGGCCAGTTTGCAGAACTTGGGGGGCGGCTGCAAAGAGCAGCAGTTCCCACAGATTAGGATAACCGTGGCTGCCCCACAGGCCATGCTCACCAGCACCCCTAGCCAGACAATACTGATCCAGTGGTACTTGAAGCAGCCCAGCAGGCTCATCCCGTTGTACAGCAGGCCACAGGCGTTGGCTGGCAGCAGCACGGCTGGCATGGTCAGTGCCCAGATCAGGAGGCAGAGCACAAATGAGGTGTACCTAGGGCGGCAGTTGAGGCTGCAGAATGAGGGGAGCATGTAGGTGAGGCAGCAGTCCACAGTGAAGGCAGCCAGCAGCCAGAGCCCCACGGCAAACCACAGAAAGACGATGGGGAAATGCAGAGTGACCGCATGGCCCAACACCATCTCAGCGATAGAGAAGCCAACCTGGCAGGAGAGGAACAGGAAATCGGCGGCAGCCAGGTGCAGCAGGTAGATGTTGAAGGGGCCCTTCTTGATGTGCAGACCGAGGTGCCAGAGCAGCAGGGCATTGCCCCCCAGCCCTGCCAGACTGACAGCGAGGCTGAGGTAGAAGAGCACGTTGCTGAACGTGCTCCAGATGTTGAAAATGGAGAGCATCCTGGCTGGCTTCCGTGGGTGTTCCTGGAGGCTTCTGTTCACTAACCAGCTCCTGTGTGTGGAAGGCAAGAGTTCATGAGCCTCCAGCTTCCAGACTCAGAGCTGTCTTAGTCCCCTTCCTAGCTGTGTGTGATCCTAGCCAGGGCCCCCATCCCCTAACAGCTGCCAGGCTTTGAGACAGCATTCTCTGCCTTCATATTGGTTAGGCACCCCTATCTGAGTGAGGCACACCCCCTTATAGAGACCCACCACATTCAAACAAAGGGGCCACAGGTGTAGGGAGCCCCCTTTCTTTTCCATTGTGGTACTGGTGTGAGGGATTTTCCTCGAAGGCTGTGATCACCTAAGAGGCTCTGGTACCCAAGAGGCTCTGATGGTGCCTGGTGACTCCAGCACAATCCATTTCGTGCTGGGTGAGGCTTCAGAGGACTTCCCCACACTCTCTATCTGGAGCATTTTCACTCTCTCTTTATCTCTGCCTCTGTTCTCTATTTCTCTCTCTGTGTGTGTCCTCTTTTCTTGTCTGTCTGTCTGTCTGTCTGTCTGTCTGTCTGTCTGTCTCTGTCTCTCTGCCTTTCTGCCTCTCCTTTCCTATTGATGTTCCTCTTCAGCAGCCCCTGTCTCCAGAGCCTGGGTCCTTATACCTGGCACATCCCGGGACCTTGGTCCTCCTGAAGGGTCCTCAGGGTCCTCCTGAAGGACTGTGGCTAATTCTGAAGCTTTGTATCAGAGTCTGGGACCTTGATGATGGGTCCTGAGATTTCTTGGGGAGCTATTAGCAGCAGGAGAATTCTCAGTGCTCAGATGGAGTGGGATCTCAGAGCAGTAACCCTCTCTCCATAGGGCCCATGGTGGACCTTGTCCAAGGTCCGGGGATGTGCTAGGTATGAGGACCCAGGGTCTGGGGACAGGGGCTGCTAGAGAAGAACAGCAATAGCCAAGGATAGGCAGAAAGATAGAGATAGAGATAGAGATATATAGAGAGAGACAGAGAGAGAGAGAGAGAGAGAGAGAGAGAGAGAGAGAGAGAGAGAGAGAGAAGAAAAGAGGACACACAGAGAGAAATAGAGACAGAGATAAAGAGATAGAGACAGAGATGGGGAGACAAGAGATGGAGAGAGAGTGACAGAGAACATCATGTGTACTCCATGTTTTACCCTCATTCCTAGCCTGGGCTGTGTCCCCTGCCCGGGAGACCACCCTAAGCTGTCTCTGCACTCACCAAGGCCCACCCTCCATCACACCCCGCTTCCTCTCATGGACCCAAAACTTCTGCAGTGTGCTGAGAAGTACCACCTCCTGTCCCCATTCATCCTCCCTGGTACCTCCAGGGGATGGTGGCTCAGAGTGCAGGTCCTCAGGACCTTAAAATTAAGGACATTTGACTGGACTGCCACACGTCTTAGTGGTGAAAGAGACAAGACCCTTCCCCTCTGCGCCCCCCCCCCCCCCAAGGGTGTTAATCCAGACTTCTGTGTGGATTCTGGCTGGTGGAGGCAAGGCTAGATCTGAAAGGGGATGCAGTAGGTGGATTGGAGCATCTTTCTCATCCTTGTTCTCTGATGAATCCCAAACCTCAGCCTCCAAAGCTCCCTTATTTACCTTCCCCATAAGGTCCCTCTGGAGGACACCAGAACCTCCCCCCTGCAACCCTGAGAACCAGGCAGGGAGCAGGGTGATGGAGAGGGTGATGGAGAGGGTAAGAGAAGGGATGCTCCTTGCTTGGGGGAGCAGGTAGAGAGGAGCAGACTAACCTTCTCACCTGCCGACCAACCGCTTGCTGACAGTGGCTGTCCCCAGCTGGCTCAGCCCACACTTGTCTTGAGCTTCTCCTGGCCCCTAAATCCCCATCCTGTCCTCTGGGGCTGGCTCCGGCCAGTTCCCTAGAAGTGGGAGGGTGTGTCACCTTTTCACAGGAATCAAAGGAATGAGCTCAAACAGAGCTGTCAGTGTGGGTGGCTCCTCCTCCTCTTCATCTGGGAGAGGAAACCAGAGAGCCTTGCACACCACCCATTCTGGAATACTCAATCCCTGGCCCTAGGTGCTGAGGACCAAAGAAAGTTATGCTGGCTCAGTCAGTAAAGTGCTTGCTATGCAAGCACAAGAACTGAAGTTTGGATCCCAAGAACCTGTGATAAAAGCTGGGCTTGATGGTGCACACTTATGACCTCAGTACTGTGAGATGGAGACCCGAGGACTCCTGGGACTTGCTTTCCAGCTGGCTGTGTCAGTCAGTATGTTTCTTTAAAGATCTTGTCTTGAAAAAATAAGGTATTGGGCCCATGAGAGGGCTCAGGGGATAAAGGTGCGTGCCACCAAGCCTGAAAACCTAAATTCAATCCCAGAGATACAAAAGGAGAAAAGTGATTCCTAAAAGTTTCCCTCTGATCTGGCCACATGTGTTGGCACATTGTGTGCACACACAAATAAACTTAAACTGTATATCAACCAGGGGTGGTAGCCCACACCTTTAATCCTAGCAATTGGGAGGCAGAGGCAGAGAGATCTCTTCAAGTCTACACAGGAAGTGCTGGGCTAGCCAGGACAGTATAGTGAGATGTTCGAAGACACCCAATGTTGACTCCTAAACTCCACACATACCTTCACAAATGTATACACACACACACACACACACAGAGAGAGAGAGAGAGAGAGAGAGAGAGAGAGAGAGAGAGAGAGAGAGAGAGGAGGAGAGGGGAATAGGAGGAGAGGGGGAAAGACAGACAGAGCTAGGACCGCACAGTGAGGTATAGTGAAGAACTTACGGACAGAGGAAGGTCCAGAGGAGCTGGGCAGCCAAGCATTGAGTGGATTAGGACAAAAGCCTGCTCTCAGGCCTGAATGTTTCTGGTTTATCTTCATATTCCATCAGGAGTCAGGCACATCCTCCTAGTCATCCAGCGCACATGTGCTTTCATAGCTCTGTGTTATGGTTTGCTAAGAAAATAAGCAGGAAAACCCAACTATGGTGACTCAGACAGTCATGGCAGCTGTGGCTCAAGATGGCTGCCATCATGTCAAGCCATATCCATACTCTGTCCTCTGTGGGACGGGCCCTTACAATACACAATAGCACTGTGTAGATCCAAATCTCTACAACCTTTTGTTGTTCTGGTGGGTTAATCCTCGAGGATTAACATAACTCACACAGCGTGCTGGTGCTGTGAGGTGATCTGCCCGGAGTTTTAGAGGAGTCCATAGCAGCAGGAGAGCCTGTATGTGAAGGAAGCAGAGAGCAAGGAGATGGACTGAGGACTTGCCACCTGTGAGAGTGTAGGATTGTGAATAGGTGTTGATCTGGGTTTTCTCACGTGACGCAGGATGATGTCTAGATGTGGAACTGACATTCTGTTTTGATGAGGTATGACCTGTGGGCTGTCACTAACAGCTGCTGTGTGAATGTGACCAAAAGTGTAATGCGTGATTTAACACCTCAAGCCCTGGGCTAGACCGATGGCTCAGGAGTTGAAGATAGTCTCATCGCTCTTCTGGAAGACTTGAGTCCAGTTCCTAGAACTAAGGTTGGGTGTTTGTACCAACTAAAGAGAGAACAGATGTATCCTGGGTGGTAGAATGGGGATGGTCTTCTCTTATACCCATGTAAACCACAGTGTGTCCTATTCTGTGTGTTCTGAGGTCACCAGGCTACCTATTTATTCTGAGACCATTAGATCCTGTTTGGCATGAGTGGCAAATTGCCAAGACTCTGAGACCATGCAGGAGGTCCCTGAGAGTATAGGTCCAGAGAAGCTAAGGTCAGTGTCCTTGTGTGACTAAGCCGATGCCCCAGCCCTGCCACAGCACTGCCTGCTGACCAGGATACTCATACCTGGAGCCGTCCAAGAGAAGTCTGTTCTAAATCTCTCTGTCCCCTACACCCATCATTCTAAATTACACTTATTTACTTATCTTATAAGTGTTTTTAATGAGGTCAGGAGACAACTTGTGGGAATCAGTTCTCTCCTTCCACGATATGGGTTTGGGGATTGAACCCAGGTTTTCAGGCTTGGTGGCAATACCCCCTGAATCGTATTACCAACTCCTGTTGAACAGCACTATCCCCGCATCCTGTAAGCCAAACTGCGGCTATTCATGAGCGCAGCTGTATTTGCTTGACCAAATGATCCCAGATAGACTTATTGATTTAGAGGTGACCTCATAGAAGGAAGGATGGGAACCTTACCTGAGTATCCAGCCACCCCTCACCCACCACAGCCATTTGTATGCGCTTCTGCCCAAACTGCATGTCTTCAGACATGCAGAGTAGAGCAGACAATCGGAGAAGGCTTGGGGGAGGGTTTCCATCTGCACAGCCATCAGCCATGCTGGGTATGACTGCCTTAGGGTGGCCTATGTTCTGCACACACGCCAAATAAACTCCTTGATTCCCCATTGACCGTGGTTGTCACTGGGACATTGGGAGGACAGGGGTGGGTCCTTCTTGGTTCCCATCCACAAGCAGAAAATTCTTGAGACTGCCCCCAAACCTTTTCAACTTTTCCATTGTCCCAATTGGTTAAGGCGGGGCTTCTGTTGTTATTGTTTGCTTATTTGTTTGGGCTCAACAGAATTCATGTGGCTTGTTACACAGTGTCCTAAGGTGAGTGGTGATCTGTGGCTGGCCTTGTCATCACCGTTGGGTAATACTGTGGGAAATGTAAACAAAATGCGCTGTGTTTTCCTATCGAAGGGGTTACATGAGACAACCTTTCCTCTAAAACTGTGCAAAGAAACCACATGGTAGAAATTCGGATTCTTAAAGCCTCAGCAGTTTTTGAACTCAAGCTTGCATTCTGCTCAAGGCTTCTTTCTTTCTGCTTTCCACTCAGTTGCTCTAGTCAGTCAGTCAGGGAAGGATGACAAGCTGAACGCTAAACACTGACAGTGAGGCCCAAGACCATTTATTAGGAGTAAAAACACAGTGGGAACCAACCGTGTGTGCTTGCCCCTTCAGCAGGAGTAGAAAGTTTTTGTCTTGCTGAAATGCTTTGGATCATGTGGTCATTTCCTTGGGACCCCCCCAGACGTATTTCTAACAATACTGATTTTAGATTTCTGAGGCAGCTTAAAGAGACAGGAGGCAGGAAAAAGACCAGTTTAACCTCAGCAGACAGGAGTGTTTATTTCAAAGATGGGAGAACAGATACAATGGGATAGGGGTGTCCCCAAGGGGGAAGGGAGTACTTGGCGTTTATGTAGGAAGTCTGGAGAATGCAGCTGCTGGGACTACGTGCAAGCCTGCAGTTTCTCCCTTCTGGATTTGCTTGTCCAGACAAGGTTGTTTTATCTTTGGAAACTGCCTTGTCCTGGCTATGAGGGTCAGAATGGGCAAATGAGCTTGGCCATGGCAGTGAAGGGGAAGGAGTTGAAGTTTCAACACAGGGCTTTAGTCAGGGTCTGGCAGAATTTGTTCAGTTTATTCTAACGTATCCCTACTCTTAAGAGATAAGGAATGGGTCGGAGAGGATAGGGGCCCCAGGTATATGGCTGAGTTTCTGGTGAAGCAGCTCCCTGCTGAATATGAGCAGAGCTCTACGGGTGAGAGAGCTCTGTAGGTACAGTCTAGTCCAGAGTCCGTGAAAGAGGGGGTTAAAAAAGGCAGGGTAAAAACACAAGTGTGGGGATCATAAGGACCAAAGAAGTGATCAAAGGGGTGGAGCCAGAGTAGGAGGAAACCAAGAGCCCATACATAGGAGGCTTGTGGTTGAAATTTTTGTCTGGTCCCTGTTGAGCAATAGCCTCAGGTCATGAGGAATTGAGTCAGGCTGTACTGGGCAATAGCTCCTAGCCATAAATAACGGCTTAGCCCCAGCCTGACCATTCCACCCCACCTGCAGAAACAACCCTCCCTGCTCCAAGCCAAACTACAAAAAAATAGCTGTAACTTCCTGTGTGTGTGTGTGTGTGTGTGTGTGTGTGTGTGTGTGTCTGTGTGTCTCCTCCCGCCTTCTAAATGCACTCAACCCTCAACCATTGGAAGGGATGGAGCCCCTCACTGTTCCAATGAAACAGCCTCAGCCCATTGAGCTCAAGGTTGTCTGCTTCTCTGCCTCAGTTTTCTGTACCAAGACCCAGGGCACACTTAGGGTCCTCTGGGCAGAAAGCCTCCCCTCCTCCCTCCACAGGGTCATTCCTCTGGCAGCGTGGACACTGTTTAAGCTTACTATGCAGGCTAAACAGCCATCAGTCTGACCTGAGACCTTTAGTCTTTGTGGTCTCTGCCTCCGTTAAAAGCGCAAATACACTGGACCGACCCTCAGCTCTTTGCACTTCATTGGTGCTCTGTGTAAATCCAGCTTGAGCCCTGTCCTCGGCTCTCCCGAATCCTCCCCATCCATCTTCCTCCTAGACTCTCTGATCTCCGGGCTGAGAGGTCTTTCACCGTTTGAGAACTGCCACCCATGTACCCAAACTCTTCCGTCCGACCCAGAGGCGCCCTGCCCAGACCCCATGATCTCCAGGAGCTTCTCACTCCTTCTCCAGATCACAAAGGCTTGGCGGTTCTGAGAACCTCCCGTGTTTAGCTCACTCTGTGACTCCCCTAAGTCTTATGCATGTGGGGAAGGCCCCTCCTAACTCTCAGGTTCCTTTTATACCTTTCCCTAAACTTGGGGGGACGCCTTAGGTAGCAAGATAGGATTCTCTGCCAGCCCTGCCTGTCTTTACAAATTCAAACCAAAAATTTTAAAAGCGGCGGCCGGGGGGTTGTGTGCGGGGGTGGGGGGGCTCTCAAAGCTATGTCTTAGCAAGCTCCAGACTGCCAAACTCATTCAATTCTCTGCTCAAATATGGCCATAGTACTCCCTTAATGATGGCTGCTACTAGCCCTACCCAATTTTTTGGTTTTTTGATACAGGGTTTCTCTGTATAACTTTGGCTGTCCTGGACTCTCTTTGCAGTCCAGGCTGGCTTCAGACTCACAGAGATCTGCCTGCTTCTACCTCCTCGGGTGTCAGGATGACAGGCGTGTGCCATCTCGCCCAGCTAGATCCAAGCTTATTTATCTCAAAGTTTCTTTGGTTTTGGGTCAGTCTGGCCCCTGACTCTGTGACAGGAAGAGAGAGAACAATAAAACAGCCCAGAAAAAAAATACATTATGTGCTTGAGAACAGCTGAGAGGTAAACTATTTCCAATAGAAGCTACATTGTTTATCTCAAGGTATAAAACCAGCTTTCAGGATGCTCATATGTGTATTAAAAAAAACCTCACAATAATAACTTCAACATCATAATTTTAACAGGGCTCCCTCAGCTAAATTCTGTTAGAGGATGTAAACTTAAAATTAATGGTGATTATGATACAAAACAAAAAACAAAACAAAACAAAACAAAAACACCTCTACATGCTATACAAACTTGAAAGTCTGTCTTGTGTTTTCTACAAGGCTGACCTGGAAGATTATAAGGCCCAACGGTCTAATAATATGTAGACATATAGTATTACTTTATTGCGTTACTCTATGTGTATCATTTGGACTGAACCTCTTTGTTGGTTTTTTTTGTTTGTTTGTTTTTGTTTTTGCGACAGGGTTTCTCTGGGTAGCCTTGGCTGTCCTGGACTCGCTTTGTAGAGCAGTCTGGCCTCGAACTCACAGAGATCAGCCTGCCTCTGCCTCCAGAGTGCTGGGATTACAGGTGTGCACCAGCACACCTGGCTCCAACCTCCTTTTATTAAGGTGACGTGGCACAGATCTTCTAAGATGAGCATTTGGCATCTCCAGAACCCCAACCGTGCGTGCTTAAAATGATTACAGCGAAACTTGTTAAATGTTAATGTTTCTCTAAGTAAGGAGTTAGGCATTATCACTGGACATTCACCTGAGTATCCAGTCACTCCTCCCAGCTGGTTGTATGCAGTTAGACCCTAAGTATATGATAACTGAGTTTTTCTGGACACATAGGCTAAACACTAAAACCGGGAAGGAGATCCCTCAATGCAACAGTAAAAAACAAAACAAAAACAAAAACAAACAAACAAAAAAAAAACTATTACATACACCAAGTAAAGGCCTAAAATATCCCCTAACACCTCCTCTTAGAAAAATTTCTTTCAACAAAAATTTTTTCTTATTTGTTACTGTTACATCACAGAGTATTTTCAAACAGGTAAAAGTTAAAATGGCCAATGTGACTGTAAACCGTGTAAAATGGCTAAATATAAAAATTATAAAATCCTAATCTTATGAGAGTAGCTAACTTGTTATAGATAATTAAGACATACAAGATCATCGACCTTATAAATGATCAGATTCTTTCATGTGGTCAGAACTGTGTTTGTAGTCATGCTAAATGTAATTCAGTTAAAAGAACATAAACTTGGAGGGAGAAGCCAATTCCCCTTGTATAGTCTTCTGTATATGTCAAAGTCAAGCCTAAAGCAAGTAACTCAAAACAAGTTCAAGGTAAACAACGTTTATTTAACATACAATAATGTTAAAATTGGATGTATTTTAAAAATTTATTATAAAAAAATTAAATGCTTGCGTGAAGTGGTTTAAATTGGCAATACACTTCCATGGTAGAATATTTCCAGGCTCAAGTAGTTCCTTTCCTTTGGGGGACAGGGATATGGTTTCTCTTGCCCAGTGGAGGATGTTAGGGTCTACACCCACGTCCTAAATGTTTAAACAACACAGAGGAAATAGCAGTTATTCTGCCCTCGGTGTCCCCAGACTGACATGAGTGTTCTGTCGATAGGGGAACCTTGTACCTAACTCTATCACCCAGCTGGTATGGGACCCACATGCTATTTCAATTGGCCATGCCTATACCACGGCATTCAGTTCCTCCTCTTAGCCAAAGCTAATCCCAGACTCTAACCTCCCGTGGCCCCCGATTAAAGATACTCTTATCATCAAACACACAGCTTTGGAAATTATTCAGAATACTTAAGTTGAAAACTTTACCAGATAGTCCTATAAAAATGACTCAATAGAAGCCGGGCAGTGGTGGTGCACACCTTTAATCCCAGCACTAGGCAGGCAGAGGCAGGTGGATCTCCGAGTTTGAGGCCAGTCTGGTCTACAGAGTGAGTTTCAGGACAGATAAACCCTGTCTCAAAACAAAACAAAACAAAACAAAACGAAAACCAATCAACCAACTAAAAAACAAAACAAAAAAGCTCAATAAGAGTCTATCCTCTTTCAAATTGTCAGTTAGATCCTGAATTTAACTGACTTGCAAAGCTTCCAGGGGTTTGATCCTCATGCAGGAGTCTGATGTAAGGATAGATAATGACAGTTACCTTAACCTTCTACAGAGCTCAGGTGCATGTCCCAGCCAATTGTACTGATTGTGTTTAACCTTACTAAAGAAGACTGATGTTAACTTTGTCTATAACGTTCTTCACAAAGTTGCACGTTCATTACTTCCTGACTTTTGTTCTGTCTCCTTGCTTTCTGTTAACTATTATTGTTAACAGATGTGTTATGGGCTCTCCATGGATGAACTCTCCTCTGAGGTACTCAGAGGTAGAGGGGAGTTCCCAAGGCGGGGGGGGGGGAGGGGGGAGAGATCCCACCCTCAGGAATAGGCAGGTGGGGAAACATGCTGTTGATTAATAGGGGTGGTGGTTTGACCTGTGAGAGATGGACCCAAATCAATTCCCTGAAGCTTACAGGAACTTATTTTTTTAAGATTATATATATATATATATATATATATATATATATATATATATATGTATGTGTGTGTGTGTGTGTGTGTGTGTGTGTGTGTGTGTTCTATCTACATTTACACCTGCCAGAAGAAGGAATCAGTTCACATTATAGATGGGTCATCAGGAATTGACCTGTAGGAAGAGCAGACAGTGCTCTTAACCACTGAGCATCTCTCCAGCCCTTACACAAACTTCTTAAGTTTACAAAAAGAGATGAAAGTTTTATATATATTAGCATTACCACTGTTTGTAGTCTGTACTGATATCCACATCATAGAAAATGCAGTAGACTCATGCTTTGCATCATAATAAAAGCTTGGGAAGCCAAAATTGATGTTGGGTTAAAGCAGTAACACTCTTTTCTAGAGGGTTAGGCATATAGACTGAACAGAGATGTTTTTAGCATGGTTGAGAAGCACTTTTAAACCTATACTTAGAAAACAACCAAAGGAAATTTAAATCTTGAGCTTGTGACTATGACAATAGTAGTCAGTGCATACCAGAGCTAGATAAAAAGCTTATCTGAAAGCTATTGATTAATGTTAAAACTCTGAACTTTTGAAGTCTTAATATAGCATAGCAAGGGAAAGACATCAGAAACATTTTTTTTTTAAATTTTAACACTTTTTTGGATCCTCAGAGCTTACATAAACTTTAAACTTTTTTTCCATCCAACCATTTACTACGAGATGCAAGTGATTGACTCTGAGAGCAGTTATTGTAAAGCAAGTTTTTTAAAATAAAGGAATAATATATATATATATATATATACACACACACACACACATCAAAACCTGTTTTGTGAGTTTATCTATACTTTTCAGAGTCTGGTAGCAAGGTAAACTGTCTTTCTCAGCTGGAGACAGAGTAACTCTCCAGAAAGGCCTGAAGCCTGGTTTTTACCCATGGAATGGACTAATAAGTTGACTCCATCCGTTCAGCTTGTTGCTGTTAAAGCTACAGTTATTCAACATCATCAGAGACGTGAGAAAGATAAATGATAGCCAGAGATATAATCCAAACGGCCTATGTATCAATTAAAATGACAGAACGGCCTATGTATCAATTAAAATGACAGAGACTCACTCTACCTAGATGGCTTTCCTAGGCCCCTGTGGTTTTGTTGACTTTGTTGGGGGGACAGTGGTGGGTCTTCAGCTGCCACACGGGATAGCATTTAATCTTCAGCTGTCACACAGAGCAATACTGGCTTCTGGTTGCCAGACCCGGGTCTGAGAGATTTTCCTGTGGAGAAGGAAACTTGGGAAAACTGACCTTACTTTGACCAGGCAGAAAATAGCAATCAACCCAAAAGTGTCCACACATTGGCAAGAGTCCTGGTGGCAGATGAGGCATGGGCAATTTTTCCCAGTGGTTAATATTACCACAATTCAGGTGGCATCATCATGCCCCATCTGTCTTCTTTGGAGACCATAGGGTTCCCACTAGGAAGGAGCATGTCTATTATGGGAATCTTTTTCATTAAACAATTTAAATGCTATATTCAGCAGCTCTCAGAAGCATTTGAGGACCATCTATTTATTAAGTATACTTGACTTTAGGCCTAACTTTGAAAACACATACAGGATGCTAAATTAAGTTTGTCCGTATATGAACTACATAAGTTTACAAATCAGTAGCTTTTGTAAGATTAGGATTTTATAGCTTTATCCCTGTTAAGTTTGAGCCTTAAAAATGTTAGCTGAAGATTTTAAAATAAAGCATTAAACTATAAATACAGTAAACTTTAAACCATAAACACAGTCCTTAGGGAGACTGGGAACATTTCTGAAGCTTTTTATAGCGGAATGTTATACAATATCACAGTTTTTTTTCCTTATGACTTAGTTTATCAAAATAGCTAAAGCTTAACAAAGTGAGCAAATACAAAGAAGCTAGACAAATATTAGTGTGCATCTCAGTAGACCTTAGGAATTTATAAAGTATATTTATAAGGTATAATTTTCAAATATACCTTCTTTATCAGACATATACTGTTACGTATCTAAATATTCTAGAAGCCCGGTGTTAAACAGTTAGCAAAGACATAAGTAGTTAGACATACATCTCTAAGTCACCTTTCGTAGACCTTTATAACTTTATGATATGAGTAGACCTTTATAACTTTAAATTTTTATTATCATACAAAAATACATACCAATCCAGCATATTTTGGAAACATATTGTTGTTTACTTAGTCTAAAGGGAGACACAATAATAAGCAGAAAGCTCAGCAGGACTGAGAAATTTAATCCTTGTTCCTCTCTAGCATGCGGTTATCTTAAGATGATGAAGTCGCATGGCATGTACTCTAAGCTTAGTAAAGATGGCTGCCAGTCATGCAGTTGCTTCCATCTTGATGAGGTCCTTAGCTAAGATGGAGGAGAGCCATATGGTTGCTATTTTGAAATATCTATTTTCCTAAACAAGAGTTGGATCTAAGTTGCATACACAGTATATTCTAGACAAGAATTGAATCATCTATATACCATGTGTAGATTTTTAATTATAAGCCTTTTGCTATAAGTTTAAAGCCAAATTTTGTTACAATTATTGTTATAGATTTTTGTTTGTATAGATTATTGTTACAGATTTTAAGCCATGCCCAATGAACTCACTGAGTTAGGGCTTACAGGATAGTCTTAAGAATTTTTTTTTTTTTGAGAGCAAAATGCAGTAAATCATAGAGATAAAAGTTTTTTAAGAGTGAGAGGTAGAACCTTAGAGATAAGAGGCTTTTGGAAGGGCAGAGCAGAGCAAGTAGAGATATAAGAGATCCATTCACACAGTGGCAGTAACAATTTGTGAGAATTTGGAAATGAACTGTGTCAGATTTTGGTCATTGATCTGTACTGAGGTCAGGCCATAGTGAGTCGGTGGAGGAAGAAAGAAAGGATCAAAAAACCGAAACTTCACTGAAGGGAATTTCTATAAGCTCCAAGAGGAAACTGAGAGAGTGCGTAGGTGGCCCAAACACTGGCTTCAGGAAGCTGCAGGAGGGAGCTGAGAAGGGAACAGGGTTGTGAAAGAGAAGCTGCAGGAGCAAGGAAAGGATCACAGACCATAGGTGGGATCAAAGGTGGAGAGAGCCTAGTGGGACAGCAGGCAGGGCTACAGTTCCCAGGGGGAAGAAACAAGAAAATCTACAGTGTATCGACCTAGGAAGGCACAGAGAGAGAAAGAGAGCAGGTGGAGTGGGAGCAAGCAAGGAAAAGAGTCCCAGACTGCCTGCCGTAGGCAAGACAGGTGGGAACTGAGAGAGCATGGTGAGACTCCAGGCAGGACCGCAGTTCCTAGGGGGAGGCAAGAGAAAGCTAGAGAGAGGGAGACAAGAGATCAGAGAAAAAGGGAGATGGTAAGTGTCTTTAGTAGAGATACCCAGACACAGCAGGCCACAGCCGTGAGTTGTGTGCTGAGTGTCCAGGCAGCTGCCTTATGAGGCTGTAGCTGACTGTAGGAGTCAGAGAGACACTTATGGCCTAGACAAGGAGAGGGATGTTTAAGAAGGAGAGAGAAGTAGCTGAGAAGGCAGACCCTAGAGTTGGGGTTGAATTTGATGGATGGCTGGGGCCAGCAGAAACAAGTGATCCGTACTTAGAGTCAAATCGGCAGCTTGATTCAGAGTGGGTGAGTTCGGATGGGCAGGAATTTCTTTATGCCGCTTCTGGGCTTCAGCACCAGACGGAAGGAGGAAAGGAAAGGAGAGTGGGAGGGAGGGAGGGAGGGAGAGAGGAAGGAAGGAAGGAAGGAAGGAAAAAAGGAAGGAAAGAAGGAAGGACATGACTGGTCCTGGGTATGGTGTAGGAGAAAGCTTATCGTAGATAAAATGGAAGGAAAGAGCATAACAAGGGGCAGGGACATCTGAGGGAGTCCAGAGTGAACAGGACCAGACTAAAATGGGACATGTGAAGAGAGTGGGGGAGGGGAGAGGAGCCAGCATCCAAGAGGGGTGGCCTGGGACAAGAGACCAAGGGGGTAAAGGGTAGTCAAAAAAAGGTCATCCAACCAAAAATGGTTGGATTATATAAGGAAGGGCTACTGGGGGAAGGGCAGCCCAGACCCTGTGCTGGAGAAGTTTAGGGTAGAGGGTGGGAGAGGTCAGCCATACCCGTAACAGGTAGGGAAGGAGGGATGCTGGGAGAACCTGGCATCTAGAGACTGCTTTGCACCTCACTTAGCCATTTTTCCTGGCTTTGAGACCTAACAGCAGCATCGGCTGCTGTCTCAGGAGTCTTGGCTGCAGTTCCTACCACCCACAGAAGCATCTCAAAACTGTCTGTAACTCCAGTTCAAAGGGATCCTGTGCTCTCTTCTGGCCTCTGCAGGCACTGCATGCATGTGGTGCACAGACATACATGCAGACAAAACACACATACATGTAAAATAAAGTAAAAACTAAAAACAAACAAACAAACAAACAAATTTACTGAGGTATAACTAAGAAAGTAATTACGGCTGTTTAGTGCTTATTGGAAGAAGCAAACAGGCAAGAAAACTATCTAAAGAATTATTTTGTTCGTTTGTTTGTTTTGATACATGGTTTCTTTGCGTAGGCCTGGCTGTCCTGGAACTTGCTCTGTAGACCAGGCTGGCCTCAATTTTAGAGATCTGTCTGCCTTTGCCTTCTGAGTGCTGGGACTAAAGGTATGTGCCACCCTGTCCCATTCATCTAAAGAATCTTTGGCAGGCTTTCTCATAGGTATTAGCAAGACTGATGATTTTTGTCATTGTTGTTGATCATCATATGCAAGGCCATTGGTTTGGTGGGGGAGCTTGAAACATTTTTCATTGGCCAGCTTAATTTCAGAATTACCTATGGGTCTTCTCTATTACAACGTTGTGGGAAATAGTAAGAATTTATCATCATTATTAGCATACATTGTGTTCAGTAAAGTGAAATGCAGTTGTGCAACTGGAGGGGCCCATGTGGCAGCATTCTGTAGAAGGATAAGATCGTTGTAATTATCTATTTGTTAAATCAGACTCCTGCATGAGGAACAAGCCCCTGGAAGCTTTTTGAAGGAATTCAGTTAAATTCAGTATCTAACTGACAATTTGAAAGAGAAATAAAATCCTATTGAGTCATTTTTATAGTATTGTCTAGCAAGGCTTTCAAAGACACCACTTGAATATTCTGACTAATTACCCAAAACTGTGAGTTTGATGACAAGAGAATCTTTTTTTTAATCTTTTATTAATTACACTTTATCCACTTTGTATTCCCCCATAAACTTCTTCCTCCTCCCATCCTGATTCCACCCCCTCCCCCTTCTTCACTTATGCCCCTCCCCGAGTCCACTGATAGGGGAGGTCCCCTTCTCCTTCCTTCTGATCTTAGTCTATCAGATCTTATCAGGAGTGGCTGCATTGTCATATTCTGTGGCCTGGTAAGGCTGCTCCCTCCTCAGGTGGAGGTGATCAAAGAGCAGGCCAATCAGTTTATGTCAGAGGCAGTCCCTCTTCCCATTACTATGTAACCCACTTGGACACTAAACTGCCATGGGTTACATCTGTGCAGGGGTTCTAGGTTATCTCCATGCATGGTACTTGGTTGGAATATGAGTCTCTGGAAAGACCCCTGTGTTCAAATTTTCTGGTTCTGTTGCTCTCCTTGTGGAGTTCCTGTCCTCTCCAGATCTTACTATTTCCCACTTCTTTCATAAGATTCCATGCACTCTGCCCAACAGTTGGCCATAAGTCCCTGCATCTGCTTTGATAGTCTGCAGGGCAGAGCCTTTCAGAGGCCCTCTGTGGTAGGCTCCTAACTTGTTTCCTGTTTTCTTCTTCTTCTGATGTCCATTCTCTTTGCCTTTCGGGATGGGGATTGAACATTTTAGTCAGGATCCTCCCTCTTGATTAGTTTCTTTAGATGTACAGATTTTAGTAGGCTTATCCTATATTATATGTCGATATGAGTGAGTATATAGCATGTGTGTCTTTCTGCTTCTGGGATAGCTCACTCAGGATGATCCTTTCCAGTTCCCACCATTTACCTGCAAATTTCATGATTTCCTTATTTTTCATTGCTGAATAATATTCCATTGTGTAGATGTACCACAATTTCTGTATCCATTCTTCAGTTGAGGGGCATCTGGGCTGTTTCCAGCTTCCGGTTATTACAAATAAAGCTGCTACAAACATGGTTGAGCAAATGTCCTTATTGTGTACTTGAGCCTCTTTTGGATATATGCCTAGGAGTGGTATGGCTGGATCTTGAGGAAGCGCTATTCCTAGTTGTCTGAGAAAGCACCAGATTGATTTCCAGAGTGGTTGTACAAGTTTACATTCCCACCAGCAATGGAGGAGGGTTTCCCTTTCTCCACAACCTCTCCAGCATGTGTTGTCACTTGAGTTTTTGATCTTGGCCATTCTGATGGGTGTAAGGTGAAATCTCAGGATCGTTTTGATTTGCATAACAAGAGAATCTTTAATCGAAGACCAAAGGAGGTTAGGGTGTGGACTCTGTAATTAGCTTTTGAACTAGTATGTGGGTCCCCTACCAGTTGGGTGCTAGCTTAGGTATAAGGTTTTCCTGTTCACAGAATGCTCATATGTCAGTCATTGAGTGAAGAGACTTTGAGTGTAGTGTGTAATTGTTTTTTTTTTTTGTTTTGTTTTGTTTTTTGGTTTTTGGTCTCTGTGTTGTTGTTTAACCATTTAGGATGTGGGTGTAGAGGCTAAGATCCTCCAGCGGACAAGAGAACCCATGTCCCTGTCATGTGAGACATGAAGCGTCATTCATCCTCATGTAGATTAAAAGGCGGTTTTCCTGATCAGGCCGAAGAAGCTGGAACTGGTCCGGGCCAGAGACAGGAGCAGCAGGCTGGCAGGTTTTATTTCCCTAGGCATACTTTTCCATAATGAGACTAGCATGCAACTTTTCTCTGATGGGAAGGGTACTACTCGGGCCTGGTGTTGTCCTGGCGTTCAAGTGTACTGTAAAATTCACCCATTTTACTCAAGTATTCAGTTTTTATATGCCTGTTAAAATTGTTGAGCCTCAAAAATTATGACTTTTAAATTAAAGCTTTTTTAGTATCAAAATAAACTTTGAACCATAGATACAGTCCTTGGAGAGACTGGAAACCTGATTTTCCTGATTCTTTTTTTAGTGTACATTAAAAAAAAATCATAGTTTAAAAAAAACCTTTTTATTCTTTGTAAATTCCGTATCACGTACCCCAATCCCACTCTTCTCCCTGTCCCTTCATATCTGCTCTCTGCCCTCGCAACCTTCCCTTAACCCAAAAGAAAAACACCAGCAACAAAACCCCATCTCATTGTGGAAGCTGTGGTGTGTCACAGTTTGTTGTCACACGATATACTTTTTGTCCACATGTGTTTACTTGCGAATGTTCGTTGCAGTGACTCATTGGTCTGGTTTGAGGACTCTGGCTTCTGTTGCACTATCAATACTGCACCCTCCCCAAGACTCCCCTTCGGCATCCTGTTGCCCTGTGTCATGGAGTTCCTTTAGCTTTGGATCTGCAGGACCAGCCCCTTTGAATGCTCCAGCAGCTCATAGATCGCTTAGATGTTGGGTGGGCCAACTCAAAGCCCTGGATCTGGGTCTGGGTAGTAGCTGAGTTGGTCAGCTCATCAGCTATCCTGCACCCGTATCACCAGAGAGAGCTCTCCAACATTGCCCTGGCTAGCTCACCCAAAGCTGTAGATGGCAAGGGGCAAGGCCAGCTCTCCTGCTCTCATGCCCTCTGGGCTGGCTCACCTCCCCCCCTCCCCCACCACCGGGGCCAGTTCCACTGTGCTGTCCAGACAAGATGCAGGCCCTCTCTCAGGAGTGCTGCAGCCAGTGAGGGCCAGGACCAACTCTCCCATACTCACGCCACCAGGGCCAGCTCTCCTGAACCCACACCATCAGAGCCAGCTTGCTGCCCAGGTGAGGGTTAGGGCCAGCTCAGCACAGTGCTTGGACATCAACAAGGCCTCAGGGGGCAGCCCAGACCCGGGGACATCTGCATGGCCTTTGGTGGTAATTCAGGTCGTGGACCCTAGCTGCAGCAGGACTCCAGACCCAGAGATGGCTTTTGGCAGAAGCCTTGGGCCAGGACATCACCATGGCCTTCGGTGATTGCACAGGATCCTCCTACAATTTCACCTTTCTCCACAGCGTACAAACCGCTTGGCTTCACCTTCTCTCCCATCTCTTTACTGTGTATTCCATCTTTCCCATCCCTCCATCACATATTTGCTCACCATAGTGGTACCTGTGACAGGCTTTTGGGTGTCTTTCTCTGGGCTGCCCAGCCAGTGGGGCTGGAGGGGGCTCTTGGGATAAATGTCATAGTTTTTAATGACTTGGTTTCTCCAGAAAGTTTAACAAAGTTAGAGAGGATATGAGTGATTAGATACACATCTTTAAGTCAGTTTTGTTAGCATGAACAGGCCACCATAAACCTAGGAATTTCTAAGTATTTTTTGTTTTGTTTTGTTTTTCTCTGTGTAGTCCTGACAGTCCTGGAATTGCTCTGTAGACCACGCTGGCCTTGAACTCTGACATCTGCCTGCCTCTGCCTTCTGAGTATGGAGATTAAAGGCATGAGCTACCATGCCCACTGGAATTTTTTAAAAACCCTGTCTAGCCCTGGTTGTTCTGGAACTTACTCTGTAGACCAGGCTGGCCTCAAACTCACAGAGATCCCCCTGCCTCTGCCTTCCCAGTGCTGTGATTAAAAGTGTGTACCACCACAACCTGGAATTTTTAAATCTTAATCATCAAACATATATCATTCTTAAGTCCCATCCTTAAGTCTTGTATAACTAACTCAGACTTGGTTTTATAACCTTATATTTTACATTTATTAAACATTTTTTTCCTCATGCCTACTCACTGTTTCTTTCTATTTTTCTAAACAAGAGTCAAATCCAATTATATAAATAGCATGCCTTAGCAAATTAATATTACCTGCACAGAAACCTTTAAGTATTAACCTTTTTAAGCTCAGTTTTCTCTGTTTGGAAGTTTACAGCTTTTCAGCTACATCCCTGGTGATCTTATGGATCCTGAGATAAAGAAAGCTTATACTCCAAGGAGAGCTTCAAAGAGTGGGGGAACATTTATTTTTTTTAATGAGAATCTAGAAGAGGCGACATATTCAGAGAGCCAAACATCTGTAATTACATTTAGCCATTTTAACTTTTATATATGAATTTCAGTTGATTAAAAGAAATGAAACACAAGACATAACATGAGCAAATAAGCTAACCAGTTGTTGTAAGAAATTTTCTGGAAGGGGAGGTGTTGGGTTATCTGGGGTTCTCACTCAGTTTACACAGCAGCGTCTCCATTGCTGCAAAGGTAGACTCTCGCTCTATTTTCAGTCTTTAGCCTGTACATTCTGTTTTTTGTTTGTTTGTTTGTTTGTTTTCTTGAGGTCTCCTACAGATGGGCCTACTTGAATACAACTAGCTGGGAGGAGTGACTGGGAACTCGGGGGATGATGTGATGACCTTGACTCCTGTATTAGTCAGTGTCCTATCACTGTAAAGAGACACCATTACAGCAACAACTATTATGAAAGAAAGCATTTAATTGGGCTGGCTTACAGTTCCAGAGGTTTAGTCCATGATCAGCCTGGTGGGGAGAATGGCGGCAGGCAGGCGGACATGGTACTGGAGAAGTACCTGAGAGTTCTACGTCTGGATCCACAGGTAGCAGGAAGCGAGACCTTGGGCTTGGCGTGGGCCTTTGACACTTCAAAGTCCACTGCCAGTGACACACTTCTTCCAACAAGGCTGAATCTCCTAATCCTTTCAAATAGAGCCACTCCCTGGTGACCAAACATTCAAATCTATGAGCCTATAGGGTCTATTTTCTTTCAAAGCATCACATCTAACTTAAAGGCCAGCTGTGATTATGTTAATCAGGCACATCTGGAGTCATTATTAAGAGATTTTAGACAAAGGGCGTTTTTTATTCACAGCCATTTTACCTGTGTCTGCAGATGGAGGCAGACAACCTGAAAGGCATAACAAGTATTTTTCTCTTATGAAGGTATCAAGCTGCCGATACTGTAAGATAACCTGGAGGCCATCAAACAGAAAACTATAAAAATAGGAGCAAGAGTTTCCAGGCTTGGTAGGGTATAAACAAAGGCAGACCACAGACATAAGGCAAAGGATTCCCAAGAGTAGTTTCTCTTCTTGGCCACACAGCCAATAGGCTTTTTCTGCACAGAAAAATTTGCCCTGCATCCTGTGGCCATTCTGAGGTGAGGTCCTGTACTCACCTGGACTCACTGGCTCGAAAGCCTGTTAGGATATCCGGGGTTGCTCCATCTACATTTTGAAGTTCCCACTGTGCGGCTCTTGAGGCAACCATTTACCCTTTGGTGATGACAGGCTATCTGGCACCTCATCTTGACTTTATGGCTCATTTCCCACAAGCTGGAGGAGTCCTTGGGGAGAAGGGAAGACAGGAGTTAAATACACTCAGGATACAGTTGCAAGTGAGAGCTGTGCAGCAGAGGTGGGAATGTTAGGATGAGCTGGGGTGTTCTATGGAGGAGGAGCCTTGGACTGTTCTCCTTTCCATCTTTTATGAAGTTGTCTAGATCAATTTGGAAATTAAAATTGAAGGTTTTAAAATTTGGGCCAGCAATGGCGATGGTCCAGTGTGTACTGAGGCCAGATTGGAACCAGAGCTGAATGAGTGTGGCTGCTGAGGTCTCCCAGAAATGGAGCTTTTAAAAATTAGTCTGCAAACAGGTGCATCCTTTGACACAGACAGTTTAGAGCCCATGGTGGTTGTGGAACCAAGGTAAAAGCAGGCATTAAATCCAGCACGTGGAACATGCCTGGAAGGTAAGAGGGGTGTTTCTAAACTTTACCTTCCAGGAGTCAAGAGACCACAGGGCCAGTGAAAGCTTCTAGAACTCCCCCTGCCAAGCAAGCCTTGCTGGCTTGTGCAGTTTCCAGAACTCTTGACTGAGCAAGGCTCATTTGGGGCCACAGAAAGCTCCTGGAACCTCCAACAAAGGGAGTCTCAAGACAAGACAAAGGAGACTCCCATGAGCCCCTGGAGACCTCATTTGGGTACCTTCAAGTTAGGTCTCATGGGTTATCTTGTTGGATGTGTGGTCTGGCCAAATGAAGAATTGCTTCTTATCAGACTAAGTCAAAGTGAAGCGGAGAGATAATGGGAGGAGAGAAATGTTTGATTGTTTTATAAGTAAAGGTGAGGTGATGATGGATAGAAGTTTTGTGAGTGATAGATGGATTCAGCAAAGATGCCATATGGTCATGGTCAACAGAGCCAGAGCCGCTAGTGGCCTTCAGAAGTTCAGGGTCACTGGGAATGGCCTGAGGTCTGGAAAAGATAGAGAAAGGTGGGAGGAGGGAGAAAGGTTAAGTGATAGAAAGAGACAGATGGTTCTGGCAGGCTCACTCAGGGCCTCAAACTGGTCTGCAGAGAACACTAATAAAGCCCCCAGAGCCAGAGGCCCCATCAAGGGGGCTTGCACCTCTCCTGGAGGCAGAGGCCCCTAAGGCCAGGAGTCCCAGGTAGACTGGTGGCTGTTTAACTTACATAGTGAGCTTAGTGGGCACCTGTGCTCCCAAGAGAAGAGTTTCTAAGACAGCTCCAAGGACAATAAGAAGTCAAAAGGTCCTAGAAGGAGAGCTTGGAGCAGCTTGCTGTTGGCAGGGGTCCCAGATGTTCTCTCCAGTTCAACACCAAATGTTAGATTTCTTAGACAGGGGGCAGAAAGGAGACCCGTCCAACCTCAGCAGAAAGGAATGTTTATTTTAAACACGAGAGGACATACACAATGGAAAAGGGGTGTCTGTCAAAGGGGAATGGGGTACTCGGGGTTTATAGAGGAGGTTTGGGGAACGGAGCTGCTGGGGCTACATGCAAGGCTGCAGCTTCTCCCTCCTGGAGTTGTTTGTCCAGAGAAGGTTGTTTCATCTTTAGAAACTGCCTTGTCCCGCCTATGAGGATGAGGGTCACAGTGGGCAGACAAGTTTGGCAATGGCAGTGGAGGGGAAGGAGTTGGAGTTTCAACATAGGGCTTTAGTCAGGGTTTGGCAGAATTTGTTCAAGGTTTGCTCCAACAACTGACATCAGTCAGCGCTTAGGGTGTTTTGTTTCTGCAGAGCCTCGGACACACATTTATTTATCTAGAAACTTCCAATCTTGTCCTCAGAGAGGAGACATCCAATGAAGCGGTTCAGACATCTGGAAAGAAGGAGCCATTTACAAACTCAAGTGTGCACAGAGATGTGCCCACTGCAGGAAATGCTGGGCACCATTAGCCGCCTTCAGTGAAGGAGACGATAGCATCAACAGGGTCCTACCTGTGTCAATACACGCTGTGCCAAACTACCTGTGTCAATACACGCTCAGGACTTGTCACTGAAGATGATACTCGTGACAGTGTCTCTGCTGGACGGCAGGGCGACTGCAGCTAGGCTACCATGATGGGGCATGCTGCATGTGCTAGCCAGCAGAACATGTCCGTGAACAAGCTCTAAAATTAGCATGACAGATCGGCAGGCTACTGGAGAACCCTGTCGTTGTTGTGTTGTGTGTGTGCACATACATGCGTGTGAAAGCCGGAGGTTGATGCTGGGTGTCTTCCTCAATCACTCCACCCTATTCTTTGGAGACAGTTCAACGACGGAGCTTGGAGTTCGCTGCTTTGGCTAGGTTCACTGGCAGATGCCACTCCCAAGGCTATGGTCCAGTCTATAAGGACATGAATTCTTCAGACTTGATGGGCCCAGCCTTTTGACACTGCAACATAATGCTATCACCTATGAAGTTCACGAATCCTGCACCTGAGATACTAAAGAATGCAAAAAACAAAACAAAAACAAGGGGCTGAAGAGATGGCTCGGTGGTTAAGAGCAGTGGTTGCTCTACCAGAGGACCTGGGTTCGGTTCCCAGCACCCACATGGCAGCTCACAAACTATTTGTAACTCCAAAACTGACACTCTCACACAGACATACACGCAGGCAAAACATCAGTGCACATAAAATAAAATAAATAAATGATTAAAAAACAAAAGCAAAACCAACAAACAAAACATAAATCCTCAAGGGTTGGTAAGCTTGTTGCCTGGTGCTTCGTTTCTTGCTAGAGAATATCACTCACTTTACTCCCTGGACCTCACATTTATGTGGCTTGCTCTTTGACTGACAGCACTGTGGTCCTGCTCCCCCAGTCTGCTTTCCATGGTGTAACCATGGATGGCGGGGTGAGGCTCCCAGGCTGCTGCCCTTCCACTGTACCTTCGGTATCAAGGTTGTCTTTCTGCCCTCTTCCCAGGTGTCCAGATCATGACATCCAATTTGTCCCTGAGCTAACAGCTGGCACCTGTCTTGTCTTCCCATCCTCTACCTCTACAGCTGCAAACTCGGGCTGGTAACGTGGAGCTATGGTTCCCCCATTCTCAGGCAGGTTCGAGGATAAAAGGGAATGCTTATTCTGTTTCAAGCTCTAACTCTTAGCTGTTCACTCTCATCCTTAGAGAGCTGGGCATCAATGGCCACGACAATGGTCACCCCACTTCTGAGGCTTCTTGCTTTCCTTACTGCTGTGGGTGAGTGGCATTCAAATAGCCATCCATACCTGGTAATTTCCGGGCACCCCTGTATTCACACATAGGCTGAAAGCGCTTAATATGTACCCCAGCTTTCCCTGCTTGGGGCCAAATGGCCGGCTTAGGGGCTTTGCCCACTCTGCTTCCCCTCCCTGGCTGCTTCCTCAACATCCTTACTGGTTCTCCAATTTTTCTGGGAGGGGGAGGAGACCAGCTTAATCTTAATGTCTGAGGACCTGCCTGAGGATGCCATGAGAACCAGAAAGCGAGGCAGATAGGTCCAATACCACACAGAAACCAGTTTATTGAAGAGTTGTTAGAAGTGAGGGCCTGCAAGCACCATAGCCAGAATTGTTGGAGTCCCATACTCGGGGGTCAGCCTGGAGATGATCTGTATGCAGCAAGGGCTGTAACATTACTGCAGGCTGCTGCATGGGTGTGGACCCTGGTGTCCTGCAGGGTGCTACAGAGGAACACGTGAATCTGGAGTTTCCCTGCACAGGCCAGGAAGTGGCTGCTGGCCTAACCTTTCTCGCTGTGTGACTTTGAGAGAGTGACCTAACATCTCTCCCTCCGCTTTCCCATCTCATTGGACTGATCTTCCATTGGCAGCCCTGTCCTCCATGTACTTGGCTTTCTTCCCTTTACAAATTTATTTTATTATATAGTCGTATGTTTGCATTTATGTCTGTTACCACACACGTTCCTGGTGCCCTCATAGCCCGGAAGAAAGCAGATAGCCTGGAACTAGAGTTACAGATGGTTGTGAGCCACCATGTGGATGCTAGGAATCGAACCCAGGTCCTCTAGAAGAGCAATCCATGTTCTTAACCACTGAGCCATCTCTCCAGATCCTTGTACTTGACTTTAAAATGCAAAGAGTGTGTGGCTTGGATCTCAGGCAGCCCTGTGACCCCCTATTCCATCCCAGTGACCTGTCACTGTTCTGGTGGCTACACCTCATTGAGGTACCTCCAGACTTTATCCCATCAGCCTGTGTGTAACGTCATCTCTGGGCCACTTCTCCTGTCTCTGGCCAATGCACATAACACACAAGGGGGTTTCCAAGGCTATTTTGGCACCCTAGAAACTGCAGCTTCTGCTCCAATCTTAACACTTTAAAGTGAGTCAGGGGGCAGAAGATATATGGGCGAGAGATGGTACTTTGATTTTCATGGGAAAGAATGGGTAGAGAATGTCAGGGCCTTGGGTACAAGGGCTGTTCCTGACTGGTTGGCTCCAGCCCTGGGGCCTGATGGCAGAGGTGGTCACAGGAGGATAAGAACTCTACAAAGAAGAAGTAGGGGATGTACATCCAGGCCTGTAGTTGGAACCATGGACCGGTGCATACTAGTTTCTAGGAGTTAGCTTGCTCTGGGAGGGGTGCCTTTCAGTGTCAGAGAGACCCCAGATACCAGGGCAGCATGAAGACACAACAGGGGCAAGGACACAGAGGTGCTGAGATGGAGGGGTGCCTGAGGCTGAGTGAGGTCTTCCTGCCCCCCTTCCTCTGGGCTGAGGTCCAGCATGGCTCGTTGGAAGGGGCCATTTCTTCTCATCGCCAGGAAGGGACACAACCCCCTGGGCTGTGGTCCCAGTTTGGTCCTCTCCCTCTCTGGAATCCCATGAAGGTTATATGACATCACACCTGTGGCTGTGTGACCCCTAGCTTTTTATAGAGTAAATGCCACACCTGAAGATGTCACTAACAACCCCCCCCTCCAAGTTTTAACATGGACTCATTCAAAGAACCGGCCTGATGTGTTTTAGTGACCACAAGTTGAGTGATGTGGAAGCATGGAGGCCAGTGGGATCCCACCATGTCAGGTGCTCACATGGTCTCTCTGGGGCTGGCTCTGCAGGCACCACAGGGGCTGGATCCTGGATCAGGGCAGGAAGGAACCATGAAATACACAGCCCTGGAAATAACAGGAGACGGAGGGCAGGGGAAGGCTAGGACTTGACAGCACTTTCTGACCTCTGAGATGAGGAGAGAGGCAAGACATGAGCTAGTAAGGCCCTCACAGGTCTTGGGAGAAAGACTGTTTTTTTATTAGCATGCAACAGGGTGGAGTGGGCTGTGAGAGTTATCTCAGGCCTCTGGCCACTAGGCTGCTGTCCTTTCTCAATCTATGTTTTTATCAACATAGGCTGGGCTCCTCTGTGCTCCCTGTGGGTCATGGGAGGGAGCAGGCTTACAGTGGCTCCCAAGAATGTCTGGCTGACCCAGTGGTGACATCTCAGTGATGATGCCCTGTTTCTGAGAAATATGTACCCCAGAGCAGCTCCTGTGTTCCAGGATTCCGAAATAGGTAGGCCATGGTAGATACTAGCCTGGCTAATTCTCCTAGAACTTAGGCCTCTCAAGGTCTGACTTTTCCTGGAGGCCCCAGGGAAGGGCAACTTGGAGAACCTGGCTTCAGGGTCATGCTAGGCATAGGTAGCGTTGAAGATGACTGGGGGTCCTTTGTGGGACCTTGTTGCTCTGAGAGCAGAAGGAGATATGTGGGGGCTGGCTGCAAAGACAGGATTGTCTCTTGGACCACAGGGAGAGAACTGAGCAGGCAGACGTGGGCCCAGTGAACAGCCAACCAATCCAGGCTATTGGGACACACACAGATATACACTCATGCACACACACACACACACACACACACACACACACACAGAGTTGGTAGAGTGGGTTGTTTCCATGGTGATCTCAGAGAAGGACACATATGCATTTGGGGATCTTTGGGAAGAATCCTCTACTCATGAAGTCCAGTGGAAAAAAATTTTGAGGTATTCCAAATCCATCTGGGAGGAAGGGTGTACCCTGAGGGCCCCTGATCTGTCTGTACCCAAGGTTGGCTAAGGGGTCTGAGTGGGTGGGAGGCATGGGTACCCAAGGTGGGCTATCACACTCCAGCCAACCCTGGCCCAGCAAGGCAGACACTGTGTGTGTACTAGTTTGCTTTTGGTTGCTGTGATGCCATGACAAACAACAACAACAACAACAATAACTTGGGGTGGGAGGAGCTTTATTTGACTTGCACTTCCAGGTCACAGTTCATCTCAGAGGGCAATCAGGGCCGGGACTCAAACAGAAGCAGAGGCAGGAAGTGCCGAGGAAAGCCACTCACTGACTTGACCCTAGGTTTGTGCTTAGCTAGCTTTGTATACAGCCCAGGTCCACGTGCCTACAGTGGCCCGGGCTCTCCCACATGTATTAGCAATCAAGAGAATGCCCACAGGCCAACCTGATCAAAACATTCCCCGAAAGGAGACTCCCTCAGATAACTCTGGACTGTGTCAAGTGGACATCTGAAGCTAACTAGGAGAGTAGTAGAGGGTCTGTGCCTTGTTCCGGGTTGTCTCAAGCAGACACAGGCCTCTCTGACCCTCAGGGTCTCACTGTACAGTGGAAGCACCTTCCAACATCACTGACAGGACACTGGGCAAACACACAGTTGTGTAGACACCTGAAAGGCTGGCATGGGCTTTCTCCCCAGGGAGAAGTGGGTAGCCAGAGGCTAACAATTGGACTTATGGACAGGCTACTTCCCTTCCTGCTCTCAGTTCCCCAAAGCTGAGGAACTGAAGTCGAGAAGCCTGTTCTGGAGGCGGACAGACGGCCACACTGGCTCCTAAGCTCCAATGTGGAGGAGGGAAGGTCCTCATGTGGGACGGAAGGGACTCCTCTGAAAGAGGATGACCAGCACCTCAAGCTCCTAGCCTCCTGGGATCTCTGCATTTAGACCTGCCAGAGAATCAGAGGTGAAGGCCTCGTGCCACAGGATGCATTCCAACACAACCTGAGTGGAGTGGGGAGAGCATGTTGCCAATTCCAGGACACCGCTCAGGGTTCTTCTGTTCTTGTCCAGACTCAGGGACAAGTTTAATTACAACATAGACCAAATGTGCCTCCATCTGTTTGCCTGGTCCAACTCAGAATTACACCCACACAGATGTCAAAGGAGGCCAGCACGTCATGGATGTGGGCTTAGTGTTGACGATGTAATAAAATCCTCTTGGGACTTGCTGGACACAACTCAGAACACTGACTTTATTCAATGAGGAAGTAGAAATGTAAGGGTTCAGTTAGCACAATGACACATGGGTGGTAGCAAGCTGGTCCTCAGCCATCTGTGCCAGGATTGGTGGCCTCCCATTCATCTCTGTGCCCCTGGCCAGGCAGGAACTCAGCCACCTCCTCTAGAGTGTGGCCAGGCTGCTTCCTCAGAGGAACCCTACTAGGTAGGTAGGTAGGTAGGTAGGTAGGTAGGTCCTGTCTAGGATGGAGGGTGAGGAAGGAACTGTCCAGGTGCTGAAGTCCTGGGTGTCCTGCTAGGTAGAGGTGCTTTGAATTAGGCAGAGTTGAGAGAGGGCTTGCTGCCCACTCAGCGAACCTCGCTTTGAGATTCAGACCCAGGAGCCCCCAGCTTTTATGGAGCATTGAGTGAGGTTTATGTCATCCAGTGGTCTCTTTCCTACACATTCCCCTCTGTGCTTTGATGGGTCCTCTAAAGCTTAAGCTGACCTTGAACTCTATTTTCAGTGTGTGTGTGTGTGTGTGTGTGAGAGAGAGAGAGAGAGAGAGAGAGAGAGAGAGAGAGAGAGCGCATGTATGAGCATGTATGTATGTATTCCACATGGGTGCAGTGCCTGCAGAAGCCAAAAGAGGGAGATAGAGTCCCTGGGACTAGAGTTACAGATGTAACCCAGGTACTTGGTTTTATGGTCCTGCCATGGCCTCTCAAGCAGCTGGGATGGCAGGCCTGTGACAGCTTTGCTCTTGGTCCCTAACAGAAGCCAGGCAGGCTTTGCTCTCTGGCTGCAATGTGGGGTCAGGAGGATGCCTTCTGCTATAGTTTGGCCTTCCAAGCCACTTACTCCCCCTACCTAACTGAACATCCAATTTCAGTGTCATTTATTCCACACTAAAGGGAGGAGCATGGGGCCCTGAGAAAAGTCACCCCACACTCTACAGCTAGGAGGATGCTTGTGGAGAGTCAGCTGCCCACCACATGACTAACCTGTCTCATGCCTGACTGCTCTCCTTGCTGTAGCCGTGGGGGAAGGTTGGCCGTGGAAGCAGCCGTCATGAGACAGTCCTGCAGCTCCGCCTAATGTGCACAATCCCAGGCCCTCTACAGAAACATCGCTCTCTGTCTGCTCTTTCCCAGCATCCTCTCAGGGGTCATACGACTGGGTCATCATCAAAGACGTCCCTCCGGGTTCTCACTAATGGAGCTCTGATGCCAGCTCTTACCTACATCAGGCAGCAACTCTGGTCCCCATGGGCTGGAGCTGCTCATGTGACCCACTGGTCTTAGACGGTCATGTCCACAAGTCCCCCTTGGGAGGCCTCTCTCACAGCCCCCAGCTCAGCCTCATCCCCTAGAGCCCGCTGGAGCACCAGCCGGAGGGGTTCCTGCAACCTCTGGCCAGGGGTGCTGCCCAAGAAAAAGTAGATAGCAGGCTTGGCTGAACTGTGCACACTGGCCATGAAGAAGCTGAGGTGGTAGAAGTAGAGGGGGGTGTGCCAGGACAGGTTCTTGGACAGCCAGAAAATGCCAAAGGGCAGCCCGCAGAAGAGGAAGAGGAGGATGGACAACAAGACCAGGGTGGAAAAGCCCCGGGGCTGGTGCCTCTCTGGACCACGCTCCACCCGCAGCAACAGGAGCAGGCTGGTCACACACATGGAACAGCACAGGGCAGCCAGGAGGACTGCCACCACCAGCCACAGCATCCCACACAGGTGGTAGCTGGGTGCCCCGAAGAACTGGGTGCAGGCGCCGCTCAGCAGCAGGTCCAGGAGCAGGCAGAGCACCCAGATGAGGGCACACACGCAGGTGGTCAGGTAGCGTGGGCGGCGGCACAGGTACCAGGCCGGGAAGAGGGTGGCCAGGCACTGCTCTGTGCTGATGGCCGCCAGAAGGCTCAGGCCCACAATGTAGCAGAAGAAGCGAAGCATGATCAGGCTGATGTATATGAATTCTGGGAAGTTCAGTTGGTCCCGCAGCAGCTCCGGGATGATGGCCACCATGTGGCAGCAGAGAAAGATGAGGTCAGCGCAGGCCACATCCAAGAGATAGATGGAGAAGGGGTTCCTGTAGACATTCTGGCTGAGGAGCCAGAGGGCTACTCCGTTGCCCAGCAGCCCGCCCAGGCTGAGGAGCTCGGTGAGGGACAGGATGGTCAGGTTGAACGCCATGTCTTCCTGGGTGCTGGGAGACTGTGTGTGCATCCTCAGTGACATTGTGAGGGGAAGGTGACTGCAGCAGAGGCTGTGGAAGTCTGTGATGCACTTTCTCTCTTTCCGGAAACCCCTGCAACCATAAGGACACAAGCTCAGGACTCCTGCCCACCTCTGAGGACCTAGGTAGCCAGAGAACAGTAGGTGACAGGAATGGTGACACTCACAGGAGGAAGTGCCAACCTCTCACTTATGTCTTATCATCTTATCTAGCCATGCTTCCCTCCCCCACCCTCTGTCTAAGGCATGAGGTGAAAAGGTTTCTGTCAGTCTTTCAGAGAGCCCCACCCTAGGGCCTACTAAGACTGTGCGTTCTGTGCTTTCCCTGGAGAGGCTGACTGGGCTGGAAATCGGGGGTAGGGGGGAGAGGAATAGGGGTTCAAACCAGATGGCTCCCTTTGTACAGGGAGCACAGGACTTGGAGGGGTGACTCTGGAGGACGAAGAGGTTCTCTTGTATTTGTTATCAGCATAAAAAGCTCTTAAGTCATCCGGGCATGATGGTACACACCTGTAATGCCAACACTCAGGGAGGTGGAGGCAGGCAAATTGTTGTGGCCTGGAGGCCAGCCTGGTCTACAGAGCAAGTCCAAGACAGCCAAGGCTACACAGAGAAACTGTCTCAAAAAAACAAAATGAAATAAAACAACAACAGAAAGCTCTTAAGTCTTCTAGGCCTTTCTGGAGCATCCCATGAGGGCGTGTTGGCAGTGAGCTCTGGACCCCCTTAGCTGGCCACCATACCTTGAGGGCAAGGTAGCTCCGGCAACCTTCTCTCTCTGCTTGGCCACGTGCCCACAGTTTGTGAGGTAACCCAGCCCTTCAGGGACTAAGGAAGTCTCTCCTTTTCACATGCCACTCACTTGTCCCTTCCCTTCCCTGAGGGGGAAGAGGCACCTGTTTGTGGGCGATGCCAGGCAGGGTCCTCACCTCCTGCCTTCCTTGCCTGAGACACTGTATGCTAAAGGGTGGGGCTGGGGGTGGGGCTGGAGAGGCAGTGCAATCTTCACTCAAGATAGCCAGGGCCATGCCACTGAGGCAGCTAAACGCCATACCTCACTGGAGACCCAGACCTCAGACAGATACCCACATCTACCAGTGTGGTTCTGTCTCACCCATCACCTGCGGTCTCCTGTCTTGTCCCAGCAACTATAGTCACCTGTACCATCCTTCCACCTGTGTTTTCTGTGCCCATCACTGTCTTCAGCTTTTCCTTGTGCCTTTTTCTCCCCAGAGACTGGCTGGAGTCTTCCTCCTGCCTTGGTGTGGCTGGTCCTCTGGTCTCCTTTGAGATCTGGGTGTCAGTCTCTGGGTGGAGATTAAGGGCCCCCTTCCTGGCCTTGGGTTCCATCCTAGCTCCCAAGGCCCTGGGAATGCCTGATGGGCAACAGGCAGAACGGGGGGGTGTAGTGGGGTGAGCGGAGCGGGGTGTCGGTGGCCAAGCTGGGTTCTGTGAAGCACCATCATCCATGTTAACCACCTGGGTGGCCCCTGAACCCACACTCCATGGGGAAAACACAGACCAAGAGCCCATATATCCCTATACCTACTGGTGGGATGAGCTAGTGTCCTCACAGCTAGGAAGTCTGGATGGGTTGCTGTGGGGAAGGGGGAACACTCAGAGGTGGGACCCCTGGCACAGACCCCTCTCAGATACTCAGTTCCATACACCCATGCACTGAGCTGCTTCCGGGACCCCAGGGAGGCTCTGGCTCTGAATGAGGGGGAGGTCTTCCCAGCCTTGAGGCTCTCACACAAGGCTCTGCAACCTCTCTCCTTTTCTGGGCTGGCTTTCTCACTTACCTCTGTACCTGAAGATGCCTGTCTGTGTGCCAAGGGTAGGGATGGGAGCCAGGGAGGACACAGCCCTGCATACCCCAGGGGAAGCTCAGGAAGAAGAGAAGAGGAGAGAGTACATGGGAAGTGAGGCGGGCAAGGAGAGGAAGAGGAGAGAGTGGGAGGAGGGGAGGTGAGCAGAGGATGGAAGCTATAGCCACACCAGGGGAATGATAACAATAGCAACAATTTAGGGGTGATGGGCAGGGCAAGGCTTAGCCAGGCCTGGCCAGCGTCCCTTTCCCACTAGAACCCTGTGAGGGGCCTGTGGAGGGGTCACCTAGCTGGAGGTTGGGGGTCTCAGGGTTGTATAGCAGGAAGAACTAGATCATGTGATCTGTGGGAGGAAAGAAGGAGAAGGAGGGAGGGGACCACAATAGAGGAGAAATGGGGAGGTTCCCCTTGGAAATACAGGAGATTGGGATAGGACATAGGTGTGGTTTTGCCTTCTATAGACTGGAATCAGGCACGCCCCACCCTGGCTCTGTTCTTGTAGGGGACGCTGAGGATTGAGGACCAATGCTTAGGTGGCTGTCTCCTGAATCTCCTGCACTCTCCATAGAGTAGGACCCATTTTCCTCTTCCTCAGGGGACACAAGAGTACGGTGAGAGAGCTGATGGGACAGGAGCCTCACCACAGGTGGGGGAAAGTACTATTTACCTCAGTTGCCCTTCTGGAGTGGCAAGGGGTTGCCTGTAAGCCAGATGGCCCAGCCCAAGTCAGAGGATGGAGGACAGGCCAGCCAGTCTCATGTAACCGCCCCTCCCCCACCTGCCCAGCCACCCCCCCACCCCCACAAGACACCCAGCTCCTGGGCTGCCCCAGAGCTCCGCCTTGACCAGCGTCCCCTGGCTGCTCACCGTTCTGCTTCTCTCTGCTCCACCCAGGGCCTTGGAGGAACTGGCAAGGAAATTCCTGGCCAGACCGAGGATCCAGCCGCAGCCTGAGCTGCCGAGCAGCAGGCGGGCGCTCCGGCTCAGCGTCAGTGGCTGGCTCCTCCGTGTCACATGGTGTCGGAAGGGATAGGGCTGGTCAGGAAAGAGCCTCTCTGGGGACCTTGTTCCGAAACTGGCTTCAGCTCCTGCCCAGGTGTGGACAGGAGAAAGCCAGCTCCTCCCTGCTGTCTTCCTGGCTAGCCTGGCACTCAGAGCAAACTAGGATGGCTCAGGGAAGCCTTCGGAGCCTCCACACACCCAGTGATAACCTCACAGGCTCTACTGTTTAGACCCAGACACCTAGGGGCCTTTTAGAGACCACTTCTCTCTATTGGTGATAGGGAGGGGCCACCATGTGCCAGGCCCTAGAGTCTGTCTGTCACTAACAAGCAGAGCTTGAAGGCTGCTGGCCCAGGCGACTCCAGGCAGCAGGGCAATGAAAGCCCAGGTCGGGGCAGAGGCAGAGGAGACAGCTAATGTTGAGGAGCTAGTGTTCATCCTCCAGCAGACAGGGGCACCAGAGACAGCCTCATAAGAGCGAGCCCTAAGAATTCAGGACTCTCTGATTATCTTAAAACCACGAGTCATTGATCACATCTGTTGTTCAATGAGGAAGAGCACGTGCATATTTTTGTCCCAGGATCTCCAGAAGTCATGCCCTAGCGACTCTCTCTCTTAGTCCTTAGTGTTGGAGGACAACTTCAGATGTATGGGAGAGTCTCAAAAGGAACCCCAAATTCACCAAGTGTAAAAACAGTTCCCATGGCAATGATGGCCTGTGTTCCTATCCTTTGTGGAGCCAAGCCGGAACAAGTTTCTGACAGTGACAGTGTCCCTTCAGAAACCTGGGCTGCAAACCTGAAGCTCTGGCATCTCCCTTCATAAGCACAGGGTGACAGACATCTTTAGGAAATCATGATTGACTCTGCAGGCATCTGAGTACCAAGAGCGCCACCTGTTGGTAGGTCTCCAGGCTCCATTCCCACCTGCCTTATCTGATGATGTGATTCTGTGGCACTTCCCACAAGCTGCTGCTGGCTTTGGGGAGACTGTGCCTGGAAGGGGTGCTAGAGAGGTCCTGGGCAGGAAAAGAGAAGGGTCCTATTCAGTTTTGTTTGCTCGAAAGTCTCATTTATCCCAGCTTGGCCTTGCACTCTTGATATGGCCAAGGGTTATCAGGAATCTCTGATCCTCCTATCTCCATCATCCAAGTGCTGAAATTACAAACCAAGGTTATGTGTATATGCCAACACATCTTGTTTATATGGGGGTGGGACCAGGTTTTTGGTCATGGTAGGCAAACACTCTTCCACTTGATCTCCATCGCAGCCCCACCTCACGTTTCGAACCCTCTCTTGCTTTTGTTTTTGTTACAGTCCACACTGCTCGGCAATTTCCCCAGCCTGGTGGTAGCCGCTGACTCCAGTTTGTGGTCTTTGTAAAACTTGGAAAAGCCACTCCTTGTCTGACATTTCAGAGACACCAGCCACCAGCTGGCTGGCTGGCTGCCCTCAAGTCTGAGTTGTGACTGGGTGGCCTTAGAGCTTTGTATGAATGCTAAGAATGGCAGCTCCTTTTGAGTCCCAGGCCTGGGGTGGCGGTAGAAGGTTCTAGCAGCTGCTGCCTCCTGAGGTGAGGAGCTAGCTTCCTGTGGTCCCTACTTCTGCTCTGCTCCCTTTTCCACGTTTGTGTTCTTCAGTGATGTGCAGTTCTTGCCCCTTGACTGTCCCTGCTTGTGTTGGAATTGTCCCAAACAAACATGGCATTTGGCTGGATCTGGCAGGGGTTAAGAGGGATTCTAGCAGTCCAAGGTATGTGTGGCCTCAGGGTTAATGAGAGGAGCACTCGTGATGGGCTGTGTGTGGGGTTGTCCCATGGAAGCTGTGAGTACTGCAAAGGCCACAGCATGCGGTGACATCGTCTGAGGGCCTGGAACCAACAGTGGCTCTCACTCCCAGTTATAGAGGACGAACACCAGCCGGAATCATTGCCCCATCATAGAAACCAGAAACTCAATAGTACTGCTGAGGACTTTGGCACCAGGCAGTGCAAGGGCAGGGCTCCCCTTTTCCAGGTGCCTCTGAAAGAGGTCTCCAGCTGGGGCCTGGGAGGAGGCACTCCAACGACTCGCCAGGGGAGCCCCGGGAAGGAAATCTCAGGAAATTGTAAAGACAGAAAGGCAACTTAAGAACTCCAGAAAATGGACCAGAATTAAAAAAAAAAAATCAATAAAGTAAAAATAGTACTATTAAAAGATTGACAGGGATAAAGAACTTTATGTAGATTAACTTAGAAAAAAATATAAATTACTGAGATGGGCTGCTTCTCCTGTTATCTCTTTGAAACAGACTTGTTATCCAGCCCTGGCACTTTCTGTGTAGTTAAAGCTGGCATTGAACACACAGTAATCCTCCTGCCTCTGCCTCCCAGTCCTGATATTTCGGAAAGTGCTTCATGTCTCTCTCCAAGAGAGTTTCCTTACAGTGCTGGAGCTGGACTCTGGGCCTTGAACTTGCTAGGGAAGTGCGTTACCACTCAGCTATCTGCCCTTCTACCTTGTGTATTGGCCAAGAGGCAGCCCTCACAGAGCTCAGGTATTCAGAGGCTGCAGTCAACACCCAACACAAGCTGTGTGCAGACACACGTGACAGGGTTGAGGACACTGTCCGACTCCTTCAACGCTACAAGTGATAATACAAGTATTTCTTAATAAAAGACATTGGGATCCTTCCTTCTTTCCTTCCTTCCTTCCTTCCTTCCTTCCTTCCTTCCTTCCTTCCTTCCTTCCTTCCTTCCTTCCTTCCTTTTTCGATTAAGATGGGATTTCTGTGTAGCCCTTTCTGTCCGGGAACTTACCATAGAACAGGTTGGCCTCTAACTCAGAAATCTGTCTGCCTCTGCCTCCTGCATGCTGTGATTAAAGGCATACACCACCACCATCCAGCTAGAAACTGGAATTCTAATTGAACCCATTTTCCTCAAATAATTCTCCATCCACATGGTGCAGGTGGTAAGTCCATAGGTCTATAAGGCAGTCATCCTGGGCTGGCGCCATGCCTCCATCTGTAAGTGCTTACTGCGCAGGCCTGAGACCCTGAGCTTGTTGTCTGTAACCCCAGTGCTGAGGGAGGAAGAGCACGCAGAAGCGGGTTCTGAGCTCTGGCTAGTCCAGCCAATCACTGAGCGTGAGGTTCAGTGAGAGGCTGTCTCAAAAAATAAGATAGAAGGCTGGAGAGATGGCTCAGAGGTTAAGAGCATTGGCTGCTCTTCCAGACGTTATGAGTTCAATTCCCAGCAACCACATGGTGGCTCACAACCATCTAAAATGAAATCTGGTGTTCTCTTCTGGTGTGCATGCAAATACACATTGTATACTTAATAAATAAATAAATCTTTAAAAAAATTAAAAGGAGAGCATCCGTAGAAGACCCTTAATGCTGACTTTTGTTCTCCACATACTTGCACCTACAAGGACTGGAGTACACACAGGAACTTTCGTACATGTCCATGTGCACACAGAAAGAGAAAGGGGTGGGTGCATTTGAATCTTGCAAACCTCTTTAGAAAACAGTTGAGAGGAACACTTCCATCCATTTTGAAAGGCAGTAGTGTTCTGATTTTCTAAGCTGGTCACACGCTTTATGAACACAGAAAATTTCAGGTTCATATCCTCTTAATAATGCACCTCCATTACTGCTGTCCCACTGGCCTCTCTGGGGCTGGCCCCACAGGAGGCGGGAGGTTGGACACTGAGACCACAGTCAGATTGGCAGGGAGCTAGGCTGTAAAAGATACAGGCCTGGAAACAAGGGCTAGGGTTTGGCTGTACTTTTCCAAACTATGAGGTAAGGAAGCTGCTGAGGGAAAAGCAAGGTCTCCTCAGGGCTCAGGAGAGGCGCAGGTTTCACACAGGCATGGCGCTGAGTGGAATAGGAAGTGGGGGTGTCCTTCAGCCAACATCCCTAGGCTCTACATGCTGCCTGCAGGGCCTGGGCGGGGCCAGGCTTACAGCATTTCCCGGGAATGCTGGCTGTTCTGGCGGAGACGTTATAGTGACGTCCTGTTCCCGAGAAGTCTGTGTTGCCAGAACAGCCCCATGATCCCAGGTCGTAAGTGGGCAGGCCAGGGTGGACACATCCTCCTGGGATCTGAGTCTTCACGGGTCTGGCTTTGTCTGAAGGACTGAGGAGGGGTGGTTGGCTGCAGAAACACACAGGGGAAGGCTACCACTAAGGCTGGCTGGTGGGGATAAGAGGGTCTCTTGGTGGTGGTGGTGTGTGTGGGGTCTAGTGGCTTTGAGTCACAAGATGAGGTCCATCTAGGCTAGTGGGAGAAAAAAAATGTGGCTAGTGTGGAGCAGACTGGGGAGTCAAGGCTAACTGGAGGCTCAACTACCTACTTCCACCCGAGGCTCTAGCTTGGAGGATCACCCTCTCTGGTCCCAGAAGCCTCTGGAAATAAGAGCCACTATATACTAGCTTCTGCCCGAAGTGAGTAGTTATTATGAGATTTGAGCTTAGTGAAAATGGCGGGGGTTTGGAGTGTGGCGGGGAGGGGTAGTGGGAAGGGAGTGGGGGTCTGACATGGGATCACTGTAGACACACACAGACACAGCTCTGCAAGCCTGGCCTGGTGCAGGTCTGTCTCAGATGGGGCCAGGGAATGAGATATGGGGCCTTGTGGATTTTTCAGGGACCCCAGGAAACAGGATGAGATTGTACAAGAAAGATGCAGGGAGAGCCCAGCCAACCATTCAGGAGGGACCAGGGTATGGGCAGAGAAGACAGGAATAGAAGGCTGGAGGTCTGTGTGCAGCAAAGGAGGTGCTTTGCCTGGCCTTCATGTCCCCACAGCTGAAGACCCTAGTGTCCCTCAGAAGCAAACTTCCCCCAACTCCCCAGGGTCCTTCCATCTGAGTGACTGCAGCACAGCCTTCCCCATGTTAGACTCAGGACACTGGACACTGGTGAGTAAAACATCACACTAGGGAGGCGGAGAGAAGAGTCTGCAATTAAGTGTCTACTGCTCTTACAGAGGACCCAGGCTCAGTTCCCAGCACCCACATCAGGCTGCTCTCAACTGCATGCAACCCTGGTTCCTGGAGCTCCGACACCCTCTTCTGATCTCTGTAGCCACCTACAAACATAGAACATGCCTCTCTCTCTCTTTCATACACACACACACAGAAAGAGGGTGGGGGAATCTTAATTTTAAAAATCAGGTCACACTCAGGAGGCAGAGGCAGGTGGATCGCTGTGAGTTCAAGGTCAGCCTGGTCTACAAAGCAAGTCCAGGACAGCCAAGGCTACACAGAGAAACCCTGTCTTGAAAAACAAAAACAACAACAAAAGAATGGGTCACACTAAGAACCTCTGGGGTAGAGTGCTTCCATTGTAGGTGATGGCTCCCAGACTAATCTTGTATCCGGGCCTCCTGGCTCTGTGGTGCTCTCCTCACAAACTGTGGAACCTGGATAGAGAAGACCACTAGAACTGTTTCTACCAGCTTTCAAAAATCCAACTGCTGTTTTGGCAACACCCCTTACTGACCTGTCTCCTGATCAGCCAGTGTTTGCCCATCAAGGATCGACAAAGAACTTCTGACTCTCCCAGGGGCTTCAGCTTGGCCTGGTTTCCCGCTGCATACCACCTACTTGAACTGCTGTCTGTCCATTCCTTTCTCTCATCTGGACCCATTGTCCACCTGCTGCCTACACCCAATGTTACCCATTCACCTGCAGTGGTTGCTACAGCATTCACAGCTTCTGCTTTGTTATCTTATCAATACAGACTAATGCACCTTCTCCTGTTTTCTAGTTTTGACTTCTCATGCCTCTTTGGGACTCCTTGTCAACCCTTTGTGGTTACTCACCAACCTACACACACACACACACACACACACACACACACATTTGCTATGTGATGTGTTGTGTGTATATAGTTAATATTGGAATAAAAGAAACTGTTTGCCTTAGACAGGCTATCAAAGAAAGCGGGATTGTCTGGCACATTACTGCCACCAAAACAGCTATACTGTGAATATGCTGTTACTCATGTTAATAATATGTTAATAATAATAGCATGTTAATAATATGCTGTTATTCAGTGAACTCTGACATTGAGGAAAAGACAAAGATGTGTTTACCTTTGTCTCTGAGATAGCAAGTGACCCCTACGCTGCACTTGGACAGCCAGCCAGAGCATAGCCTGGCAGGAAGGAAGCAAGCCCATGAGCCAGGCAGAAGATGCAGCTGCCTGCGGGCAGAGGTTTGGATAGATGCAGGGAGAAGGGAGCCCTGGAAGGACCCCCAGGCGGAGAAAGGGGCCAGATGCCACTCCACACCCGCCCTGCTCCCAGACCTGGCAGTTTCCCACAGGACAAGGTAAGGAGGGCTGGGCTCCCGGACTCCACATGAGCAAACTCAGCAGAACTACCACATTCCTGCTAGAACCCAGAACACCCATACAGGACAGGGTGGAGGGGGTGGCTTTTTCACGTGTTTCCTGCTCTAGACACCCCTCCTTGGTCAGGAACCATGTTGCAGCTCTGCCTACACAGACCCAATCCCACATGGGGCGTCCCCTAACCCACGATGGCCATGCCCACAGTGGAAAGCAGTGTGACTGAGCACAGGGCACCCTCGATGCTCAGTGGTTATGAACGCTTGTTTCTTTCAGAGGACAGGAGTTCAGTTCCCAGAACCCACACTAGGTGGCTCACAACTGCCTGCCACTGCAGCTCCAGATGATCTGATGTTCTCTTTTGGCCTCTATGGGTACTCATGCACATAAACATGCATTGACATGTATGTGTACACATAAATACAATTATTTTGTCTTAAGAATTTTATTAGTTTTGTTTGTGTGCATGATTTTTTTTTTTTTTTTTGCCTATATGCATGTCCATGAACCACATTGGCTGCTCCCACAGAGGACCTGGGTCCAATTCCCAGCACCCACATGGTAGCACACAATAATCTTTAACTCTAATCCCAGAGGACCTGTGACAGGGCAACTAGTCCTGACCACTGGTGCTGTGAAGTCACATTAAGACATTAAGAGTCCCCAGGGAGGAGCTGCTTCCACAAAGGTGATGGTTTTTCAAAGTGCTCCAAGATCTGGTCTTCCTGGCTCTGCTGTGCTTTCTTCTCTAGCTGTAGAACCTGGAGAGAGAAGCCCATCAGAACTGTCTCCATCACCCTTCAAAGAACCAGCAGCCCCGCCCCATGAAGGTTATGGGCCGCCCAGGGATTGACAGCAGACGTGCTGGGGAGAGGCTTGGCATGAGAGTTACTGGTGGCCAATGTGGATGGTGAGATGCCAGGTGCTTCTATCTCTGCCCACCATGAGGCCACGGAAATCCCTTGCTGATCTGCAGGGACTGCTACCAAGTGGGTCTTTGTGGGAGGTAGAGTGGTCAAGCCCTTATTACCACTAAAAAGCCAGAGCTTGGTATTGGAGAGATAACTTAGCATTTGAGAGCACTTGCTGCTCCTCCAGCGAACCTGAGTTCAGTTCCCAGTTCTGATGGCAAGCTTTCTGTAACTCCAGGCCAGGGGATCCAACATCTCTAGCCTCCACGAGCACTTTACTCACAGGCACATACGTACACTCACAGATATACACATGGTTACAAAGAACAACAGTAAGTTAAACAGCTGGTGCAAGTCCCACCCTCTGAACTTGGTGGCTAGACTGGTCCATTCCTATGACTCAATGACAGCAGGATGCTGGGACAAACCATGTGTGCATCAGCTCCACAGGGTGCACGATCTGTCCAGCCAGCGGGGACATAGGACAGTAGCATGCTGACCCATGTCTCAGCTTCCCAGTGGCCACCACCTGCTTCCCAGTGGCCACCACCTGCTTCCCAGTGGCCACCACCTCCCACTTACTTCCACTGTGTCTTCTGAGTTACTGGGGGTAGGGTAAGGGTGGTTCCCAAAGTCAGCTGGATACAGTCACTTCCTTGCAAGGGGAAGCCCAGAGGGTTTTATAGCCCCATGCCAGCCTTCTTTGGCCTGAGCACTACTGACCAAAGGGACCAGATCTCTCTCTCTCGGGGGCAGAGGAACATCTGGCAGCATACCTGCCTTTTCTTCTGGATGTCAGAAACCCTGACTCCAGCTCAGTCATGATGACCATGATCTGCCTACCTCCATCTTCTGAGTGCTGGGATTGAAGGCATGGATAACGCCAGGCCTATTTCACACACACACACAATTGAGACAGGTTCTCTCTATGTAGCCCTGTACAACTTGCTACATAGGTCATGTGGCTTCAGACTCACAGAGACCCTCCTGCAGCTCAGCGGAACACTGTCCATGGTTTGCCATCTTTAATCGTGTCCCTGTGCGGAGCAGCTGTCTCTCTCTTCAGCGAAGCAGAGCCCAGCTGGGAAGGAGCTGTATCTAATTTGTCATTTGTGGGTGTTTCTACTGTGGTCTTAAAAAAAGGAGGGAGGCAGGAGCTAAGCCTGCTTTAGTCCCTTTGCTGAAGCAAGGGCAGTAGCATGCCATGACAGTTTGCATATAAAAAAAGTTTTTCTCCCGGAGGGAAACCCCTCATATGCCCTCCCAGGCATGACACAAAATGCCCTTTGGTTGTGCTCACCTGGTAGTCAATGCAGTGGAATTGCCAGGGCCACTTAGCATTGTATAGAAAGGGCCTCAGGTCAAACCTGTTGTCGTCAGGACTGTAGTTTTCAGCATGATATGCTGGTGTGAGAGTTGTCATTTTGTGCCTGTTCATGGAGTACTTTGAGAAAAATCGCTTCACCTTCTCAGCCACCTGGTGGGCAAGGGACATACGGGCTGCAAGTTAGAAAGGCAGGAAATACTCAAGGCTGAGAGCCCTGCCTTTGGGGGAAAAAAATGGCCAGTGGCTGCCATCCCTGTCCCTGGCTTTCCCTGACAGCAGCACGGAGCTACAGCAGCTGAGCTGGCGCTGACTGAGCTGCAGGACTGTAGGTTCCTGGCTCTAACAGCCCATTGCTGTGCTCCAGGAAGCCTCCACGTGGGCCCATTAAGTCCTCTGGCCAGCAGAGACCTAATGCATTCCGAAGCGTCTATAATGCACTAGCACACCTGCGTGGATGGCCCACACTGGGGTTAACTTAGGGCAGCCAGGAACCCCAAGCTGGTGAAGATGACAGCCACGAATGTTACTGTATGAGAAATAAGCTTATCATTTTGGGGTCACGCACAGGTGGCTCAGGCCGACGTCACACATAACTTTACCTGTCTTGGTGTACAGCTGTCTTTCCACATGTTGAGCAGTTTGCAGAACATGCTGTAGGGTCCTGCCTTGGCGACCTTCCGGAGCCTGCCGAAGATGGAGAGTTCTGCGTACGTCATCCCCATGTCTTCCTGTGAGGACAGAAGTGTGTTCAGTGTGTAGTGGGGTGCTGCTGGGAGGGACCTCAGAGGCTGTTGCAGTTGGGGAACCAAAGATCCAGGGAGGTGACCCTCAACAAGGGCCAGAAGTGGATGCCCAGCCAGGCTTCTCAGAACTTGATGGGTGCCAGAGATGCAAGTTTGGAAAATGACCAAAACCCTGCAAGGCACGGGAGGTGACTGACTCTACTCCAAGGTTGCTCTGAGGGAGAGAACCTGCTGCGAGGAACCTGGATTCCTAGCTTGTCTTCCTCACTTTCCCTCCGACCTACCTTGTCATCTCCCAGTACTAACTACACTGAGAAAGCTAAATGAGAGTGTCTGAGGGCTGGTTCCAGCAGCCTGAGTGAGCCAGGATCCCGTGGCAGAAAGGTCTCCTTTTGGTAGACGGGCGTTATGAAGGGACCCAGTTAGAAGGGAAGACACATCCACCATGAAAAAGCCATCATCGTTACCTCATCCGTCTGAGACACCTGCCCGTTGGCTAAGGGCTCCAGCTCTGCAGTGGCCGGGGCTGACAGGATGCTGCAGGAAGACATACTGAGTTAGTCACCGGGGCTGCTAATGTGCTCATGAGCTCTGGCAGGATGTCCCTAGAAAAGCCGTTCACGCCTGGCAGGGCCATGCCTGGGCTTACGGCCCTGGGGCTTCATGACCCAAGGGATGACGGATCAGGAACAGTAGGAGGTGAAGAGTGCAGGGCAGGGACCCTCCCCTGCATGGCTATTAGTTAGTGGCTGGGATCAGAAGACGTGGCATAGTGGCTACGGTGGAATCATCTGACACACTACAGGACACTTGGGAGGAACCCCAGCCTGTGCCGATGAGCTGCCAGGAACAACTCTTTGTGACAACCAAGGGTATCTCCAGATATTGCCTGAGGTCCCCTGTGGGCACAACTGACTCTGCGAGGAGAGCAAGGACACAGACTTTTCCCTGGTACCAGGAGTGAGGCCACAGTGGCTTGATAGGCTGTGAGTGTCCTTAACCGTTACTCCCAGAGAGCAAGCCTGTCAGGCGCCAGCACCCGCCTCTCTACCTTGAGAGGAGAGCAGGAGAAAAGACAGTCTTGGAGGAATTGTCACTTAAGATACTCAGAACTGTGGGCACAGGAACAGCAGTGGGTAGGGTCATGACCTCATGCTCCCAGCTGAAGGGCGAGGTGTAGGGAGCTTAGGAGGGTGGCTGAGTGGGGACCAGGGTGGCCCTGGAGGCCCAGGAACCCCAAGAACCCTGGCAGGAGCACTCACATCTTCAGGGTGGGAAGCTGGAAGCGCTCTGCGCAGAACTGGATGAAGGCTCTCAGGTCTGTCTTGCTGATGCCGCCTATGGGGTTGATGTCTGCGCTGGAGCAGTCATACTTGGTTAGGTAGCCCAGGAGACTGCCAGGAAGAAAGGACAGCGTCTCCATGATTCCTGGGGTATTGAAAGCTCTGAGGTCCATCATTGCTGGCCAAGGACTCCTTTCTTCCAGGGGCCCTTGAAGTCACAAGCCCGGCACAGCCCGGGCCCCGGAGGAGGCCAGCGGGGTGATACTGAGCACGCCGGTAGACACCTATCTTGGTTCAGAATGCTTAGGTACCACCATCAGCCCACCTGGAAAGGCTGGTCTAGAAGGCCAGGACTAGCCAGGTAGAGCTCATACAGCAAAAAGAGCCCCAGACATAGACCGAGGACTGCAGACAGAGATGGACCTGCATTATAGGGTGGGTTTGAGAAGCAGCCCCAGGTCTCCTCAAAGGAAATAAGAATTAGAGAGCCATGGCCAAAGGGTGCCATCAAGAGGCCGATGGCTATGAGGACACAAGGAGGGCTGGGTTGGTGGTGGGTCTAGGGATAGCCTCCAGAGGCCAGGAAGAGGACCAGCAGTCTCAGTACTTTGAGGGATTGGAGCAGTCACCCTGCAGTGGCCATGAGAACAAAGGACTCGGGGCTTACACGCCTCCCAACCCCACCCGGTGCCATAGCTCTGTCCCAGGCCATTGTGTTCCCTGGTGAGATCACCCATTCCTGGCCACACAGGAGTTTTTTGCTGACCCAGTGGCTCCAAGCCTAATGGGCAAACAGTGACACATCTACTGGCCTAAGGTAGGTGTCTTCAGGTGGGACAGAGGGTTGGCACTCCTGTGATGGGACTCAGACTGCCGCCAGCAGAAACACGGGCCCTGAACAGGCGCCTACAACACGCCCTGCTCTCCCTGTGGTTCATGAGACACACCGCTCTCCGTGTCCTCATGGATCCCGGTGAGACTCTGGCCTTCCTTCCTTTACCTCCTGCTCCGCCGATGTCAATCACTGGCCCTGGATGCCTACAGAGTGGTCTCAGCCTGAGCTGTTAGCAAGAGTACCCCCACTGCACCCCCACTCACCTGTGTGCCACCCACAGGCCTGGGACAACAGCCTTCCTTCAGAAGGCAGCCACCACCATGTGGCTTGGCTGATGTCAGTTACCCAGGCTTGCAGGCTCCCCTGTAAAGGTTCCTGGGCCTAAGCTGTGTGTGCAAACTGCACGGATGGTGCGGAAGCCCTGCATTCCTCCCGGGAGGTGCGGTTTCTGGCAGGTCTCAGCAGAAGGTGCCGGCCAGTCTGGGTTCACCTGCACCCCAAACACTGAGCGACCAGCTGCCCCGGAGGTGGCCCTTTACTCCACCTGCCAGTAATGGGTGAAACTGGATGTGTCTCTATTAACACTGCTGGGAGCAGGTTTGGCCAACTCCCTGGCTGCTCTGTCCTTACCTGACCTCACGGCCAGTCTATTTGCAGTAAAGGCCAGAGTCCCAGTACAACTCTGTCCCAAGTCCCAAGTCCTCTTAGCAATCTCATGGAACTCATTGGGCCCAAGACACCTCAGGCACCTATCCATCATCCTTATGGCTGTGCCTCATCATCTCGCCTCAAGCTCTTAACTCTTTGCTTCTCTTGGCACCATCTCTTGGCAAAACAATAACAACCTTTGGCAAAAAGCTGGATGCCACTGCAGAGGGATAGCAATCCCCATCATACTCTACCCCACCCCCGCTGGTAATTCCTTCTCCCCCTACTCCAAAGAGAAAAAGAACAGCCTTGGGCTCTGGGGAATGACGCTGTCGGTAAAGCATTTTCTACATAAACACAAAGACCTGAGTTTGGATCCCCACGCACCCACATAAAGCTGGACACAGCAGTAGTCATCTGTGATCCCAGGGCTCCTATGGAGAGAGAGCGATGGAGACAGAATTCCCAGAACCTTACAGGGTAGCCAGCCTGGAGTACACAGCAGTGAACAATGACAGCCTGCCTCAAACAAGGTGGGAGATGAGGAGTGACACCGGAAGCTGTCCTCTGACCTGCACACACATGCCATGGCACATGCTGGCTGTACACACACACACACACACACATACACACACACACACTCACACACAATCTGCTAGGTGTGGTGACACAATGCTATCATCTCAGTTCTCGGAAGGCAGAGGCAGAAAGCCTGCTTCCAGTTTGAGGGGAGCCTAGGTTACAGAGTAAGTTTGAAGCTACCCTGTGCTTCATAGTAAGAAGTTGTCTCAAAATCAAACCAAACCAAACTGCAGAAGTAGCAGTGTGTATGTATATGTGGGTGGGTGAATGGATGGACAGATAGATGTTTGTGGGTGTATGTACATATTTATGGGTAGGTAGGTTGATGGAAGGGAAGGGAGGGAGGGATGAATGGATGGATGAATGGGTAGGTGGGTGGACATACTGATGTGTGGGTGGATGTATGGATGGGTGAGTGGGTGGGTAGATAGTTGGGTGATCAGAGGGATGGATGGCCAGATGGGTGGCTCAACTTATGGCTAGACAGACTGGTGAAAACACTAATTGATAAATACATGATTTTTAAAAAATTCTTCAGCTGATGAGGAGCACGTGAGAACAGTTAGGTATGACAGCTCACCCAAGGAAAGCAGGGAATGGAGCCTGGAAAGGGATCTACTGGTCTCCACTGCTGGGTCTGAGGTTAGATTTTTCCTGGAAACTGGTAAAATCCGTGGACCACTGGACATTTTTTTAAGTAAGAAAGAAAGAGATTTGTCTTCAGTCCAAATAGAAAAACAGCTTATCTTGTTTGGAAAACTGTCTGCAATGAAATAATCTATGACGCATGGTCAGGAAAGGAGGAGGAGGTGGGGCCCCCAGTGTGGCTGACAGGAGCTGGAGGCAGGCCAGGGATGGAAGTAGCCTGAGCTGGATGAAGAGTGGGGTGGCTGGGAGTAGATACAGGTTTCTTGGCATGCACTCTCTGGATATCCTGATATTACGGGAAGACTATGTCTTGAAAGGACCAAGCTTCCAACAAGAGATTTAGAATACCCGAGTCCATCAAAGCAAGTCCCCAGCTGCACACACCTCTCATCCAACAAGAGATTTAGGATACCCGAGTCCATCAAAGCAAGTCCCCAGCCGCACACACCTCTCATCCACATTAGCAGATCCAAGCACAAGAAGGCCTCCTTGAGCACCCCGGGACCAGAGGCTCAGCTGAGCAAACAGGTAGGCGAGGACCATCCTAATCCGAGCCTGGATGAGAAAAAAGGAAGTTATCCTATGCCAGGACCCAGGAAACAGCTACTTTATGATGCAATCATTGTACAGGAGCAACCAAGTTAGAACACAGACAAGGTGAATCAAGCTCTCGTGTGCTGGGGAAAAGCCTCCCATGCTCCCCCTGCACCAGTCCACAGCAGGGTCATAGCACCAAGAGTGAGAGGAGGTGGGCACCAAACAGCCATAGCCAGAAAGATGCGCAGCAGTGCCCTCTGCACTATCTATCTTTGGGGAGATGGCCACGCACACGAGGAGCAAACAGTGACGGCATGCTGACATCCCAACAGACAGCCCTGGGACCTTTTCTCTCCCTGTTGATACACAGCATGTAGGTTAACCAAGGTAGCCTAGAGGTGGGGCAGAGCCAGCCAGGCCAGGGCTGGACGAAATGCACAGGTCCCCACATATACCTATGTGTGGTCATGGTCTGGCACACACTTTCCCATGTACTCCCACTCACAGACCTGCAACCTAATGCATGGCTGTGTGGCCAGCGGCTAATGAGGCTTGCAGGTTAAACCAGCACTGCCCATCCCATCCCCAGGCTCCCTGTCCTCCATTGTCTTCCCCTCCACACCCTTGTGGGGACCAGGGCCAGGCTCAAACACCTACCTGCACATTCTGCAAGGCCAGGTTCTCCCTGCTGCTCCCTCCATGTGCTGAAAACCGAGGGAACTTCCCGGTCACCAGGCTGAAGATGCCTAAGACAGCCTTCACAGCAGTGTCGATGCTCAGACTGATGTGGTAGCTGCAAATTCAGGGGTGAGGGGGGTCAGTAGAGGTATGCTAAGACATGCTCTTAACTACCTTTTAAAGACATTTCTTGGGCCTAGGTGTAATGGTGCATGCTTTTAATCCCAGAATTTGGGAGACAGAGGCAGGTGGATTTATGTGGTCAGCCAGTGCTAGAGTAAGGTCTGTCTAAAAAAAAAAAAAAAAAAAAAAAATCCCTTGAGGCTGGAGAAATGGCTCAGCAGTTAAGAACACTGACTGCTCTTTCAGAGGACCTGGGTTTGATTCCCAGCACCCACATGGTAGCTCACAACCACCGTAACTCCAGTTCCAGGGGATTCCATACCCTCTTCTGTAACTCCTATGTACATACCCACACAACATATATACTTAAAAATAAATTAAAAACACTTTCTATATGTATTGGAGGGGGCACAAATTCCATGGCGTGTGTGTGGATGTCAGAAAACAACTTTAGGGAGTCAGTTCTTTGCTTCCAGCATGTGGGGCCCAGGGTTTGAATTCAGGTCATCAGACTCGGTGGGAAGCATTTTTACCTACTGAACCCTCTCGCCGGCCCTCTATTACCATCCAACAGCATGTGTCTCAACCATGATCCACACAGTCATGACACTGTAAAGCCATTACTGCTCACCATCTAGATCCAGAAGTGTTGCAGGATAGTTGATCCCACTGTGAACCCCGAAAGTGTGAACTGTAAAACCCTGTTTCTTGTTTGGTGTTGTTGAGCCCTAACACACACCTTTAATCCAAGAGCCTTCTGATAACAGGATTTAGTAAAGTTAACCCTAAGTCAAGAGGAAGAGCAAGAAACCTGCTGACAGTGATTAAAGAGTAGAAGGGACTTTGAGTTGAGGGGTCTTTAAGACAGCATTGATAAGCAGAAAGGGCTTTTAGCTCAGGCTCTGGCTTTAGCTTAAGCTTTATTAGCTCTTTAGCTCCCTGGCTTTCTGGGCTTTGAGCTAGCAAGCCTTCAGCCTTGGGTTTTTTTAGCCTTTTGCTCCTGGGCTGTCAGTTAAACTACTGAGCCTTTTGGGTTTTTTTCCATCTGGACCTGGCTGAGAAGGAAGGTCAGCTGGGTGCTTTCTCTGCCTCTATTGAGCTACAGCAGGTTTTCACCCAGCATCTGGCTCCTGAGTCTTTATTGGTAAAATTGAATGGTTGGATTTTTTTTCTTTCTTTCTTTCCTTCCTTCTTTTCTTTCACAACACAGAACATACCAACCCAGAAAGAAATCCTGCCCAGTAACTGTCATTCCCCACTCCCATCTACCCCAGCCTGACAACTGCCAGTCCACTGTCTGGACTAATAAATCCACTATGGATATGCCAGTCTGGGCAACTTACAGAAATGGGGTTGTGCATGTCATGGCCTTGGACACCTGGTGTCAAAAGCATGACAGTTCCAAGGATCACTTATGCTGTAAAGGCACTCTAACACTCCATAGTGTGGGTACATGACATTTTGTTTAGCCATTCATCAGCTAATGGACGTTTGGGTCATTTCCTCCTCTCACTACTGTGACAAAGCTGACAACCAGGGGCATCCTGGACAGGTAACTGTTTGGATTCCTTTGGGCATAAGCCCAGGAACAGAACTGCTGGTGGATAGGCAATTGTGACAGGCAGTTTCTTGTTTTTCCAAAGAGTCAGACTAAAAGAACATTCTGGACGAGGCGGAGTCGCACCTCTTGGAAAGGTCTCCTTGGTCCTTCTCACACAGCCTGCAGGCTATGTCCAAAAACCGCTGGACCAGGTATGCTGCTGATAGGAATATGTGACCTCTGACCTCTGCCACGGTGCTGGCCCGCGCTCAGTACAGGGTGGGGTCCTACCTTCCAATCAACTGAGCCAGTTCTGTGGCCCTGCCGTGGGTCTCCTGGGAGGAGTTCTCGCTGGCCATGTAACAAGTGGTGAGCAGGCGTCTGCAGAGCTCCCGGGGATCCCTCGGGGTGTAGTTGAATTGCTGTACCAGGTTTTGGACGTCTGCCAGCACTTGCTGATCTGGGGCCACCACGGCAGGATGTGAACCACTGTCTGCAAAAAGTCCTGGCCTCCCTCCCAAGGGCCCATGTAGCCAGGCCACATCTTTCAAGTGCCAGCATCTGCTCCTCTCCCTGGGGCCCACATAGGCACCATGTAGCCCTGGTCTGGTCCTAAGCTCCCACACATTAGACCCAGTCCATCCTGACGGCCCACCTAACTACTCCCTAGTCTGAAGTTAAGTTCCCACAGTCCCCAAGTTCCCTTGCATCTAGCTCCCACTGATCACCCTAGAGGACACAGATCTAGCCTGGTCCATTGCTCACATTCCTAAAGAAAAACAGCAAGTCCTTCTCCCAGGTGTCTGTACACTGGATCCTGTGCACACAGGGCTAGCTGTGCTAGCTCAGTGCTGTGCTCTAGGCTAACCTGTGGTCTGTGCTGGGCTAACCTTCTGCCCCTGTGCTGCTTAAGCTGTTCTCAGGGCCACTGCACCCATGGAGGAATAAGAAATTGACCTCTGCCAGACCCCAAAGCCTGTGTCCTCCCAACTGCTGATAGACAGTGGTAGACAGACAAGGCCACATCTGCTAACTGCTCAGGAATGGCTGTTACCGGTCTGGGTTCTGGGACTTGAATTGGACCGATGGCCTGGGTTCTGGGACTTGAATTGGGCCGATGATATCTGTACCCAGCAACAAAGCCTCCCTCACCCACGGTGCCCATGACCTGGGTTTGTTTTCTGTTCCCTGACTGGTTCCCAACCTGACGCCCTCCTCAGATGAATGGACATCATGCCACCTACTTCCGCTTTTCACAGCCTCGCAGATCAGGCAGCACATGGAGTAGACAATGCAGGCGCTGGCTGCACTGTCTATACCACCACTCAGGGGCAGGAAAAACCCGGCCTGGAAGGGACCAACCAAGCACTGTGTGAAACAAACTGCAGACAGGCCGTGCCCCGCTCAATCCTCAGCCTACCACAGCGCTGTGAGTCCCAGAGCCCTACAGCAATGCTGGGCTCAAGAGCCATCCCTGGGATGGACAAATGAGCCATGTGCATGACAGAGGTTTCCTAGAGGTCAGGAGATGCTGTTCTGGGTCCCGGGTTGCCTTTCCAGCCCTATGATAAGCACACACCAGGAGATGTGGGAGTTCCTCCAGCTCTCAACAGCTCCACAGACCACCAGCTTCGAAGAAGGCTTCCCCCATCTGGCCTCTGGCCAGTTCAGATATACTCCCCCAAATAAAAACATCATTAACCCACCCTAGACCTGCACAACAACCGGGAGAGCACTCAGGAAGGGGCAGGGACAAAACAGCCTACCTGTTTGCTCCGTCGGAGGAAGTCCCAGAGCCAGCAGGCAGGTCCGAGGCTGCAGGGGATGACAGTGTTGAGTCTGGAGCTGTAAGACTGGCTCATTGTGCCTGTGCAGTGGCCCTGCATGGGCACCCCCAGAAGGCAGTACAGAGATGCATCCCCAGGCCTGGGCTCTTCTTGGCCCATCTGCTATAAGCACTTCATGTCAATCTGGACATTTCAGTTCTGAAACAAGTCTGGGGGAAACCCCCAGAGATAGCCCAGGTAAAATGGGGACACTGAGGTCTGGAGCAGGGCCTCGGAGCTTAAGGTCACAGTACAGGGTGACCACTTTGAGAAGAACCAAGGCAGCCGGACATTATCAGCTATGGGCCATGGTGGGGTTTTTTGTTCATTTGTTTGGTTTTTTTTTTTTTTTTTGGAGACAGGTCTCACCATGTAGCTCTGGCTGTCCTAGAACTAACTATGCAGCAGCCATTATATCTTTAGCTCCAATTAAGCACAGCAGCCAACCTAGGCAGATTTCCCACACCCGGCAGACCTTGGCAACCACTGAGACGATGGTGTCTACGCAGGATTCAGGCCCAGGGGGCACCCACCTTATCTCCTCCTCAGGCCTGTGGTATGTCCACTCCACAGGCTCCGACACTGGCTCCAACAAGTCTTCACTGACCGAGAGGGCAAAGTCCACTGTCACCCGGGGGTATGGGCTCACCTTGCTTGCCTGTTGGGGGAGACATCAGCACACAGCAACAGCTGCAGTTTGGAGCCTTTATGGGTGAGGAGCAGGACTCCAGCAGCCATCGGAGACACAGATGAGCCCACGGGGAAGCAGAATGGACTGATCAAAGTTGACAGTGCTGAACAGTGCTTGCAAGGGCAGAGAAGTTATGGGATCCTCCCCCCCCCGAAATGTGGGAGGGGGAACAGCTGCTCAGGAAAGCAGTCTGATAGCTCCTCAGTAGCCTGAACATGAGGCTACATATGAGCCAAGGGACTTATTCCTGGACAGATACACCCAGGAAAAAGGAACCCATGCTTACTTAAGAATTTGGAGGAATGGGTGAGTACCCAGCGGTATAGCCACTGAGTGGAGTACTACTGTGCCCTGAAAAAGAGCAGAGCTCCATTATGCTTCCACATGGCAGAACCCCAAGGTTGCTATACTTAGTGAGAGGAGCCAGGCATAACAGCACACGAGGTGCGGCACCATCTCTGAAAATGTTCCCACCCCTACAGGCAGAAAGCAGAGTAGTAGTGGCTAGAGATCAGGGCACAGAAACAAGGTGATGTGTGTCTCTGCATGGTTCCACACATTGGCCCCACAGCCTCGGCCAAGCCGGCAGCACATTGGGCCACCTGAAAGGCCTGGCTGAGCTCTCAGGCTGGCATCTCCCAGGGCACTTACCTCCAGGTTCCGAGATGAGATCTCTGCCCTGTAGCTCCGGACATCCTCCAGGTCTAGGGTGGCAGTGAGGACCTCCTGGGTGAGAAAGAGGGAAAGTACAGGATTGCAGTCCCATGTGAATGGGTCAAACCTCTCACAGCAGAGGCTGGGCACCCAGCAGGGTAAACAGCATCACTGCCCTCCTTGAACTCTCTCCTCTTTAAATAAAAGTATTTTATTTTTAGTTATGAGTATGTGTGTGACTGTGTGTATGTGCATGTGAATGCAGTTCCTGTAGAGGCCAGAAGAGGGCATTAGACTCCTAGTGCTAGAGTTACAGGTGGTTGTGAGCTGCCTGACACTGATGCTGTGACCTGAACCATCTCTCCAGCTGCACCTAACTAGTTAACATCAGTCTCCCAACTACATTTAAACATTTCCCAGCAACCCACCAGTTACAGCAGGAAACACAACTCTGACAGTAACCAGGGGAAGGGGTTGTTTCAGGAAAAGTTCTTGTTTACTTAAAAGACACACAGGGAGCAATGGCGCCTTCTTCAACTCTGAACATAGCCACTTATAAATGGGATGGCTGGAGCCACTGGAGCCATTCTATCACCAGAAAATGAAGCCAACACAGAGGAAAGTGGAGGGGGAGTACAGCGTGGGGAGTAAGATGGATGTCCACACCCACATCTTCCAGGCATTGAGCATGCAGCTCACCAGCCCCTCTGAGGACTGTGTGGTCCCCCGAGGTGAATCAGTGGGGTCTGTGCAGGGTTTCCCTCTGCCTGTCTCTTGCCTGCGTCCTTACACCCACCCTGTTGAAGGACTGTGATAGCACTTCCATCCTGTCCCTCACTTAGCTGGCCTCATAGGCTTAGAAAGTCCCCTCCCACAGGAGGTCTCCTCTGTGTTTCCCAACACTCAGGGACCAAGTGGGATGTGATGGTTAACACTTATTGTCAACTCAATACAATTTAGAATCACCATGGAAACAAACCTACGACCGTGTTTGAGAGGGAGTTTCTAGACTGTTTATCGAAGTAGAAAGATGGGCGGCGCCAGCCCATGCACTGGGGTTCCAGACTGAATGAAAAGGAGAAAGCGAGCTGAGCACCAGCGTTCATCTGTCTCTGCTTCCTGACTGTAGCTATAATGTGACTGGCTGCCTCAGGCTCCTGCCACCATGCCTTTCCACCATGATGGACTGTGCGCCTTCAAACCATGAGCCAAAATAAACCTTTTCTCCCTAAAGAATTTCTGTCAGGTAATTTGTCACATTGGTTAAGGTGTGATAGATCACTAATTATAGAAAAGTTACTAATGCAGGGCTAAGGCCTCCCTTTAATATGTGCTGTCCAGACCGTGGGGAAATGGAAAGGTTTGGACAGGCTAGATGCCCTTGAGAATAATATCCCCAGTTAAACTTGATGGTCACTATTTTGTATGACAGGACCAGGCCTATGTCAGTTAATCCCTGACTGGGGCTTCATCCTGCTAGCCTCCAGAAGGAGTCAAACAAGCCCCCTGCATGGAGCCAGATGACCCTGTGTCCCAGACACTATGGTATCTGCAACAATGTGCTCACCACGGCTTGGGGTCCTCCTCCCTAGCCTATGTCCAGCACGGACATTTTTCTCTGCTCTGTGTTTAGCCAAAACATGCCCTTAGGGGATTCTTCCTCACAGCCAGGGGAGAGGGAGCTACACAGATGGGACAGTGGACTGGTAGTATGAAGGCTGCACCCCATCCCCATGCTTAGCTCATTACCACATCATCCAATGAGAACTGAGTGCCCTGGGCGAAGATGCTCCCATTCATGGCAATCATGGCACAGCCATCATAGTAGAGACGGTCACCGTCACAGCCCTTCTGGTTGGCTAGCAAGTAGATGCCACCATTCTAGAAGAAACAATGGTGAATGTAGGGCTGCCAGTGCTGGATATAACCTATGCTTGCCAGCATCAGTTGTACAGGACACCTAGATGCACCAGACTGCCATTCTCCACCTGGTCCTAAGCTGCCATTGGCATCCAGACTCTGACAAAGATGGTAGGTACAGGTGGGGTCACAAAGCCCCATAGCTCAAACTCATGTGGCCTTGCCAGATGTTGTGCTGCAATTTCCTCCATGTAGAAGCATCAGGAAGTCAACAATTTACAAGTCTCAGAAAGTTCCTGAAACTCACCAAATGCACAAGGCCTCTCTCCAAAGTAACATAAGCAGTAAGGATGGCTAAAAGGCTTTCCAGACCAGCCAAGCTCTCTGAAGAGATTTTCTGACCTTTCAAACTGCCTGCAAGTTGTGAAAAGTGCTACAGCATTCCAGCTTTTATGAGCTGTTGATGGACTTTGTTGATGTAGCTGCCTTTGATTCATCTTTGCTCCTATCTGTAACCAACTCACTTACATTGCTGGGTCATTCCAATAACTTCATTGGTTTACCACGTTGAACTTTGGTGGGATTATTACTTTGGTATACTGTTGGTTCCCTAATCTGGGATAAGCAGACCTGGGTTGGGTCTTCCCAAGAATAGTGTCACATGACACCAAGAGTCAGACATCCCATAGAATAGTCACTTTTACTTTCCCTCAGCCCTCAGTGTAGCCCTGCTGACCCTATCTGACAAGACCACTGCAGCTAGAGCAGTAAGATGGGGCAGCATTGAGCTCTGGGGCCACTAGAAGCACTGGTGACCTTGGTGACTTCTGTGAGGGCTGGATGGTATCTCCCACCTGTGCCCATCTTCAACCTCGGGCATGTCTCTCTGAACCAAGGACCAAAAACAGTGCTCTACTGTGTCCAAGGTCAGTGGCAGGTACATACAAGTTAGTATGTGTCTCTATGACAACCACGGACAGGAGAAGTTAGGACCAGGTGATACAAAAAAGAGGAGCCTGGGAGGGACCAGGCATGGCAATGGAATACAGCCTGAAGCCACAGCCTTAAGTATACACCAGAAGTGGCAGAACCTTGCCCCAAGTGCCACTTCTCCTGGGGGTTCCCCTGATGGGGGTCACAAGCCCCTAACTTGTGACCCTGCTCTAGCCACCCTACCCAATGCCCACCTTGGAGGTGGCCATGGTCACCAGGTCCACCCTGGTGTGGGCTTTGCGTAGCACATGGTGGCTGCCCGAGGCATTGGTGATGATCTCTACACCATCCAGGCCCATGTCAACGTGGGGGCTGTGGAGAGAGTCAGGTGGAGTGACTTCTGGGCCCCTCTGGCCCCTCAGCTATCTATCTGGGGGGACCTCCATAGTTAAGGACATGACCGCAGGAGGCTGCAAAGCCTGAGTCCTCCCACTGGTCAGTCCAGGATGGGGAATGGATGGCACAGAGAGCCGGCTGACCTGCGTGGTGTCCAGAGCTCCTCACAGACCTCACTCCCAATACAGGTGTCTTGGGTGGCCAGTACCACATCTCCAAACGGCACAGTTGTCTGCAGTGGAAAGAAAAGACCACTTTAGATCCCAGGGCTGCCTACTAAGCTACACCCTGGCCTCCTACTTCTTGAAAGCTACCACACTGTTCCAGGCTCTCACTACGGCTCTCCTCACCTTGGGTGTGCCCAGCCCCAGCATAAGCTAATTCTTATGACCCCAGGCTCTCCCATTTCCACAGTCATGACTACAAGCCATTTGGCTTTACTATGGCTGCAAAAGGCCCTTTCCTCCCCTCCATCTTCTGCCACAATGTCACCATTCACCAAGGCTAAAAGAAGAGCTAGGACCCTAAGTCCACAGTACAACAAGAGGGACAAAGCTCAGAGATGTGCCCACCACCAGCCAGTTGTCTGTGGTTTCCCAGAACTGTCCCTGAATCAGAGTCTGCCCCCTGCTCAGGGCTGACTCTGGCAGCCTGGCTTGTAGCAATCAGCCTTCCTGCACTCACCATGGAAGTTCCCCTCTGTGCTTTCCACCTCCCCAGCTATGCTCTGACTCCACCCAGGTACTCCTCCTGTGTCCCGCCCTCAGCCTGCACTGGAAGCCCCGGGAAGGATGCACCTGCTTTGTCAGGTCCTGTAACATCCGAGGGAGGACATAGTCCTCAGTTTGCCTGGAAGGAGAGAATCAAAGCTGAGATGAGATCCTGGGAAGCAGGAAGCACAGCACAGGCACAGGCCCTCAGTGTAACCATGCCACACTCCTGAGACTGTTTGTCCTCAGAGGCCTAGGACAGACACTGCAGTACTCATGCATACTGAGTGTCTCCGCCTCTCAGGATTTTCTCAGAAACTGCGGGGAGGAGGGACTGGAATCAGGTCACCGTGCCAAGGAAAATAGGGTGGGATGCCCAACCTGGAAAAGCCCTTTGATGTTCACTCCCAGACATGACCACGCCTACATTACCAATAAGACCATAGAGTCACAGTTCACAGAAGTTGACAGGCAGAGTGTTTGCCTCGAACAGCTTCGGTCTACAGAGTCTCAAAGATCTACCCCAGCGGATCCAATTACAAAAACACGGAAAATAAAAAGGTAAAACCTCTGACTTCCAACAAGCCACTCCAAGCGCACTGATTAGACGCTGAGTGCAGCAGACTTTTCTGTTTGCTTTCTTGGAATTCGTGGCTTGGGGGCACACTGCCAGTAGTTCTTTTATTTCAGCAAAATGCCAGAAGTTGAGGAGCTGAGTGGACAAGTCCTCTCCTCCCTCTTTAACATTCACTCTCCATTTGAAAAAGGCAGGGCTGGAGAGATGGCTCAGCAGTCAAGACCTGATTTCCGTCCTAGCAGTGGTGGATGGTGGTTCACAACTGGCTGTAACTCTAGCTCCAGAGGATCGATAGCCCTCTTCTGGCCTCTGTAGACACTGCACTTATGTACACATACTCCCACACAGACACAAACACAGACACACATGAATACAAATAAAACATATTTTTAAAAATTCACAGTAAAGAGAAAGGATGGTGAGAGGTAAGTCTGATGCCAAGTGAGGAAACTCAGAGAGATTTCTGGTTAGTTGGGAGGATGGCAGAAATATGAGCCTTCTGTTCTAGGAATAATCTGGAATGTTACAGAAATGCTGGCCAGAGACAGTGATGTTGGGCTGAAAAATGTGAAAACAAAGAGGTCATGAGGAGCACATTATATAAAAGTTCTACTTGATGGAAAGGCGAAAAAAGTCAACACAACTATGAGACAGCATCAGAATTCACAAGGCCGTCAAATACAGAGCAGCTCTCGGAACCCAACCCGTTTTCCTCTGTCAACTGCCGACCAGTTAAAGTCTAACACTAAAGACCCTGTTTATAAGGGCAAAAGGCAATTACAAAAGGGGCTAACTGTGGGGTTTGAGCAAGAACGACTCCCATATGTTCATATAGTTGAACGCTAGGGAGTGGCACTATTTGAAAGGATTAGGAGTCGAGGCCTTGTTGCAGGAAGTGTGTCACTGGGGGCGGACTTTGAGATTACAAAAGCCCAGGCCCAGGGTTTCTCTTTTCCTGCTGCCCGTGGATCCGGATGTAGAACTCTCAGCTACTTCTCCAGCATCACATCTGCCTGTGTGCCACCATGCTCCCAGCCATGATGAGACTGGTCTAACCTTCTGAAACTGTAACCAAGCCCCAATTAAATGCTTTCTTTTAAATGAGTTACCATGGTCATGGTGTCTCTTCACAGCAATAGAACACTATCACAGTAACCTAAAACACACAGCAGGGCTTCCCAGCTGGGGCATTTTGGCCCTAGGAAACATTTAGTAAAGTCTGGATTAATTGGTTTTTTTGCTCTGTGACAGGGTCTCATGATCCCCAGGCTGACCTGGAGCTCACTAAGTTGCCAAGGGTGACTTTGAAGTCCTGATTCTTTAGCCTTCACCTCCAAGTGCCAGGATGAAGGATGTACACAACCATGCCAGCCTGGCGTAGGGGTCATTTCGGATGGGGTGCCTCTAACCACTATATACTCCACAGGACAGCCCCCACCCCAAACCAACAATCACCTGTTCCCATGCTGCGAGTCCTTGCCTTCAAGGTCAATTTGAGACACTGTGTCCCTCCACTTAAGAGTGACCACTGACTGGTGGCTTAGGTCTCTTAGGTGTCTACTGGCCCAGATTTGAACTGGCAGCAGGGAATCGGCCATGTCTGAACGGCAGGAAGTCCTCCCACCCTCCCCACTGCCCTCAGCATTCCGTGGCTAAGGTTGCATGTACTGAGGACATGCAGTGAACACGTGTGTGGCTGGGACCACGGTTCAGCTGAGCCACTTGTCACTCACCGGCTCCTGGACCAGGGGGTAAACCAGCGCAGTTCCCGGTAGTTGCCTTCGTTGGCCAAGGCCATCTTGGGTCTGATGAGCAGGATCTTCCTACAGCAGGTAAAAGGAATGCTCACACCAAACTCCTGAGACAAGCAGGAATCAGCCACAAAACTTGTCCCATCGGATAAGGTAAGGCCACTGAGACCAGGACCCTGAGAAAACCTGTTTGTTTGTTTGTTTGTCTCCCCCCTCCCCCCCCCAGGGTTATGCTTTCTGTTTGGGGAAAAAGAAAAGAAAAAGAAAAAAGGAAAGGAAAGGAGAGGAGAGGAAAGGAAAGGAAAGGAAAGGAAAGGAAAGGAAAGGAAAGAAAAGAAAAGAAAAGAAAAGAAAAGAAAAGAAAAGAAGAAAGAAGAAAAGAAAAGGAAAGTTTCCAAGGCTCCGTCCACCCCACAGCCTCCTTTACTGGAGGCTGGTGTATGGAGGGTGGGTTTTGTGTGTGTGTATATGTGAAGGACACTCCCCTCACCTTGTCTACTGTCCAGGTGACAAGGATGAAAAACAAAACAAAACAAAACAAAAAAACTAACAATCCCAACCTTGGGTCTCCTCCTCCAGCCTGAATGAAGGTGGCTGAAGCCCAGAGGAGGAGATTCATAGGAACGGCTGAGCCAGTGTGCTGCGCTCAGTGAGGGACACCCCAAAAAGTGCCAGGCACAGGCACGCCAGCCGCCCTCCTCCCACCTCACCTACCGGTTGAGAAAGATGACTCTGCAGTTGTAGCGAACATTCCGGTGCATCACAGGCCTGCAGAGAGGAGGGAGGGCGCGTGTCTGCCCTGTCACAAGAGCCCAGCAAGCAGGGGAGGGGGCACTGACTCCAGCTGTTCCTTGGTTGCTGCGTGTATACAGGCGCACACACCCAGGCATGCACACGTGGACCACAGACATCAGAAGTCCTCCTTATGTTATCAGCTCCACCTGATGTCCTCTCAAGACTAACCTTTGCTGTGTGTATGGTCATGCGTGCATGCAAGCATGTGCACATATATGTGCGCACATGTACATATTTGTACACACATCTGCATGCATGGGTCTGTGTGCACATGTGCATGTAACACGCTTGTGCATGTGTGTGCGCGCATACGAGTACATGAGGGAAGAGGTGTCAGATCCCCTGCAGCTGAAGTGACAGGTAGCTTGTGTGCTGGGTGGCGCCATTCTTGAGGAACCCATGCCACATGAGGCTCCATGGCTTCCATGTCCCCAGGAGCAGCTGCCCCAAGACTCACCATGAGGAAAACTATGTGGCAGGAGGCACATACAGCTTGCATTTGTGTAGAGTGTGCTCACGGGTGCCCAGACACTCCTGGAAGAACTAAAAAACTGCCTCCAAGAGCTGTTGCCTCGGGGAGGATAAGTGGCCAAAGGGCTGAACAAAACGCACATTTAACCTAAGGGCTTTGGCGGCTCATGAGGAGCCCACAGCCCCAAATGAAGGGAGCACTGGGTGCAGGACACCCTTGAACTTGCCTTTTCTTTGGGCTTCCCCTTCCATACCCTCACAGTGGCACTTACATCCCCACGTCACAGATGATGTCCTGAGTGATCGGAGAGTCCAGAAGGGCAGCCAGAACTTGGAGCGAATGCAGGAGAGTGTCTGATTCGTGATAATGATCCCAACAGCCATAGCCACTGAAGAGAGAGGAAGTAGGCCAGTGAGTCGCGAGGAGGGGCCCAGGGTTCTCATGACCCGTTGGGTTAGGTGCCAGGCTTTCCAAAGTCTCTGAGTTGAGGGAGTTACTAAGAACAAATCCAATGAGGGGCACAGACAGGCTTAGACGGCATGGGACACGGAGCCTTTGTTGGAGTCAGGATTCTATGGAGAGACTTAGACAAGTGAAGCAGGTAAATCCAGGAAGATAAAGTAGAAGGTGCCTTGAGACTAACAGAAAAGTGCAGAAGTACAATCCCGCTTCCCTAATGTCCAGACATTCGCTCTATGATTCTCAACCTTCCTAATGCTGTGACCCTTTAATACAGTTCCTCATGTTGCGGTGACCCACAATCAAAAAACTATTTCATTGCTACTTCATAACTGCAATTTTGCTACCACTATGAATTTAATGTAAATACCTGATACACAACCCCAAAGGGGTCGTGACCTACAGGTTGAAAATTATTACATTAGAGCACGGTAGGAAGGGGAACAAAGAGGAGAGAACATTCTGGAACCCATAGCTAGCCAGGAGCCTCAAAGATAGACAGGAAATAGCAGCGCATAGCCGACAGCTGGTAGTTACCCCCAGACCAGAGAGGACCTACCCCTGTAAGAGACACACAAGGTCTTGCCCAACAAGAGAGCAGAAGATACCAAGTCATCGGTTTCTCTATTATCACAAAATGGGCACCAGGGAGAGACCACTGAAAGATGCTGAGATGATGGAATAAAACCTCTTTTTGGCCAAACAGGAAAATAAAAACCCAGGATTAGCAAGATGGCTCAGTGGGGTCAAAGAACTTGCCACCAAGACTGATGATGGCCCAGATTTGATCCCTCAAACCTACACACAAACACACACAAACACACATAGCACACGTATACAAAATAACTGCAATAAAAATTTTTCAGAGATTGGACAGATAGCTCACTTGCTCTTGCAAAGAATCTGGGTTCAATTCCAGCACCCACATGATGGTTCACAAGCATCCATAATACCATAATACCCAACATGTTCTTTTGGCCTCTGTGGGCACCAGTCAGGAAGGTGCTTCGCAGAGAGATGTGTAAGCAAAACACCCAGACACATAAAATAAATACATCTAAATTTTTTTTAATTAAAAAAAAAAAAAAGAAAATGAAAGCCTCAGGAGGTGTCTCAGTGCACTGACCTGCCATGTTAAATGCCACAGACGCCCACTGCACACAGCTCTGAGGCTGGAGCTGCGAAAATCAAAGCATCTGTAGAATAAATGTCTGCTACAGGCTGCTCCCTGCTTCAAATGTGGTCCCTTCATTGCTCCTCGACATTCTGGCTCAGATTAGTTGTAAAGAAGGCAACTTGAAGGTGGCCTCATGTCGGGGAGGCAAACAGGCTTCCTGGTGCCTTTATATAAGATGCTACTCATGATGATTTAATCCCCTCTCCCAAGCCCTGCCTCTCAGGGCTTCAGCAGAATGTTGGAGGACATTGAAACCACAGCCATCAGGGAAGGTGGGGCAGCCTCGCTTTGAATTCAACCTCACTCCCCTATTTAGCCACCAGGAAGCCTGGAGTTATCTAGTCTCTCCCATCTGCCCTGACCCAGGCCCACTCTTAAGTTGCTGATGTCCTAAATGGTTTACATTTCTTCTGCTCTCAGTACTGTCCCATTTCTTCCTGTCTTTTGATACCACTATCTGCCCTCCCAGGGTTGGGGTGCTGGTGTGCTTAGCCATACCATATTTCTAGTTCTGGTCCAAGCCTGTATCTTGCACCTTTGTCTTTGGCAATTTGAATACCTACATGGAGAGAGAGAGGGAGAAAGAATTCAGCAGCTAGGTCACATCCAAAGGCAGGAAAAGCAGGCCGCTGCAGTACATACAGCCAAAGCCAGGCTCTGTGACACTCCCAGACTACTGCAGCCCGTTCTGTTAACAGCAGAGGACAGTGGGCACCTATACACACCTGTATACACTTGCAGGCAATCAGACACAGGGAGCACAGGGTGACCTTAGCACTGGGGAGGGCTAAGTCACGCCCTGATAGGTAATCATTAGGCAGGCACCGAGGCAGGCTATTAGAAGAAGCTGTAGACAGGATGTGAGGGTTTCCAACCCTAAGACAGTGCCAGCACCCAGCATCCACACCAGCTTCAGAGCTGCCACCAACATGCAGTCAAGGCAGCCCGTCTTCACCCCAAAGACATATACTCTGACAACAAAAGCTGGTCAATAGATACTTTTTTAAGAGACGAAAACGCCTGGGCTGGCCAGATGTCTCAGGAGGTAGTCACTGTTGCTAAGCCTGACCGTCGGAGTTTACTTGGACCAACGGTTCTCAACCTTCCTAATGCTTCGACCCTTCAATCCAGTTCCTCATGATGTGGTGACCCCCGCCCCCCAACCATAAAATTATTTTCATTACTACTTTGTAGCTGTAATTTATAAATCATAATGTGAGTATCTCATATGCAGGACATCTGATATATGACCCTTGTGAAAGAGTTGTTTGAGCAGTTTGACACCCTCAGCCTCCCACCATAGGGGTTATGACTTACAGTTTGAGAACTGTTAACTTAGACCCACATGATGGAAGGAGACACTGATTCCTGCAAGTTGACCTCTGACCTCTCCGTGCACACCGAGGCATGTGTGTACATGTAATAAGTAATAATAAATTTGGGGGTTTTGTTGTTGTTAAAAGATGAGCTGCTGCATCTTGCTCTTGTTTCGCCGCCTTGAAGAGGCAGCTCAGCACAGACAACCTGAGGTGGGGAATCTGCAACTCAGCTTTGCTCAGAGCAGCCCCAGTTCTATTTTGAGGTCAATGGTGAGCTGACATGAATGTGACCTGTAACAGGGATATTCAATGGCAACACTCTTCTCTGAGCTGAGGGTTCATCCTTTACCTGACTTCTGGGTTCATAAACCCATCTACCAGGAATGTCCTCAGGGACCCTGATCTCACTGAAACAGCTCCAAGGATGGGCAGCTCTGATCCAGGGGACCTTAGCAATCTCCCAGATCCTAGAAGATGGCTGAGGGCAGTGCCTACCAAGCTGACAGGGCACGCCTGTCTCCACTCCTGCCTTGCTACTCCGCGTGTTCCCCAAACTGGTGAAGTCCCCGTGAAAGCTCACCAGGGCTACTACTCTTTTATACCGCGCCCAGCGCTGAGTCTTTCCTGGGCAAAGGTGTGCAGTGTCTTGACTGACATACCCTAATCATTGTGGACTTCCGACTTCTGTCTCCCGCCACCCCCAGACTCACTCTTTAAAATCCTCTGGAAATTGCCCTCAAAGTCCAGGGCCCACTGGTTGAGCGCACAGGTGGCCACGGTCACCTTCCGGCCCATCTTGGTTGCTGGGACGCTGTTTAAAAAGAGATCCTACAGCAGCTTCCAGCCAGACTGCCTGACTTGCGCCTGCGCAGAGCGGCCTTCCTAAAGGCCCCGCCCTTCTGCCGGCCATAGCCCACCCCCTGTCGTTTTAATCCTTCTTCTGCACCACCTCCAGTAGCGCGCTTGCGCAGAGCGTGTCCTACCTGGAAGCCCCGCCCCTATGCCCACCCACAACCCTTCTCACTTTGACGCAGCTCGCCCTTCTGCGCGCCCGAGCAAAGCGCTGTTTAAAATAGGGCACCGAGGACGAGGTTGTCTCGGAGTCACGTCCTCATTGGTTTGTCCAGGATAGATATCTTGGCTACCTTATGAAAGCCTCACGAAAGGCTTGTGTCTGCCACCAAAGGTGGTGTCTGGTTTGCTTTCTGGCACTGTGATAAACACGTGACCAAAAGCAGCTGGGGAGGAAAGGGCTCACTTCAAGGCTCGCTCAGCCTACTTTTTAACGCCGCTAAGGACCACAGCCCAGAGGTAGCGCCACCTCCCAGTGTTGCCAGCTCTCCCACATCAGTCATCAGTTAAGAAAATGTCCCACAAGGCTTGTACACAGGCCAGTCTGATGGGAGCAATTCCTCAACGGAAGTTCCCTCTTCCCGGTGTACTCAGTTCATTTGTGTCAAGTGGACAAAAACAAAACAGCACAGTTGAAAAACAGGTCCACAACAGCCCATGGAGGAACACTATATGTGTGTGCTCTGCTCTTTTGGCTCACTGCACTCTGGATTCCGTGTGCATCGCCCTGAGCCCTTTCTTATTCCCCTCATGCATTAGGTAACTCCAACCAAGGTAGATGCGCTTCTCCAGGCCTGGTTCCTCCTCACCCATTTTTCCTCAGATCCGGGGGTTCAGACTTCATCTCCTCCTTCAGACAAAAGCCAATCCAGACCCTCAGGCTGTGCTAAGAAAGAATTCTTGGAGCCTTGGACATCTTTCAAAAGAAGGGCCTGTGGGTAAGTGTTACAGCTCTGAGGGGGAAGGGTTCCTGGTAGTCGGTAGCCAAGGAAAACCACAAAGTTACACTAACAAACCTTACTCAAAAGAGAAGGGAGAGGGATCAGCCTAGATCATCTTGCCTTTGTCCCCAAACCTTGGACCTAACAGAGGTCACTATACCACAAGGAACCGTATTACAGGGTCCCGGCATTAGGAAGGTTGAGAACCACTGTACCATGTAAATATTTTTCCCCTGGTTTTTTGAGACAGTGTTTCTCTGTATAGCTTTGTCTGTCCTGGAACTCTGCTCTGTAGACCAGGCTGGCCTCAAACTCACTGAGCTCCACCTGTCTTTGCCTCCTGAGTGCTGGGATTAAAGGCATGTGCCATCACTGCCCAGCAGAAATTTTTTTAAAATTTGAAAAGTTAAAAGAGCTGAATTCTTGATAGAAACTATCAAATGATAAATAATAGTTTAATAATAAGGCTGAAGGAATGCTGAAATCAAGTCAACTCTCTGTACCAAGCAGTAAGCAATGTCCCGAGTGTCCTCCATGATTGCTAAGTCACCAGGGTCAAAGGTTGCTTGGGAACGCTGTATTTACCAGTCTGGAACACTTCACTCATTTTCTTGTTAATCAAGAGAAAGCTGGGGGCAGAAGAGATGGCTCAGGGGTTAAAAGCACTGGCTGCTCATGCAAGAGGATCCAGGTTTGATTCCCAGCACCCATGTGACAGCTCACAACTCCAGTTCCAGGGGTGACCATGTATGTATACATGTGTCTGTCTGTCAAGGCCGCTGGTTGCCTTAGAACTGGAATTACTGATGTAGGTGCTTGGGATTGAACCCCGGTCCTTTGGAAGAGCAGTACTCTTAACTGCTGAGCCATCTCTCCAGTCCCGACCCTATATTCTGTATACCCTACTATTCTATTCAAACGTGTACCTTGACTCGGTACTGGGGTTTTGAAAAGAAAAAATAGTAATAAAGAATATTATTGGGCAGCTGGGGCCGGCACGTGGACAGTGGCTAATAGTGCTGAAGTCACTTCCGTTTCCAGTTTGTTTTGTTGTGGCTGCAGAGGAGACTGTCGCCAGGAGAGGGGGACTGCAAGTAACTAATGTCAGGAGGTGGGGAGGAAAGAAATGAGAAGAGTGAAACTGTTCACGGCTGCTGCGTTAAGGCTCAGTTGGTTTGAATGTAGGCTGGACTTTCGCCAAGTACCTTCAGCCGCACGAAGGTGTGACTGAGTCCTGGCCACCAGGTGTTGCGTTTGGCTGTTTAGCTCGGGCCACAGCCGCCTGCACCCTTCCGCTAGCTGTCCCTTCCTTGGGTCCACCGCGGCCTCGGCAGCATCAGCTATTCCGTGCACGAGACGCTCCTTCAGGTAGGGGCTCTGCGGCAAGGTAAACCGAGGTGCGAGGGAGGCTGGCTCGGAGCCTGCGCGGCGGAGTCCACATTTGCATCCTTCCTCCCACTTGAGCCGGGTCAGACCCGAGACCCTAGAGGCGTGGGCGGGGCGGGGCCGGCCCTGCTGTCAATCTCGAGCCCGCCGCAGCCGCCGACTGGCGGGCCTGGTGGGGCTCCAAGTCAGCTCACCGCCTTCACCAATCGCAGGACGCTGCTCTCAAAGTCCACTTCAGATTGGTCGTGGGTGACATCACGTCATCTGAGCCGGTGCTTCAGGCAGACACTTGGGGCGGGGCTGGAGAGAGCGGTTCTAATGTCTGGACCTTGAGCGCAGGTGAGGGTTGGTGTACACAGATGAGGCCAGAGCTGCGGGAGAGGGACGGTGCGCACTGACGGGGTTTGTGGAAAGCGTCGGGAGTGCAGGCGAGGGGACCGTGTGTGCAGATGGGGTTGAGTATTCGGGGAAGGAGGCAGTGTGTGAGATGGAGAGGGATGTGCAGGTGAGACTAGTGTTTATGTATATTAGGGCGTGCGCATTTGCACAGGTTTGGGGTAGATTGGTAGACAAATGTGCTGACTTAGGGATGTGTGCGCAGGTTAAGGGACCAATGTGCAGATCGGGGGCGTGTGCGTGAGAGAGGGGGCTGTGTGCTCGAGTGTGGGGAGGTGTGTGCTTAGGGAAAGGGCCTGTGGGCCGGGCCGGGCCGGGTTGGAGAGGGGATGGGAGAATGCTTTGTCCAGATTGTCAGGTGCACCTGTGAGCAGGTACTGTAGGTGGACCTTGCTTTGCTTAGCTGGGGCCTGTGGATAGGAGAGGGATGTGAGCCCAACTCTCTGGGAAACCTTCGAATGTATGGAGGGCCAAGTGTAGACTTGCTCCTTGGCACAGCCTCCATACCACAGGGCACATACAGCCTGGCAAATCTCTTCGGTAGGATCTGAACGATTCTGTTCTCTCAGGAGATAGATGGGTTACCCACTGACGTGAGCATCTTGGGAAGCTCTAGGCATATCTGGCCTCCCAGGTTGTGGAGAACCTCCTGGCCCCCCCCCAAAAAAAAAAAGATCAGGATGGTTTTCAGAGGAAGAATTAAAAAAACCGAGCATCTTTAATTTATTTATTTTTTGAGCTACTTCTGATAGAATCTTCTGGAAATTGCTCCTCAAAGCAAAACAAAAAAAACCCCAAAGCAGCCAATAGGCATAGTGGGTCTGCATGCCAGGAAGAGGTGACCTTGTAGGGTATGCTAAAGCCCTGTTGCCAAAGAATTTGATAAACAACTTTTGGACGGAAAGGGACAAGTAGATGTGGTAATGATAATCTGTGGAACAATCTGAAATGGTAACGAGGCCTGGGGTGGACCTGAGAGAGGAGAAAACACTTTTTGCTTCTCATCTGATGTATATTTTGGAACTTTTGAGAAGCTTTGTGGCTTTGATTAGAAACAGGGATTATTCCAAAGATTCAGGGATCCTTTCCTCCCTCTTTGTGCTTGTGCTTATTTCTGGGGCTTCAGGAAGTGCTGCTGTTCCTCCACAGGGACCCCAAGCTTTCAAGATAAGTCAGACCAAAGTTCTGTGCTGAGAGCATCAGAGGGGCCCACGTGCGGAGCTCACTAGTCATGGGTCACCCCAGAAGCCAGCCTCATCTGACCTGGAGAAAGTGGTGTGGCACAGTGAACTTGCAGATGCCACTTGACCACAGAGGCTCTTCCTTTGGGAAAAATGAGGACACCCCCAACATGCCAGTTTGTAACGCTCCCACAGAGCCCAAGTAGAACCCCTCATCTTCGAGGTTCTTCCGTGACACAGGAAGGGCTCTTCCCTGCTGACGTCTGTTCGCAGAGCCAGCTCTCTAGCGCTGGGTAACAGAGCATCTGATTTCCCTGGCAATTGTCAGTGGGTATGACACAAGTTTGCATGTCTATGCAGAACATTTCGGGAAGTTCTGGCATCTCTGCCTGCTGCCACAGCCCCAAGTATTTCCCAGGATCAGTTGCTATTGGCTCATGCAGGTGGGCATGCTTCTCACTCCCCATCCATTTCCACCATTCTCTTGTATTCTCAGTGGCTTCTAGTATGTTCCGTGGTCAGGTACCAGCTTCCTGGTGAGTGATGGCCCCGAGGAGTGTGAGAATGGTTTTACACGTGCAGGTACAGCTGTCAGCATCCTAGGAAAATCTGTTAATATCTGCCTGTGCTGTGTCTAGCATTCCCGAGCCTCTCTAAAGATTTCCATCCATTCACCCCAGTGCAGCCCTCCATGCTCCTGCCGACATGGCTCAGTCACCCCAGATGGACTCTGTTGTGTATGTACCCCAGATCCTGAGCTCTCGTCCCTTCCTGATGTCAGCAGTGGCCTTGATACATACTCGTGGATTCTCGTGTGCCTTTGACCTTGACATTTCGGCTCCCTGGGTGACTCTGGTGTTTTTGTGGCCTCTGTGGCAGGGTGTGGCTCAGCATTTGGACAAGGACTGAACAGACCCTGGGTGACTTCTGAGCCTGGACATTTCAAGAGACACTTCTGAGAAAGAAAACTTCATTCTGTTGTGAAACCTCTGGTCCAGTGGTAAAAGGTGAGTATATTGATCACAGTGCCTGTGAGAATAGGCAGTGGAAGTGAGGCACTGTTTTAAAAGCTAAAGAATTGGCTGGAAAGGTGTCTTGGTGGCAGAGAGCACTGGCTGCTCTTCCAGAAGACCCAGGTTCAATTCCCAGCACCCACTCGACGGCTCACAACTGTCTGTAACTCCTATTCCAGGGGATCCGATACCCTCACCTAGACACATGCAGGCAAAACACCAATGTACCTACATAAAAATAAATAAATTACAGAAAATAAAAAATTAAAAAAAATCTCAAAATAGCAACCCCTAAATGAGGAAATCAGTGTACCATCACATGTGTTGTGTGAGCTGAAGTGTAGAAGGGGATCCCCTCTACCCAGCTGTCCCCTCTGGTTGTATATACATTTTTTCACAGAGTTTGATGCCTGTGAGAGGTGTGACCAGGTACGTGATTTATAAATACATTTAAAATAATTACTTTTGTATTCCTCCCCCCCCACCCCCCGAGTCTCATGTAGACCAAGCTGGCCTTGAACCTTCTGTGTAGTTCAGCATGATCTTGAACTCCTGATCCTCCTGCCTCCACCTCCCAAGTACTGGGATTTCAGGTGTGCACCACCACACCCAGTTTATGCAGTGTGGGGGATTGAACCCGGGACTATGTGCATGCTAGGGCTCGTCCAACTCTACCAACCAGAGTTGGTACCAGCTAGGCCAGAGGACCAGCCCCACTTGTTTTTATTTTAATCACTGTTTTGGGAGGGGGAAGTATGCCATAGAGGTCAGAGGACAGCTTGTAAGAGTTGGTTCGCTTCCTCCACCACGTGGGTCTCAGGGATTGAACCCAGGTTGTCTGCCTCAGCAAAAAGCGTCTATACCCACTGAGCCATCTTGCTGGCCCTTGTCTTTTTATTTTTTCATCCTGGATGATGTATGTTTTTGCCAGGTGCGGTGGATCACACCTGTAATCTCAGCAACGGGAGGCAGAGACGGGAAGATGGCTGTGAGTTCAAGGCCAATCTAGGCTATAGAATAAGACCCTGACTCCAGAAACTCCCAGAAAGATGTACATTCTGTATTTAGGTCGGAGGTTCTCCCCTCACTGGCTTTTACAATTTTCTAGCTTGTTAGATTATCAGAAAAGCAGTGTTGGTGCCAAGATTTATATCCTTATCTATGAATCAGGGCAAGACAAATGTCAATCCCTCTGCTGAGCCTCTTGGAAGGTATGTGAGCACGAGGCAGAGGGTTTATTGTGATGCATGTAGGCACCAGAGATTGGGGAGATGGCAGAACCTTTGGCAGTTGTATGGGACTGCAAATGGGGCCATTCACCAAGTGTAGTGTGTGTGCTGCTGGGCAAGAAGCAATGTGACTGCTTCTGGGGGTTGGGGCTGTCAGAAGCAGGCTGATATATCCAGGCAGCACGGGTTCTGAGGCTAGAAGTGCTGGAAAGCAAAGGCCTCTTAGAGGCAGAGCTCTCTCCCTCGCCCCCTTTCATTCTCTGTGTATACTTTTTGTGTATTTTGTGTATGTTATGTATGTGGGAGGGCGAACATACAGCATGGAGTATGTGAGTGGAGGTCAGAAGACAACTTTTGGAATTGCTTTTTCTCTGCCATGTAGTCTCAGGGATCCAACTCAGGTTGTCAGATTTGGTGGCAGGTGTCCTAACCTGTTGAGCAATTCTGCCAGCCCTGCTTAATCCTTAAACCTTAATCCTGGTTTCACTGATGACGAACATGTGTGTGAGTGTGTGGGATATCGCACCCTCTTCACTGGCTCTGCATCCTAGCTTTTGACATAGCATCTCTTGCTAAACTTGCAGCTGGCTGAGTTGGCTAGGCTGCTTGCCAGACAGCTCCAGGGGTGCTCTTGCCTGCTTCCTTTGTATCCCTGGGATTGCAAGGCTTGTGCTGCTGAACCTGGCTTTCTTTTTTTAAACATTGGTGCTGGGAATTGCAGGTCCTCATGCTTGCACAGTGAATACTTTACTGAGCCTTCTTCACTGCCCCTCTCCTCAGAAATTTAAAGGTATCATTTTAAAATCTCTGATGTCTAAAAATTTTACAAGCTTGTTTTGTTTTGGAGGTGGAGGGGGAAGTGTTGGGGTAGGGGAGACGCCTGAAGAGCTTATCTATGAAGTGTCCCCAGAGGTACCATTCTAGGTCCTAGTGGTGGAGGGATGAATAGGGAGCTGCCTTCTACTTACGGGAGATGGGCAGTGCACAAACAAAACATGCCCACACAGTGAGCAGGGGTATTCAGAAGCTAAAGGAACAGGTCACCCTGGAGGGAAACCACTTGCCATTAGCTGGCCACAGTCTGCTGAGAAGGGGACCGGACAAGAACATTGGTGAACTTGCTCAGAGCAGAGGAAGTAGTGGGTGCTACCAGGAAGGCTGAAAGCCATATAAAAATAAGGTGCAGGTTCCTGAGGTCTGGAGGAGCAGGGAGCAAGTGTCTGCCTCTGTCACGGTTGGGAAGGATATTAAATACTGAGCAAGGTCAGAGGTGGGAAGGCCAATGGGAAGAAGTGCAGGCTTAGGAAGGAACCTAAACCTGTTCTTTTCCCTTTCTGGAATCTGTCATGGCTGATCAGGTGCTGAGAAGGCTACAAAGTCAGTACTTGAGTCCTGGCAGGCTCTAGTTTTCTGGGAGGATCTGAGCCTCTCTCTTTTCCTCAGGACCTGATGTCTTCGAAATCCCAGCACAACCTTCCCAAATCCAAGAGTCCCAATGGCAATGCTGAAGCTCAAGGCCAATGGGGCCGCGCCTGGTAAGGAGCTCACCTGTTTTACTAGCTGGAGGGTAAAGTGGACTCTCAAAGGTCTCAGCCTCAGGGATGTTATGGACATAGAAAATAAATTATTATTTTAAAGACAAATGAAAGGTAAGCTGTTTCCCATTCCACAAAATAAAAAATTGGAAAGAAGAGCCTAGAAACCATTTTGGGCAAGCTGTCCTTTGTCTGAAGTGCTTGGTGCTAAAAACGGTCTCATTTCTGACTTCTGCTGCTGCTTTTTTGTATTGAGAAATGTATGTGTATATCTCCTGAGATATCTTAAGGAGGAGATTTATAAGAACCCTATACTCATGGCCTGAAGGTAACTCGCTATTTTCAGATTTTTTTTTTTTTTTTTTTTTATGCAACTTGTCAACTGAAGGTAGGTGTGGGACTCTTCCTCCGTCTTACCCTGCCAGGACTCCGGGCCATCCAGATGGCCTAAGGGTCATCTGGAGCCCTGCCGCCAACCCAGGAGCCCTGGCTTGGTGTCATGTTCTCTCTCTGCCATTGAGCAATGTGAGTCCTTTGTGTGGTAAGTGTCCTCCCTGGGTGAGAACTCTGGGAGCTACTGGCCTTGAGGGTTGTGAGGAACCCTCTGCACTCATGTTCTGGTCTCTGGGTTTTTTGTTGGTGGTCACAGATAGGACACCTATCTGTGACACAGGAGCAGCATGAGTGACCTGCCTTGTCTGGAGGGATGTCTGAACTGATACCCTTTCCCACCAGGTTCTAACTGGTGTGAAGGAAAGTCCCACACTTGGGAGGGCACCTTGGAGACCCCCATGTGGCCTGGGGGGAATTGGAGAGCATGTCAGAGAACACTGTGGGGCTCAAGGGACAGAAGAAAGTCTCAGAGGGGTGAAAGGATGTTGGCCTATATTTTGGTCTGTTTTATTGGGTTCTTATATCTCTACCTCCCTTCCAACCTTTATTCCACCCTAATCCCTCCCACCTCCCAATGTTAAGTAGGAGAGAAAGAAGATTAGGGGGCAAAGGGTCCGGCATAGTTCTCCTTAGACTACTTCCTTTTTACTAGGGCTATTGGGTTCCTAGGTGGCAAGTCCAATCTTCGTAGTCAGGATATTTCCAACCTCTTTTTCTTATCTCTTTGCTCTTTTCTTATGACCGAAGGGGAGGAAGCAGCAGACACCTTCTTCTTTGGAGCACTCGCAGCCCCTCTTGGGGCTCTGGCATTTATCCCCCCTGAAAAGTTCCCAGAATTCCAAACGTAAACTCTCCTCAGCTGGCAAAATCATGCCCCTACCAGAGCCCGAGACACATTATAGTTAGCTGCTGTGGACAATCTGAAGCAGCCTGAGATCCCACACATATTCTCATAAGTTTTTTTTTTTTTTTTTTTTTTTTAAGAAACCCAAATTCTCACTACAGAAGGAGTGTCTTGGGTACCCCAGCATGGCCTCAGACAGACAAAAGGGAATCTCAGAGTCTTGCGTGGGGCTTGAGGGATGGGAGTGGACATTTCTGTCCAAGGGACAGAAGGGAGTTTGTAAGCCCCCTGTGGGCTTTGAGAACGGGAGGCTTCGTGGTGACTGTCCTGTCCTTCTCTCAGGGAAGTGGACTGGTTCTCCCTGGCCAGCGTTATCTTCTTGCTGCTGTTCGCACCATTTATTGTGTACTACTTCATCATGGCATGTGACCAGTACAGCTGCTCGCTGATCGCTCCTGTGCTGGACATGGCTACAGGCCATATTAGTCTGGCAGACATCTGGGCCAAGACACCACCTGTGACAGCTAAAGCTGCCCTACTGTACACCTTGTGGGTCAGCTTCCAGGTCAGTCCTCTGCCTTGGGGCTGGGCGCGGTGGATGGGGAAGGGGTCCCGCTGCCAGGGTCTTGTCTGGGATGCAGACTTCTGACTCAGAGTGACCTCACATTCTCAGGATGCAACAGTCTCAGGAAGCATCTCTGTGTCACATTGAATCCTTCTTGGTTTCCAGCACCTGGCTGTAGCTCAGCAGCATGCCCTACTGGGCGGTGATTGCATGGGAGAGCATACAGTTCCTGAGGGTGTCCCTATACACAGTTAGAATCTTTTTCACAGTAACCCCTGGGAGGCGGTGTCCTAGACTCTATGGCTTCTGCAGGTTGCCAGATAGTCCTGATCAGGGGTGTCTTTGCCTGTGATACAACCTCTCAGCCTGAAAACTAGGACGTTACCAGGGAGAATCAACCTTCACAGGTTAGATGTTGGACATGATGTAAGTCTATAGCCAGGACAGGTTAGGGAACCACACGGGAATCAGGTCACCTTGTTTTTTCCCAGGCAGAATTTTGCATTGATGCTTGTCTCTCCCAGGGTCCAAAGTTTTGTCCTCCAGGGTCCACCTCCTTTTCATTACCCTGGTCCTCTGGCTGAGAAGGATAGCATGAGTCATGATAGCTAAGGCACGGGAACAGCCCAGCTGTGCAGTAGAGGACAGGATCAGCAGCACATTGTCTGTGCATAAATAGAATGCCCTTAGACTGTAGAAAGGATGAGCTGTGGGGCAGGTGGGCCAGTGTTGGAAATGGCTACCAAGCAGAAGATGCCAAGACCAACTGGAGCAATTCCATTTATGTGAAATTCACAGGCCGGGAAGATTGGTGGCTGCCAGGGACTGTGGGAGAAGGATGAGAAGTGGTTGACTATGGGAATAGGGCTTCCCCCTTTTTAAATAAAAAAAAAAAAAAAATAAGGGCGGTGGGGCGGTGGGAACATATTTCAAGACAGGATTTCTTTGTGTAGCCTTGACTGTCTTAGAGCTCACTTTATAGACCAGGCTGGCCTCGAATTCACAGAGATCCATTGGCCTCTGCCTCCTGAATGCTGGGATTAAAGGTGTGTGCCACCACTGCCTGACTTTAAAAAAATTTTTTTTGATGATTTATTTATTTTATGTGTGTGAGTGTTTTTTTCTACACATATGTATAGGCACTGTGAGCTTACAGTGCCCAGTGGAGGCCAGAAGAGGGCTTACAATCCCCTGGAACTGGAGTTACAAACAGTTGTGAGCCACCATGTGGGTGCTGGTGCTGAGAACTGAACCCATGTCCTCTGGAGGAGCAGCGATTGCTCTTACCGTCAAGTGCTCTCTTTTCCATCATAGGGTTCGGTAGTGTTCTAGGATCAGACTGCGGTGATAGTTGCCTGGTCTTGTGAACCTGTTACATGACTGAACCGTGATGTTGAAAGGGTGGGCTTCATGGGATGTGGTCACATCTCAATGCTTTTATTATTTCTTTAAAAGACAGGCTCTGAAATCATTATTTGTTTTGATTTTTTTGTGCACTGATATTTTGCCTGCATGTATATCAGTATGAAAACGTCAGAACTCTGGAGTTACAATTGTGAGATGCCCTGTGGGTGCTGGGACTTGAACCTGGGTCCCCTGGAAGAGCAGCTAGTGCTCTTAAACACTGAGTCATCTCTCCAGCACCCATCTCAATGATTTCTTTTTCTTTTTTTTTTTTTTTTTTGAGACAGCTCCTGGCTGTCCTGGTGCTCACTCTGTAGATCTTTCCGCTTAAAATTCTGTTTCAGGTGTTGCTTTACTCCTGGCTTCCTGACGTCTGCCACAGATTTCTGCCAGGCTACGTTGGAGGCATCCAGGAAGGTGCCATAACTCCAGCAGGTAACTTTTGCCCTGAGTTGGTAGGTGCCTGGCCAGGCCGCTCTGTATTCTGGAGCTGCCCTCCCACGCCGATTCAACTTAGGTGATCCAACGAGCGTGCTCTGTTTGATTCTCCCTCTGCAGGGGTTGTCAACAAGTATGAGGTAAATGGGCTGCAAGCCTGGCTCATTACCCACCTCCTCTGGTTTGTGAACGCTTACCTCCTCTCCTGGTTCTCCCCTACCATCATCTTTGACAACTGGATCCCACTGCTATGGTGTGCCAACATTCTGGGCTATCTTGTGTCCACATTCGCAATGATCAAGGGCTACCTGTTCCCGACCAGTGCCAAAGACTGGTAAGTTCCTTAGGAGCTGGTTGAGTTTAGAGTGGATACCCAGGGCCGTCTGCTCCCTGGCATAGAACATTGGGAAACCTTGAGATTTGGGATCAGCCTTTTGGATGCTTGGATTTTCTTGCTTTAGGAAGAACTGCCAGAGGTAGCCAAGGCTGCCATGGGAGCAGTTAAACCAGAAGGACAACTTCTGGCTGAGGAGGAGGTAGATACTGCCTTTTTCTTTGGATTATTTCTTGTGAAACAGTCTTAGTAAAGAATCCTGTTATCTTATCAGCTTTACCATAGCTGCTTTTCCAGGAGAGCTGCTTGCTCACAGCATTCTCGTGGAATCTTGGGGTTGGAGGCCAACTGTCCAGATCATCCTATCTGCCTACCCAGCCATTTACTTATCTACCCATCTACTCATCTGGCAATACATCCATCCATCCATCCATCCACCCACTTATCCATTTGTTTACTCATCCTTCTCCCCATCCACCTCTCTGTCCATCTACCTATTTGCCCACCCATATATCCATCATCTACTCATTCTTCTATCCACCCACCCATTTCCCTTAACTCTGTCTACTCATCCACCTACATAGCCACTCACCATCCACTGATGTAATCATCCGTTCACCCACCACATGCCCACCCATACATCTCTCTACACATTCATCAACCATCCACCAACCCATCCATCTATCCATCCATACATCCATCCACCTGCCATACACCCATCCGTCCACTTATCCATCTACCTACCTGCTACCCATCTACCCATCCATCTACCTATCCACCCATCTATCTACCCACCCCCACCCATGCACTCATCTCTCTACTTACCCATCCATCTACCTACTGTATACCCATCCATCCATCTGCCCACCCATTAACAGATAATTGGCGAGCTCTTCTCGAGTTCTTAATTTTGACTTCGGACGCAGGTGAAAATGGAACATTGGCTGCTGGTTTTAGCTTTGGGGAACCAGCCTCAGGTGAGGATGCTGTGTGGCTTGTGCTACCCTGTGCTGCAGATGACTGCCCTGCTGCCTTTTGAGGCTCCCAGAGCTGTTGCTGCTTTTGTAGACGTTACGTTTGGTTCTTTCTATTTAGCCTGACCGTCGGAACTAGGCGGGAGAACCTAGCTAGCAATAATACCTCTGCATGCACAGAAGGCTATACCTAGGAAGGATATCTCAGCTAATTCTCTACCCCAATGTGGGATAAATGTCTGCTGTGGGGTCAAGTGACCAAGACCATGAGTGGTCACTGAACCTGTGGAATAGGGAGAAACATGGGCCCTGGAGCTTAGGCTGTGAGCACGGGACACGTGCCACTTAATCCAAGTGTCCCTGTGTTTTATGTCTCTGCTGATCACAGTGTACTCTGAGTGAGAATGAACGCAGATATGGGTCTGAGGGCAGGGCTGCTGTGCTTTCTCTTGCATGGACACTTTATGGTCACAGCTGCAGCCAGGCTGCTTCCTTCACTTGCCAGCACCTGAACATTGGTGTCCACAAAGCTAGATGAGCCATCTGTGGCAAGATATGCTAGTTGATTTAATGTGCCTTTGGAGGGTGGGGGATATGGCTTATTGGTTAAGAGAACTGGCTGCTCTTGGAGAGGACCTGGGTTCAATTCCTAGCACTCACATAGCAGCTCACAACTGTCTGTAACTCCAGATCCAGGGGTTCCAATTCCCTCCTCTGGCCTCTGACGGCATTGCACACACATGGTGCACATGTATTTTACCCACATGCATATCTGAAACAAGTGTTTTTTTTTTTTTTTTTTTTTTTTTTTTGAGACAGGGTTTCTCTGTAGCCTCTGTAGGCCAGGCTGGTCTCAAACTCACAGTAATCTGCCTGTCTCTGTCTCCCGAGGGCTGGGATCAAAGGCTAAGCTACCACACTTGGCTGTTCTGAAACAAATTCTTAATGTGTCTTCTGTTGATGTTTTTAAGCAAATTCACAGGCAATTTCTTCTACAACTATATGATGGGCATTGAGTTCAACCCCCGTATCGGAGAGTGGTTTGATTTCAAGCTTTTCTTCAATGGACGCCCGGGGATTGTGGCCTGGACCCTTATCAACCTGTCTTTTGCTGCCAAGCAGCAGGAGCTTTATGGGCATGTGACCAACTCCATGATTTTGGTCAACGTCTTGCAGGTAACTTAGTGTGCTTGCAGCAAGGGAGGGTGGACCACCACACCTGCTGGACTCTGGGAGAGTTCCCAGCATGCCATCTTATTCAGAGCTGGGCCTCCCAGGTCACAGTGAGCGCATTCTGAAAATCTACTGCTACATAGATGTCACTGTGCCAGCCTTCGGAGGGACAAGGCAGATACCATGCAGTCTGGCCTGGTCCAAGGAGTACACCCTTACGTACTGCACTCAGATGGGATCTGAGAGTTTCATGGACCTTTGTAACCAGCTAGAGAAGAGAGGTAGCAGGCAAGCTACAGACACAAGGAGAGGCCTTTGTAGTCTGCACAGAGGGAGAAGTTGAGACACTGAGGAAGGTCCTGTGTCCTGAGCAGACAGAATTAGGAAGCTTGTGGCCAGGTGGGACCAACATGGAAGCCCTTTTGGAGGTTTCCAACCTTCTGTTAAAAGCAGTTATCAATCAGGAGGCTGGAGCAGGATTGTTGTGAGTTCAGGACTATCTGGGAGTTACATGCTGCATTTGAGAGCAGCGTGCACTGTGGGGTGAGGCTCTATTTTGAGAACAACAATAAGACTAGGGAGATGGATGGTTCTGTGGTGAAAGTGCTTGCCCTGAAAGCATGAAGGCCAAAGCTCGGATTCCCAGAACCCGTGTAAGTGGTGGGTGGGCATGGTGCAATGGTAGCCTCAGAAGGCAGAGGCAGGTAGATGATCCCTAGAGCAGGAGCAGGATGACCATCGAGACTAGCCGTATCATTGAGTTCTACATTTGATTGAGAATCCTTGCCTTAGTGAATAAGGCGAAAGGCTTCAACCTATGGCCTCTATATGCACTCACACATATATACACATGCACCCACGTTTATGTGCCCACACACATGTACCACACACACACATGTGCAAAAGAAAAGAAAAACCCCGTGATAACACCAACAAAGTAGTGAGAGAAAATGCCGGGTGATGCTGGGATGTGGCATGTGTCTGGTGGGTCCAGCAGGACTGCAGGGTGCCAAGGGAGAGTGACTATAGATGAGGAGGCCATGGGCACAGCTCAGGCTGGCTGAATGCGTGCAGGGGTGGGGCCAGACTGTGGGGACAGGACTGGATGGGTGAAGTCCCTGCCTCATACCAGCTGTGGTCATTCAGACCTGTGGACCTGAGGAGCCAGTGATATGCCAGGACCATGGCCTCTGGGAAGAGTCTTCTCTGTGATCCTCTGGAAGCTGCTTCTGTGCTAGGGCATAGAGATGGATGGAGAAGAGACCTGCTTTTTCACAGAGCACTGGGGTCCAGGCTCCGCAGGCCGGCTTCCTGACACAGCCAAGGCTCAGTAAGCTGGGACTGTGTGTAGGTGTTATAGGCAAATCCCAGCATGCCTGTGCTAAGTGCACTCCCTTTTTATAAGGGACCTCCTCAGGCAGGGTGCTCAATCTTTGCCTTATGCAACTGTGGCTAACACCATGGTGATGAGTCAGAAGTCTCTGGAAGATTCTCTTGCTATATCCCAGCCTTAGTCACAGCTTATGGTCCCATGTAGGTTTCCTTGAGGTGAGAAGCGACAAGCAGGGTCTTTGCTTTTGCCCATCTCTGTGAATGGACCTTAGTCTCCTTGGACACCTCCCTCGTGTGTGTACGTAAGGGTGTGCTCCTTGGACCAGGCCAGATTGCATGGTATCTGCCTTGTCTCTCCGGAGGCTGGCACAGTGACATCTATGTAACATGGTGCTGAGGGGTAGCTGATGGGCCAAAGCTGGGACATTTTCCCTGTGGATGTCTATGTTGGTGTCTACCATGGTGCTCAGGGCCAACTTTCCAGAGACGGTCTTTGAGCCCTTCCATCCTGAGTCATGTCTGCTCTGAGCTCCACAGCTCATGTCACCTGTGGGAGCTACAGCTGGGAGCCCTTCCTTCTGATGGACAGTAGCCCCCCTCCCCAGCTCTCTAATGTTCCCAGCCTCACAGTAACTTAAGTTACTTAGCGTTCCAACTGCCCGTCCCCCATCCCTCCTCTGCATGGGCCTGTGGTGCTGACAGTGTTGGCTCCGTCTTGCAGGCCATCTATGTGGTGGACTTCTTCTGGAATGAAACCTGGTACCTGAAGACCATTGACATCTGCCATGACCACTTTGGGTGGTACCTGGGCTGGGGAGATTGCGTGTGGCTGCCCTATCTCTACACGCTGCAGGTGAGGAGCAAGGGTGGTGGGACACAGTGACCAGCCTCATGGGCACTGGCTATGTGGTCTCCAGTTGCTCCTGGATGACCTTGAGCAGACACACATGCTGGGCTTGCCAGGGTGTTAGTCCTTGGGGATCACTGGACCAGTGTCTTCTCCCAAGAGGGGAAAGCTTGTATCACAGATATCCTTGACCCATCATGGGATTTGGTTCCCACTCCATCCATCCTACACTGAAAGTACCAAAAGGAGAAAGCGCATTTAACACACCAGGCATAGCCCAGCCTTGCCTTCCTTAACATAAACATGGCCACGGCTCAGCAAAGTCATTCCACATACGGCTTGGAGGGCTGGCTGGCATTCACCTTGCAGCAAGGCTGGCCTTCAACTTGTGATCCTCCTGCCTCAGCCTGGATGCTGGAATTATAAACAGTCATCACGCCTGTCTATATGTCTGTCTCACATGGAGGGCATCCTGAAACCTGGCCTTTGTGTCCCGAGGCACAGCTGTGTGGCTATGCAATGTATGTATACAGACATACTCTTCATTCTGTATTTGTATTTGGGGTCTCTCAAGCAGAAATCAGCAGGAAGGGGATGGTAGTGGGGTTTGGTAGGTCCCAAGCTTTCAGTGGGGGCCTGAGAGCCCAGACAGGAGTGCTGTTGGAGTTCTGGTAGAAGACTGCCTCCAGGCAACACTCCCTTTTCCCAAGGGAGGTTGGTCTTAGTGTAAGAGAACAGGCGCGCCCACACTGTGGGTATTATCTGCTTTACTCAGGGCTTATCTAAATGTTAATCTCAGCTGGAGAGATAACCTCAGGGGTTTTAAGAGTGTGTGCTTCGGAGAAAAGTGTGGCGCACACCTTTAACTCCAGTTCTTGTGGGGGCAAAGAGAAGCAGATGGATCTCTCTCTGAGTTCGAGGACAGCCTGGTCTACAGAGTGACGGCTACACAGAAAAACCCTGTCTTAAAAAAAAAAAAAACAGAAACAAAAAGAGTATGTGCTATACCAAGAGGAGGGCCGAGTTCAGATCCCAACACCCAGAGAACAAACTGGGAAGCCCCATGCATGCCTGTAACCCTAACACAGACAGCCTTCTTAGCTTCTAACCTAGCCAAGAAAACTTGAGCCCCGGGTTCAGGACGAGCCCCAGCCCCAAAGGAGTGGGTGAAGAGTGACAAAGGCAGACAGCCAACACTTTTTTTTTTTTCTGGTTGCTTCGAGAGTGCTCAGGTGCACATGCATGCACACACAAATAAGTGCACACAGGCTGGGCGCAGTGGTACATGCCTATAATCCCAGCACTCTTTGAGGAGGCAGAGGCAGGCAGCTCTCTGTGAGTTCGAGGTCAGCCTGGTCTACAATGTGAGTCCAGGACAGCCAAGGCTACACAGAGAAACCCTGTCTTGAAAAAAACAAAACAAAAAACCGACCAACCAAACAAACAAATGTTAGTCTCATCCCCACATTTGCGGTTGGCCATATATATGTACTGTGGTCTACCTAAGTTGATAAATAAAATCAGCTGTCATCACTGTACATTCAGATTATCTTTTCATGTGCTACGTGGTTTACTTTTGCATAACAGTATATGATTTACCAGCTCCACCCGCTGGTGATCCAGCATCAGTTTTTAGATCTTATGATGCAAACATGGCTATCTTCATGGCACATAGAAGAGGAAGCAGCTGCAGAGCGCAGTCAGTCAACTGGCTCACAAAGTGGTCCAGCCTGTAATCAGGGAGAGTGTTCAGGGGCCTGAGTGTATTCAGCCAGTTTTCCTCCTGCTTGCCTCTCCCCTCCCTCCTCCTCCTTTCCCCTCCCTATCTCTCCCTCTGCTTGCCAGTCCTTGGAGTTGAACCCTGGACCCCGTGCTTACTAACCAGCTGCTCTATCACTGAGCCACCTCTTGCTCCCTCTCTTTTTATCTTTTGACACGAGGTCAGATGAAATTTCAGTAAATCATTCAAGCAGGTCCTGAACTTGTAGTGAGTGCTGGGGTTACAGATGTGTGCCTCCATGCCTGGCCTCATGGATCTTACTCCACAGGAAAGGAAACCAATGTGATGTGTGTCTGGGGCTGGGCCAGGGTTTTCTTAGCCGTCACTGATGCCCACTCTGCTCTGCAATGGGGCCACCCTTCACCTTTCTCCCCTTGCCTCCTCTTCCCACAGGGCCTCTACTTGGTGTACCACCCTGTGCAGCTTTCCACCCCCCACGCCTTGGGCATCCTGCTGCTCGGCCTGGTTGGTTACTACATCTTCCGAATGACCAACCATCAGAAGGACCTGTTCCGCAGGACAGATGGGCGTTGCCTCATTTGGGGCAAGAAGCCCAAGGCCATCGAATGCTCTTACACATCAGCCGATGGGCAGAAGCACCACAGCAAGCTGTTGGTTTCGGGCTTCTGGGGTGTGGCTCGTCATTTCAACTATACCGGTGACCTGATGGGCAGCCTCGCCTACTGCCTGGCTTGTGGCGGCGGCCACCTCCTTCCCTACTTCTACATCATCTACATGACTATCCTGCTCATCCACCGTTGCCTCCGTGATGAACACCGCTGTGCCAACAAGTATGGCTGTGACTGGGAGCGCTACACAGCCGCCGTGCCCTACCGCCTGGTGCCGGGAATCTTCTGAGGGCCATCCTGGGAAGCATAGGGAGGCTCTGTTGATTGCGTGGAGTGGCACACATGGCATCCCACCTTTCCCATGCATGGGCCTCAGTTTGATCATCTGTTGAATGGAGAGCCTGGTGCCCCACAGTGTCCAGCTGGCAGCAGCTAGAGAGTGGAGTTCACATTGAGCCCCCAGCGGAATGACTTGTTTTCTCTGTTTAACATCCTGAGGGCAGAGGACTTTCAAGTCTGTCTCTGTTGGGAGCCCACCATCTGTTCTGTGCAGATGGCTTAGGCTTACCAGATGTCTCCCAGGATTGGGCACTCTGGTAAACTGGAGACAAATGTTCTGCCATGTTTTTCCCTTCTTGTTCTGCCATGGTGGGCTGGTCCCCATTTTTGTCTGTGGCATGTGCAGTGTTGCTTGGCCAGCAGAGGGCTCGTGGGCCATTCAGAACAAAGGCTTTTGTTTAGGTTCTTGTTTTCACCCCAGGAATGCCAGGCAGGGGTCTGGGATATCCAGAGCCGCTGCCCACTGCCTAGCCCCTGGCTAACCTGGTGCTTCTTGTTTACCCCTGACACTTGGTTCTGAGGTAAACAGACTCGCTCAGACAACTGAGAAATGTATCACCAGCCAGTGGCCTCAGCCACACCTTCCTAACCGGGATTCCGGTGGTGGGGAGGTGGGCCATTCTTATTAGGGACACTGCCCACCCCCAAACTCAGGGTATTCTGTAAAACTAGATAGGATCCTCTTAGCCTTGGAGATGATTGTTTTTATTAAATCTGCCTTGTTAAATGGGTCACACTGTGCTGTCTCCTGAATGGGCCTGACCAGTGCCAGGGCTTGGGGTGGGAGTGGGAGTGAGGGGTGTTGTATGGTATAGATGGAACCCCAGGAAGTGTTAGAACCAGTGCATAGGCTGCTATCAAAGCTTCATATCCTACTTGGCATTGGGGTGAACTGTGCCCAGCCCTCCATAATTCCTCCATTAGTCCAGAGCTTGGCTGGATCATTTGCTTGTTGGAAGTGAGCCCATTCCATCTGCCAGTGACAGGAAGCCAGTGTCCCCAAACAAACGGAGAAGCTATGCGTCTGGGCCTGGACTCCTCTAGTTTCTGGAGAACTGAAGATGAAGGAGAGGTGAGTGGTGCCCACAGCCCAGGCACAACTGGTCTGCTTCTGGTTAGAGCTGGTTGAACACTGACAGCTGCTCCTGGAGAGAGCCGTGGATCCTGCTAGCCCGACTGGGTGTTCTGTCCGGTGTGTCTGAGAATGTGGACACGAGGGGTTTTAGGCATCTCTATTGGCTGCACAGCGGCACTTTCACTTCTCCCTTGAACAAAGTCCTTTGGAGGAGACTGGGGTGTGGTGGCCGTAAACTCATTCCAGGTCCCACTGTTCACATGTGAACTCTGCCTCTGCCTTCTGAAGGCTATATAGCTTACATAGGTGACCCTCTGTTGGCCTCAGCACCCTCATTTGTGCACGTGCTGAAGATCAGTGTGCCAGTCTTCCTGTATTGCTGGAGGCAGACTTTCAAGCTCATTTGCTAAGAGGCCTGGGTTCCCGTGTTGGTAGAGCTTGTCAGTTGGCTCTGGTTCTAGTTTGTGTTAGCCTGGGAGCCCAGTAGTTTGGGCTTTGGAGCGTAGTGCACTCAGACATCGCATTCGGTGACTGTGGGCCCGTGGGCCTGTCTGTCCCATCCTGCCGCCAGCAGATGAAGTCCACTCTTTCCTCTCTGGAGTCAAGACAAGAGTAAGCAAGAGAGCCCAGGACCGTAGACTGGGTCAGCCTCTGCCACTCGCCAGCCACGGTTCTCAATGCAGCCTCAACCCAGGCTTTTCATGGGCCTTCCAAGGTGGGGCCAGCTGAACTGTGCTCTGGGTGGAGCTGCCCCGACAGCCTGCTCACCTCATCAGGCATCAGACAGACCTAGACAGATTAAGTGTTGGAAGCCATGGGCTTCAGAGTGGCCGGAAGGGTCACTTGTCCTGGGTCTTTTGAGATAGAAACAAGCTCTACCCTGGTGTCTCCAAGACACCCCAAACCTGTTTTCCAACCGGCCCTCAAAACCTAACTTCACAGTCAGTGCAACACACCTGTGTCCCTGAGAGAGCCCTTGGTTACAGGTACCTTACGTGAGAACATTGGGGGATTCAGCCAAATGAGTCTAGGGGATGAGGGAATTGAAGTAACTTGCCCTGAACAATGTGCCTGGCGAGGAGCTGAGACTGGGTTTAAAAGTGGGTGTCTGCATTCCAGCCACACTGCAAGAGATGGACCAGGAGACCTGGGCCAGGGTGTAGGTAATCCTCCCAGAGGGCCATTTGTTTTGAGCTCTGTCCCACAGAACAGGAGCCATCATTGTTAATAATACATTGTTTTCAATTTTATGTTTTATGGTTTTTTGTTTTTAAGGTAAAGTTTCCCATGTATTCAGGGTTGACCTAGAACCTGTGGCAATCCTCTCACCTCAGCCCCTAAGTCCTGGGGTTACAGATTTGTACCCCCATGCTTGCCCGGCTTCTGGGTTAAAAATGTTTTTAAAAGTTGTTTTACATTTACTTATTTTTTTTATTTTATGTTTGAGTGTTTTGCCAATATGTAAGTGCACTGAGTAACTGTCTGGTGCCTAGAGGCCGGAAGACGGAAATGGATCCCCTGAAACTGGAGGTATAAGATGGTTGTGAGCTGCTAGGTGGGCGCTGGGAACTGAACCCTAGCCCTCTGGAAGAGGGGCCACTCCTCTTAACTGCTGAGCTGTTTCTTCAGCCCTGGTTGTGTGTGTGTGTGTTTTCTGAGACAGGGTTTCTCTGTGTAGCCTTGGCTGTCCTGGATTCACTTTGTAGACTGGGCTAGCCTCGAACTCACAGGGATCTGCCTGCCTCTGCCTCTGCTTCCCCGAGTGCTGGGATTACAGGCCTGTGCAACCATGCCTGGACCATTTGAAATAGTTTAAAAAGAATTGCTTTTGAGGGCTGGGGAGATGGCTCAGTTGGTAAAGGGCTTGCTATGCAGCCATTAGTACTGATTTTCAGAATCCACAGAGAAAAGCTGGGTGTGGTGGTATGAGCTGGGGAGACAATATATAAGCGGGTTGCTGGGGCGCCCTGGCTGGCCAGGGAATTGGTGACCTTAAGGTTAAGCAGCTGACATACTTTCTAGGCAAGCTTGAGGACCTGAGTCCTGAGTCCAAAACCAGTATCAGCATCTGTAATCCCGGGTCAATCAAAATGGGAGCCAAAAGCTTGTGGACCAGACAGCAAGTACCTGGGATTGTCTGTCCCCCCATACACACATGAAGAAAAAGATGATTTGATTTAAGCCTGCCAGCCTCCTCCACAAACCACAGTTGGTTAGCAGAAAGCTGTCTTGCTTCTGGCGTTGGTTTGGGTAATTTTGTTGTGTTTTGTTTTCTGACACCCAGGCCTCTGCCTTCCCAGGCAGACTGTCAGGCAGCCAGGTGTGAGCCACAGGCCACAGGCCACAGGTGCCGCCTCCACGGCATGGAGATCCTCTCTTTCCTATGCCTTTCAACGCCCACGCTCTCGGCTGTGCTTGCCACAGTTTCGTTTTGCAACCATGCTACCTGGCTCCAGCACTGCCGGCTGAGAACTCTCCCAGAGCTGAGCTAGGACAGGAGCCGGGAACCAGGAAAGAACTTTGAGAAACTGAGAGGTTCTGATCTGATCCTACTCCCTTAGTCAGTGAAGGGTAACCAGGCTGCAATTCCTGGAAGGAATGCTGGCCCTAGTGGCAAGTCTGTCCTCAGTGGGCCTTCCTGTGTCTCCTTGCTGTGGACTCTGCAGCAGCAGCAGCCTTCAAGATGGCACCCTAAGACCTACCCTGCAGGCAATCCTGTAATCTGAAGGGCTCTCCACCCAGGAGAGCACTGATGTGTGTAACCAGTAGACTAGAAATACGAGATGGAGCCTGGAGGCTCCATCCAAATCTGCTTGGAGGTCATGGTACTTCAGCCTGTGGTCTCTGGGCCCATGAGGTTTGAGGGGAGCCACCACTATGTCCTGTGGGCACTCAGCAGGCTGGGCAGAGGCTTCCCACCCACATGAGCTGCCCTGGAAGCAGGGTCCCTGTCCCTGTTGAGTTTTCAGGTGAGATGGCAACCACAAAGGGTCATCTTCCATAGACTTACAAGGTAGTTCAGGCTGGGATCAGTTCAGTGTGGGACTTACTGCGACTCCCACACCTCAGAGACAGTGTGAGATATGACAAGATGGCTTTGGACTGTTACCTTGGAGGGTGATTCAAAGGCAGAGGGGGGTGAGAGATAACCCATCCTTCTAGCGATGGCTTTATGAATTGTGAACCACAGTCTAGAAAGTTCTTTTGAAAATCCTTCCATCTGGTCCCCATCTGGTTTCTTGCCTTGGTGTCTCAGGGTTCTATTGCTGTGAAGAGACACTAAGACCACAGCAACTCTTACGAAGGAAAACATTTAATTGGGGCCTGGCTTCCAGTTCAGAGGTTTAGTTCATTGTTATCATGGAGGGAAGCACAGTGTCACGCAGGCAGACATGGTGCTGGAGAAGGAGCTGAGAGTTTTATATCTGTATCCAAAGGCAACAGGAAGAGGGAGTGACACTGGGCCTGGCTTGAGCATTTGAAAGCTCAAAGCCCACCCCTAGTGACGCACTTCCTCCAACAAGGCCACACCTGCTAATGGTGCCACTCCCTACGGGCCTATGGGGTCCATTTCATTCAAACCACCATACTTGGCTTCAAGTTATCTAACAACTGTGTCCACTCAGCCATGAGGTCCTGGCTCTGTCTATGGCCTCTTTCAACCATAACCTTGGACAGGATCCACTGCAGGCATTGTCACTTGGGACTGCAAGAAATAATGGCATTTTCCAAAGTGCCTTGAGCTACCTCAGGGCAGTTAAACAAATAAAATCTCTGGACCCCAGCTAGTCCATTCTGGCTCCTCGTGTCCATGTCCTGGCTCACCAAGGCAATACTGAAGGGCCTCCGAGGAAGTCCAGTTAGTTTCAAGTCCCAATTCTCTCTCTCTCTCCCTCTCTGCCCCCTCTCTCTTTTGTGAGATATAATAGCTTAGGCTGGCCTCCAATTTGCTATGTAGCTCCTGCCTCTACTTTCCAACCTTCCAAGTGCTGGAATGAAGGTAGATGTATGGATGGAAACCAGGGCCTCAGCATGCTAGGCAAGCACTCTACGAGCTACTCGTTCATTCCCATATGTAGCACATCCCTTGAGATTTCCCATCATGCCCTGGATCACCAACCCAGGGCTCAGGGCTGAGAGCACACTTCTTCAGGAGTTTAGGTCTCTTTGACTTTTGGGTCCCTTGTCATTCCAGATGGAGGCCTTAGTTCCCTCTGAGGTCCTATAGCAGGACAGACATCTAGAGGGCCACACAACCTCATACTACAAGAGTGAACCCAGAAGCTTCTTCCACAAGGTCATTTTAAGCAGGAGCTGATGGCCCTGCCTGGGTGAGGCCCTGAGGTCACAACTGTGTCACAATGTCCAAATGTCCTAGCATCAGGGGAAGGCCCACAACACCAGAGACTCTGTCCTTGCAGCGACACCAGTGAGTTCTACTTTCTACTGACTTCATGATTTGGTTCAAGGGATGGGGCCATCTTTCTGATGGGGTTGTGCTTCATAGCAGCCTTCACTGCTTCAGGCTCTCAGGTTTGGGCCTGGATGTCCCTGTTGCTTCACTTAAGTCTCTTAGAATCTCTTTCTCCCTCCCTCCGTCCTTCCCTCCCTCCCCTTGCCCCCTCTTTATGAAGGAAGGAACATGTTTCCAAGCAAGGCCAGCTGATCCTGAATAAACCTACTTTGGGTAGGCCACAGACGCCCAGACTGTCACCAGGGTGCAGCAGCTTTTGAGCAGGGACCAGAGCCACCCGAGCCAGGTGAGATTGGTGAATTTCTGGTTTCTTGTGAGCAAAAGTCAATGGTTTTGTGCTGTCTGCTTGCCTCACCCTGCTGTGGGGAAAGACTGCCTTGTAGGTGGAAAAGGAGCCACACCTTGTTTAGTCTCTGAAAACAGGAAACCCTGTGACTCATGTGAGCAGACTGTCACATATACAAAAATCTTCCTAGCCAGAAACAGGAGTTGCATAGTTGTGGGTGAAGTCCTCGCTCACCTGGAACTCGCTATGTAGCCCATGCTGGGCTTGAACTCAGAGAGTTCCCCCTGCCTCTGCCTCCTCAGTGTTGGTATTAAGAGTGTGAGTCACTGTGCCTAGCCACGGGCATTTGTTTTTAGTGACTGAATGACTAGAAGCCAAGCTTCCTCCCAGGCGGACGGTAACTTCTGACTCCTGTCATGGCGGGGAGGTGGGTGTTCTCACTGGCTCATTCTGCCAGAAGGAACAACTTCTGGAAGGGTCAGATTGTACAACCTACCAGCTCTGCCAGTAGAGCATGAGGAAATCTCCGCTCTAAGCGGTCGGTGTTGTCTGACAACATTCTTTTCAAGAGGTTTCTTTTCACCACAGAGTCACAAGGTTTACTCCAGGCGTTAATGGCTATTATGGGACTCAAAATAGCCCAAGATAACTTGCATATCAGATCTTTACATCACAATTCATAACAGTGACAAGTTTACAGTTATGAGGTAGCAACAAAATAACTTTATGGTTGGGGGTCAGCACATCATGAGGAACTGTATTAACGGGTCACAACATCAGGAAGGTTGAGAGCCACAGTATGTCAGCCTTGTGTAGTTCTGAACACAGGCGCAGCTTTTTTCCCTGAGAACTTTGGTTCAGCCGTGGAGAGGAGAGACCATGCCTGGCTTTGAAACCCAGGCTTCCTCTCCAGTTGGGGCAAATGAAGCTAGTGAGGTTTCGTGGGAGCAGATGCTATTGTCTTTCTTTCAGAGAACCCCTAATGCCTGGAAGATGCTGCTATCGCTCTGTGTCTGGGCTCTGGAAGGGGAGGGGAGGCCCTGAGGCCGTTTCATCTGACGAATTTCCAGCACATTGTTGAGACCAGTGTCTTCACAGTGAATTTTGAAAGAAATTCTAGCCAGGTAGAGTGGCTCCCACCTGTAATCCCAGCACCGGGGAGGAGGCTGAGCCAGGATTGCTATTAATTTGAGTCTAGCCTGAGTTACAGAGTGACACCCACATCTGCTGCTGATAAGATTCAACCACAAGGCACCCCATGCTAGGAAGAGATTGCTCGTGGAAGGAAGATCTGGGTAAAAGGCCGTCTGTTCCTATTTTCAAGAAATTGCTACAGTCACTCCAGCCTCTGGTAGCTGCTGCCTGCTCAGTTATCACTGTCATCCCAGAGGCAGGATCCCCACTAGGAAAAAGATGTTTCACCAAAGCCTTGGCGAACCCCAAAAGTACCAGTTACTGTCTTCAGTCTGATTTACTACCGTGTCTTTGACAGAAGCCCAGTGTCTTTGAGGCGTTCTGTGTCTACACAGTGGAACGCAAATACTCTACAAGGGCGAAAAATGAACCACAACTACCCTGGACAGCCTAGCAGGGCCTCCAGAAAAGGACTGAAATAAGCAAATGACTGAAAGTTCTCAGGTGTGGGCTCAAAGGGTACACTGGGGTGGATCGATGGGGGTAAGGAGGTTCCTAGGAGGGATGTCAAGCATAGTGAGGGCTCTAAAGAGAAAAGTCAGGGCCCACGGATAGGCCTCGAGTTACAGCTCTCTGAGGAAGAGAAAGTTTTCACAGTTGGAGCCTGCAGGTTTTCCGATTACCAAAGAGAAGGCAGGAGAGGGGTGGCTACAATACCCTCCACAGTCCTGTCGGTGTAACCTACCCCCTAGGTGAGAACCTGAGCTAGAGATCCACTGACTGTCTCAGTAGATGGCCTGGTGTCTGAGAGAAGAAGGGCTGTGCAGGTCTTGTGGGGACAGAGATGCTGGTCCAGTGTACAAGAGTAGGCCTGATTCCATGGGAGGCCCAGCAGTGTTGACCAAGATGCCCCCGTGGGCCCTTCAGCTCCTGGGGTTTTGGGTGAGATGGGAGTACACACATGGGACCACACTCTCATTTCTTGCTTGCTGTAATCTTTGATAGGAGAGGATTTATTTTAAAGATTATTTCTTATTTATCTGTATGTGCATCTGCATGAATTTATGTATACCACATGCATGTAGATACATGTGGAGGCCAGAAGAGGGCGCTGGAGACTCCCTGGAGTTACAGGTGGCTGTAAGCTCTCAGTGTGGGTGCTTGGAGCCTCTTAAGTGCTGAGACATCTCTCTCAGCCCCAGGAAGAGCTATTTTTAGGACTAGTTGTGCTACCAGACTACTGAAACAATGGACCCCAAGGCATTGGAGTTGCCCCAGGAGTCCCATGCTGGGGAAGAGAAAGGCTGAAGCCTGGTGCCAGCCATAGGGAGCTTGTCTTCCAGAGACCTCCCAGAGTTCTGAGAACTTGTCAGACCACTTTGCAGGAGAGACTGGAGCTGAGACAGTGATGGGTGAGTGACGGGCAGGACCACACCTTGACCAGGACCACGTATCTATGCGCTCCTCCTGCTCTCTGCTTAAGCCTGAACCTCATGTCCAGACCCTGAAGAGGGACTTGGAGGTAACCAGACCACTTTGCTTCTCTTCTGGACATGGTCATATTGACTAAATCTTTCTCTTCTTTTCATAATTGCTTTTTAAGATTATGTGCTGTAGACAAGAGGCTGAGTCTGGCTTACTGGGGCTGCCAGGGCCCAGGCTTTTGCTGTAAAATCTCTGTCAACATATCCACTCTTCCAAGCTTCCTGAGCCCTGAGCCTGCCTAGCTCTGCAGCCACAGGCAACTTCTGTGTTCTTACACATCGGATGGCAGTTGCCCCATCCCAGCCTACATGCATAGTGTTCTCCTCAGGAAGGCCTATGGTCTGACCCAGTTTGTCCCACACCAGAGGTTTCAGGGACACTGTTTCTTCTGTGTTGAAACTAGGGCAAACCAGGCAGACCCACCCAGAGGTTCGCCCAGAGACAGACCTGGTTTCCTTGTGATTGACTTATGTCCTAGGCACTCCAAACAGCTTTCTGTAAATGCTTCATTTTTTTTTGAAGGGAGCATGGGGAGCAGGCAGGGTCACAAAAAGCTCCTCCCAGGACAGCCTAGGGATGTTGGTGTGTAGGATAACTGTATGCACAGGGCTGTTTAAAGATGTCCATTCCTAAACTGTCACAGCACCTGCCAAGTGGCTTTTGTTCAGGGTGACCTTGCTCCTAGGTACATGGAGCCTCCGTCCTGCTGCTGGCACAGATCCTGCTGGGACAGGAAATGACGGTGATCTCTCCCTGCAGGTGTGTCCAGGTCACAGCATAATGGACCGCACACCCGTCATCTGTGACTATGGTTCTGGCTCCAGCAAGGTGGGCTTTGCAGGAACTGAGGCCCCCCTGGCTGTCTTCCCCACCATCCTCGGGAAACTGAAATATGATGTGAGTGACTTCTGGCTTCATCTTCCAGCCTCCTGTGCTGTTCTGGTTGCTCTGACTATCATGGCTCCCAAGGCCCCGACTTCCATCCAGACTGCTTCCTGTCAGATGGCTCAAGAAGGTGGCCTTAGGGACAAAGTAGAGGGCACGAAGCAATCAGCTCCCGTCCTGGCTGCAGGCTCTTCCACACCCTCCAGCACGGGCACCTTCCTCTGGGTGCAGCTTCCCTTTGTCTCCAGTACCACCCCCTCCAGCAATAGCCTTTGGGTCCCAAATGGAACTGCTGGCAACCTTCTCCTCCCACTCCAGGGACCCCTCCTCTGAGCTTGACTGGCAGCACCCTTCCCCACAGGCATTGCTCCCTCCTTCTCTGTCATTCTGATAGCCTCCAGCTTCCCCTGAAGTGCAGCATCTGTCTGTCTCTCTGTAGTGTAAAGCCTTAATGTGGGCTGTACCTGAAGTCATCCCATAGCCCCAGTGGGAGGAGAAGCACACAGTAACAGTACAGTTGGGCCTCTCATTTGTGGGTGTGTCCCAGCGGGTGCCTGGGACATTGGAATGTCTTCTTACCCAGACCTGTGTAGCATGAGTTATAAACAATGTACCCATCTGGAGAGAGAGAGAGAGAGAGAGAGAGAGAGAGAGAGAGAGAGAGAGAGAGAGTCGCTGCAGTGTTAGGTGTATGAGTGTGGCAGAGACGGTCAGGGCAGATGATGTTTGCAGAATGTGGATTCACAGAACCCCTGAAGGCAGAGCTATGGCCAAGGGAACATTGTGTCCAGAGCAGTGTAGGCACCAGCAGTGCTCATGTATCTGTTATGTGGGACAAAAAAGAGGGGCCCACATGGGAAAAGTCCACCTCAAGTCCATGTCGCCATGAGGACCATAAGCAGATCTCCTACCCAGCCTGTCTCCTCCTTCTTCAGGCTTGCCTTTCATCAGCCATATTCCCTGTGAGCCTTGCCCCAGTCCTGGGCAGCAGGAGTGGCTTCCAAGTTCAGAAGAGTCCATTTCCTTTACTTCCTTCTTCAGGCATGAGACTCATTTGTAGTCTGCCCCACGACCCGGATCTCTACCCAGGACCAGTAGAGGCAGTAGGAAGGCAGCAGGGTCTTTGATGGGAAGACTGGAGGTGACAAAGAGGCTGAACAAGGGCAAAGTCATTCTTTCCATTTCAGTCCTGGCCCACATGCCACTCAGGGTCAGGACACTGGGCCCCATCCCTGTCTACCTTGTTGCAGTAAATGGTAGCTTCCAAGCTGGGTAACGGTACCTGATTCCCACACTCACACAACCACAATCTGAAAGCATCAGAGGAGGCACAGCTTTGGCAATGCCATGTCCCCCTCATCTTTCAGCAGTGCATGGGCACAGAATTGCTCCCAGTTGGCAGAGAAGGATAGGGGGAGTTTGTGAAGGTGAGAAGCTCACCCGAGGTCTTGGCTGATGCTTTTCAAACCAAGGCCAAGGCTGAAGACAGGCCTAGATGGCTCATGACACCAAACTCTGTTCAGCTGGGTTGTGGCTGCCTCAGGCACAGGCCTAGCTTGAAAACATACTGTCCTACTGCAGCACCCCTACAGCAGGGTATTATTGTAGCCCTGCAGCATCGCTGGGATGCTCCACTGCTGCAAGGTAACGTTGCAGCATGCTCCATGTGTCATGCACCACCATAGCACAGCAATACTGCAGCGTGGTACTGCCACAGAGCTGCATGGCTGCGCCGTGGTACCGTGCGCCTATTCAGCCTTCCAGCATCATTGTGCTGCTCCACGGTAGCAAGGTACCATTGCACCATGCACCATGCACCCCTGTACCACATAGCTGCATGATAACAGTGGTACGCACTCATGCAGCATCGTAGCCTCCCAGCATTGCAAGCCCTATGACTGTCTTGTCACAATAGCATCCTGTCCCCCTTTCCCCTCTTTCCTGTTGTACTACTGCCCCCATGCAGGTTGCTCTCCCCTAGCTTAAGCATGAGATTATCCTGGAGACCCTAAGCTCCTCTGATGAGTGTGTGTGACTGAGGGGTTCCTCCACAGCCTCCCTGAGCCAGCCTTCTATATATACTGGAATGGCCACCTTCCCTGCTTCCTTCTTTCCTGGGCTCAGGCTCAAATGTGGGCATAGCTCTTCAGTCTTTCTCCTAGCTAGGTTCCCTTCCCCCTCTCGTCCATCCAGACAAGTTTCTTGCTAAGTCTTCACAGCTCTGATCCTAATGTCTGGTTTTTGGTGGACTGAAATAGATGCCCAGGCCCTCTGACAGTATGGAAAGTTCAGTCCACCTTGAAGGTAGCTAGGTCCATCTTCCTGAAACCCAGGAGCCAGCTCATGCTGCATTCCCTTTCCCAGAAAAGTCTTCCAGAACACGTGTGCAGGATGTGCCTCCAAGCTGTCCATCCCATAGTATTCCTCTGCTGGTCTCAGTTCCCACACCTACAGTGAGAGTCCTCACAGTTACCCTCAGCAGCTCAAGGCAAAGTCCCCTTTGTTAGTAACCACTGCTGAAAGTCTTCATGGTTGGAGAGCCTCCGCCCTTGTCTAGGCTGGTGACTGACACCAGCTCCCGGCAGCCTCATGGCACCGGCTCATGTCCACGGATGAGAGCCAGCTGAGGTGGGCCCAGTCCTAGCCTGCCACTCTCAGGGGCTGTCCTGTCCTGTCCTGTCCTGCCTGTGTTTTTCAGAACCTGCTAGTGGGGTTGGAAAAGGAAGACTGGTTCATTGGAGGTGAGGCCCAGAATAATCTACTTCATCTGAACTTGTACTACCCCATCACCCGGGGAACCATTACCAACTGGGACAATATGGAGAAGGTGAGCTACAGCCTCTTGGGGAGGGGCCAGTCACACCCCAGCCACTGCCTTTGGCACTGAGGCGGGGGAGGGGGGACCTGCTGTTGGACCTAGCTCTGTTGTGGTTCTAAGTCCTTCCATAGTCACAGCCTCATAGATCCAAGTCAGGAGACCCCAGTTCCAGTCCCGCCTCCTTTGCTTACAGTCTACATCACCAGGACATGGGGCCCGGCCTCCGACACCCTCAGATTCCTTGTCTATAAGATGATGTGATCATTCCTATGCTGTCATGGCTGGGACAGAATGATGGATAAGAAGTCCTTAGCCTCAGAGAAAAGCAACATATGGTCTAAGCAGCTGTCCATGACCTGCACTCAAGGGCATGTTGCTTACATTCTAACACTCAAGGCAGCTGTAATGAAGCCCCACAACACAGCAGGCATAAGCCTCAGAAATCTGTTGTTTTATAGCCCTCAAGGTCAAGGTGTTGGCACAGTACTGCTGCTGAGCACTGTGAGGGAGAGCCTGCCTAGGATGCTTCCTGGTTTCTGGAAGGCTTGCTGACAAATTTGGCAAATTTGGGGATGCTCATTCATTTGTAGAGCATGGCTTCAGTCCCTGCTCTCATCTCCACAGAGCATTCTCCCTGTGTGTGTGTGTGTGTGTGTGTGTGTGTGTGTGTGTGTATGTGTGTGTGTTCGTGTGTGTGTTGGCTCAGAATTCCCCTTTCTTACCAATGTAGTACCTGAGTTGGATTAGGGACACACTGTTCCAGTATAAGCTCCTCTGTGTCACCAATAATACCTGCTGCCACTATTTCAGAGATGGAGACACTCTGAGGTCTTAGGGCATCCACATAGGGATTTGGGGATCATAACTCAGATACAGCAATGCACTAACACAGCATAAGCAATCAGTTTAAAGGCCAGAGGCTTTCGACAGTGACTCCTGGTTCTATCCTTGCAGTTTCTCTGGATCAGGGATCTGGGCACAGCCTGGGTCCTGAAGGAGCAGGTAGCACTGAATGTGAGGCACCATGTGGCTACTGGGAATTGAATGCTGGTACTTTGCAAGAGCAGACAGTGCTGTTAACTGATGAGTCATCCATCCCAAGACAGGGCATTTAAAGCTGAGCTGTGTGGAGGTACCCACTTGCCATCCCAGCCCTGGGGTGGCAGAAGCGGGAGAGTCAGGAGTTCAAGACTATTAAGGCCTTGTCTAGACCACTAGGCCTTGTCTCAAAACAAAAACAAAATGGTAATCAAATCAAAATGAAGCCGCTACCATGGATTATAATTCATGTGGCTGTGGTCTAAGGAGAGGAGATCGGGACACAGCTACACTACAGAGCATGACCATGTGAGAAGATGGAGGAGAATGGTCTAACTTGCACAGCATCGGGGAGAGGTCACTGAAAGATGCATAGGAAACCCCAAAACAGACACACTGGGATGTCCTCAGTCAGCATGGATGATGGCTTCCCCATTGGATTGGTCAGGGTTCTCTAGGGTAACAACTTAATTGAATGAATCTCTCTATGTATAGAAAGGGGATTTATTAGAATAATTTACAGGCTGTGGTCCAGCTAATCCAATAATGGCTGCCTATGGATGGAAGGTCCAAGAATTCAGTTGTTGTTCAGTTCATAAGGCTGGATGTCTCAGCTGGTCTTCAGAATATGCCGGAATCCTGAAGGTGTAGGCTCTAATGCCAGTGAAGGAATGGACTTGATAGTGAGAGCAAGAGCAAGAGCAAGAGCAAGAGTTTCCTTCTTCCATGTTCTTTAGATAGGTCACTAGCAGTTTATATAGGAAAGTAGCAGTTTCCCAGATTAAGGGTGTGTCTTCTCACCTCAAAAGATCTGGAACGAAAAGTAGCTCTTCCCACTTCAACTGATCTAACTAAGCAAAAATACCCCATAGTTGTGCCCAGCATTTTTAGGTTTTAGTTAATTCCAGATATAATCAAGTTGACAAGCAAGGGTAGCCATCATACCCATGGCTGCATGGACAGAGCTCTCCCCTTAGCACCCTAGGCCCACAGAAACCACAAGGATACGTGCAATTAGGGAAGAATGCTGTATAAGTGTCTGGTAGGAGTGGCTGAATGCTCCGGTGAGAATCCAGTGACCCTGCCCGTCCTCTCCTGGGCACAGGTTTGTCCCAACAGACTTTTACAAGTAGGTACTGCCAATCTAGTGAAGATGATGGCTCAGTGGCCAGCACCTTACAGCGGGAATGAAAAGCCAGCTTCCTTGGCAACCCTATCATCTGAAGCCCACACTCCTTGGGGTGGTAGGTGGTCTCTTCCGTTTGAAAAATGAAGACAGAGGCTCACTAAGGTCACCTTGATGGTCTTGATTAGGCACATACTATATGACCAACTTCCATCATTGCTGGGCTTTCTCTGTGGCACCTAAACAACCTTAGTTTTCATCTTGCCCAAGTTTTGGTGCACATATCTGTCACCCATCAGATCCTAGGGTACCCTTTAGACAGCACTGGGCCTGCTATTTCCTGCCAGCCCCATTCCATAACTTCAGGCCTGGAGGCTGGATCATGCTGTATCTTGACAGCAAATCAGAGGTGCTGTTTACAATTCAGCCATCCTTTGGAATTACAGAGTCTGGTCCAGGGGCTTTTCAGACAGCCAGATCCCTCGATTGCCACCTGCAGTGGCTGCACTTGCAGTATTTTCAGGGTGTCAGCCAAGTCCTTTCATGTGCTCCTTGTCATCTCTAAATAGGCTACAAAACCCCAGTGTCGTCACCACACTAAATGATGGGTACTGAGTTGCTTAAGAGCAGTGACAAGGAGTAAACAAGAGTGACAAGGAAGGAAGTCTGAGTATGTTCGCTGCAGGCACAGATTTTTTCTTTTTCTTTTCTTTTGAGACAGGGTCTCATGTAGCCCAGGCTGGCCTCCAACTTGCTGTGTAGTTTAAGGTTGCCTTCAGCTTTTGGCTCTCCCGCCTTTACCTCTTGAGTGCTGGAATTTCAGGTGTATATTACCTTGTCTGGTTTATGCAGTGCTGGGGATGGAACCTAGGACTTTGTGCATGCTGGAGAAACATTATACCGACTGAGTGCCTCCGTTTTTTTTTTTTTTTTTTTCTCCCCAAACATTTTTGATTCTTGGTTGGCTAAATCTTTGGATGTAGAATCTGCAGATCTGGAGTTCAACTGCACTCATTTGTCAGATGGATGGAGGACTACATAACAGAGATGACAGCTAGGTAATAAATGACAGGCAGAGAGAGATGGTTGATGGGTGATAGATGATAAGTAATAGGTAACTGATAGGTAGATGGTGAATGAAAAGAAAAAAACAAAACAAAAGAAAGGAAGAGCATGACTGCTCCTAGGAGGCATAGTGGAGGAAAATGTTTATTGTAGCTAAAAGTGAGAGCACAGCACAGAGAGTCTAGAGTAGACATGGCCAGAATAAGATGGGCCATGTGAGAAGAGAGGGGCAAGGGAGAGGAGAAAACCAGGCTGAGAGGCTAGAATAGTAAAGGGTATAGGAAAGAGCCAGGTAACTAAAATGGCTGGATTATATAGAGAAGAGCAGCTGGGGGAAGGGCAACCCAGACCTTGGGCTGAAGCAGTTTAGGGTAGAGCGTAGGCTATGCTAGCCATACCCTGTAACAGGAAGGGACCAAGGGATCCTGGCAGCCAGGTCCACTTTGATATGTTAAATAGGCACCTTAGCCATTTGTCCCGGGAAGCACACGATAGATAACAGATAGATGGATGATGGACACAGATGCAGACACAAATGCAGAATAGACAAGAGAAAACAGACACACAGATAATAGACGATAAACAGGTAATGAGATGAACATATAGGTGGCAGCTATATACACACATATCTGGGTATATATATATATATATATATATATATATATACAGATAGATATAGATATATAGAGAGAGGCTAGATGGTAAACAGAAGACAGAAGATGATTTAGATAGCTAATAGATGACTGATATATAGATCAATAGATGGGTGAAAGAAAAAACAGCTCAGCTACTGTCCTCTCTCCTGCAGATTTGGCATCACTCTTTCTACAGTGTTCTCCGAATTGCCCCTGATCAGCATCCCATAATGATAACAGAGCCGCCGTTAAACAAGAAGGATGTTAAATGGAGAATGACGCAGGTAATGGCGTCTGGAGTTCTGTTCCCCTCCTGCCCTTAAAAGTTCCCTGTCTCTGCCTTGGGCCTCATCCTGGTCCTTCCCACCATGATGGAGTTGGTGGTGGACCCCGTCTGTGAGTGTTCCCACCAGAGCAGAGATGACAGAGTAGTCCTTAGGTGACAGTGGGGCTAGATGTAGTGGCTGCAGGAAGCTGCTGGCCTCCCTCCCCCCTGCCCCTCCCCCAGCCTCACAGCTGTCAGAGTTCTCACCCCAAGGCTCAGCTTCTCCTAAAGACACAGGCAAGTGAACTAAGCAGGCAGCCGAGCTGGCCCATCTGGCTCGCATCCCTGGAGCTCAGTGGGATCTCCTGCAGTGAGTAGTCGCCCATATGCAGGGCCAGGGCTAAGGCATGGTCTGCACATCTTAGAGATGTGTTTGCGTCCTAGACTGGGAAACAGCAGTTCTGCCCATCATGGTGCAGGCGTGAGCTCACATCAAACCAGCCCCAAACTGGCCACTGACAACCCCACCCCCACTCCTCAGTGTGGATAATCAAATCAGGGAAATGGCCACAGCTGGGTCCCCTGAGCACTGGGAATGGCAGGTTTCACCCAAAAAGCATCCAATGTCCAAGAGGGTTTCAGCAAACTAGAGTGGGCTAAGAGAAGTGTGAAACTGCGCCAGCCCAGCTGCCCATGCCACTCCACAGCTGTAGCAGATAACGGAGCAAGAGTGTGTGCACCAACAAGGAGGCCCATGAGGAACTGTAAAGGCAGGGGCGGAATAGCCGAGCTCAGCCGGAGGCTGTGGGTGCTGCTCTCTGAGGAGGCCCAGCAGGACAGAGACACATGCAGATGAAAGTTCAAGTCTATCCCAGAGCAGAAAAGCCCACAATTGGCTCTCATGGCTGGGGCTTTCCCCTTTGTCTTCTCCTCCTTGGACAAACCACTTGCTCTCCTCAGCCCCTGACTCAGTCTCACTTGTCTAGATAGAGACTTACAGGTCTACTCACAGCAAAGTGGCTTCCTACAAACAGTTTCAAGCAGCCCTTTCCGGGGCCACACCTTCAGGCATGAAAGTGATCAGTGGGTTGCGAGCTGTCTGTGGAATATTCATCATTCCTGCAGGTGTTCCTGGGTTGTATAAGAAAGCTAGCTTGAGGCCTGAGCCTTTGAGTAAGCCAGCAAGCATGGTTCCTCATGCTTGGGGATGCATGACTCCTCATGGACTTCCCTCGGTGATGAGCCATGACCAGCAAGTATTTACCGAATAAACTTTTTCCTCCCCTATGCTGCTTTGGTCAGAGTGTTTTATCACAGCCACAGAAAGAAACTAGACCAGCCGCTTAGGAGCAGAGCTGGCTGGAGATGGGTGCTGCCCACCCTGGGCTTAGTCTCCATGGATCCACAGCCTGCTGCAAGATGTACTCAGAGCACTGGAGCGGTGTGTGTCACCTGGCCAGCTAGCATGCCAATCTTCCTCCCCAGATCCTATTTGAAACCTTCAACATTCCTGCCCTGTTCCTGGCTAATCAAGGGGTCCTCTCCTTATACGCTACTGGCAGAACCTCTGGTGAGTGGCCCTGTGGGATTCCTGTTCTTCCTAGACACACTGTCTAGTTCTTGGGGCTAGGTACACTCACTGCAGCCTGCAGCCTCTCCTTGAAAGAAAAATAAAAAGGTAGGAAGAGAGCAAGATGGGTCAATGGGTAAAGGAGCTTGCTGCCAAGCCTAATGACCCAAGTTCAATCCCCAGGACCCCCATGGTGGAAGGAGAGAACTGACTCCTGAAGACTTGTCCACTGACCCCCACGTATGTGCAGGCATGTGACTGAACAACAGACACACGCGCGCGCGCGCGCACACACACACACACACACACATACATGCACACACACAAGCAGCTGTTCATTAAAAAAAAAAAAAGCAAAGGACACTCTTCAAGGCTCACAGTTATCCTCACTTCATAATTAGAACACTGTAGACTCAAGAGTAGCGAGCAGTGAAGCAAAATGCAGAATAGTTCGTGTGATAATTTGGTGTAAAACTGTGGTCTTTGTTTTTGGAGTTTGTTTTTGGTTTGGTTTTGGTTTCTCTGTGTAGACTAGGCTGGACTGTCTCTGCCTCCTGGAGTGCTGGGATTATAGGTGTGTGCTACCATGCCTTTCTGTTTTTGTTTTTTTTTTTAAATATTTTTAAGTCTCTCTCTCTCTCTCTCTCTGTGTGTGTGTGTGTGTGTTTGTGTGTATCTGTGCACAGTGGCCTCAGAAACCAGAGGCATGGATCCCCTGGCGCTGGAGTTAAAGGCATTTGTGAACCCCCTGACAGGTCCTCTGCAGCAGGTTTTTATGGCCCCTGATTGCAAACACACCCCTGCCCTTTGTATCCTGTAAGCTGGTTCTCCAGAGTTAAACTCTTCTCCCTTCTCTACCCTAGTCCCCTCCCTCAACTCCTTGTCCACTTGGGGACCCAGATTCCCCTCCCCTTTTTAGATACTCAGACTCAGTCACCTGGCAGTCTATAATGTTTCAACCTAAGTTAAACTAAAATACAGTACTTTCCAGTTGCTAGCTGGGCAAGACAGAGCCTAGTGCTTCCTTCTCTGTGGCCCTCTGCTAAGCTCTGAACACACCATATAATGAAAATGGACCATAATGAATTATTTCTCACACACACCCGGTTCCTGTTCTGACTCCTTCCATTTTTTCCTCTGGTGACACAGAATGCTCCCAGGATGCAGACATTTGCTGGACTCTTTTTTTTTTTTTTTTTTCCCTTAACCAATATACTAAAGGTGTTACTGAATGAAGTGAACAGCATTAATGAGCTCTGACACATGGGTGTGCTCACAAAAACATTGACGTCATAGACAAGGACGCCACTGTGCCTTTCTGCCCCTCCCACTCGTTGCGTTTTCTAGCATTTTGTGAATGGAACTATGCAGCCAGCATGAGATCATCACTCGTTGTTTTGCACTCTGTTCACTGTGTGGAGGTTCTTTCACGCCGTCACTGGCATCAGTAGCTCACTTCCTCTTCTTACTGAGCCATGATAGTGTGGTTCCATTTCAGGAAAGTGCTGAGCTTTTGTCTACTTATCCGTGAATGGCTGTGTGTGTGTGTGTGTGTGTGTGTGTGTGTGTGTGTGTGTGTGTGATAAAGCCCCAGTAAATGTTTGCAAGTCTCTTCCCGTAGCGTGTGGAACGTCAGTGGCCCTCCATGGTTCTTGCACAGCTCTGCTGTATTATCCCTCTTCTGTGACAAAATACCTGACAGAAGCCGGTGAAGTAAGGAAGGGATGAAGGCTCACAGTCTGAAGGCACTGCCCGTCGTAGCAGGGAAGGCATGGTGGTAGGAGCTTACGGTCAGCTGGCCACATAGCAGACAGGGATGAAGCTTCCTTACAGACTTGCCCAGAGGCTTGCCATCCAGGTGATTCTAGATCCTGTCAAGTTGACCATACTAACTATCCCGACTGCCAGCTCTCTGAATGGCCAGTACTATTGTGCCCATTCTCATGGAGGTGCAGTGGTGTCTCCACCAGCTTTTGATTTGAGCCCCCCTCACGGCCAAGGACCCTGAGCATATCCTTTCGTGTCCGTCCGTGTCTACTTCAGTGGTGGAGTGGCTCTCGGCTTTAACCAGATTCTCACGAATTCACTTGTGCGTTTTGACAGCTCTTTTTCCAGTCCTGTTTACACGTCTGTTACCAGCTATACAGGTTCCACTTCTCTTCCCACTGTCTTTTTAAGAATAGGTATTAATTTTTGCAGAGTTCCATTTATCAGTGTTTTCATGTTTGATGTCACACCCAAAAATCATTTGCTGGACCCAAAGGCTTTCGGCTCTCTTCTAGTCATTTATAGATTTTAGTTTAACATTCAGTTCTATGGTCCATTTTGAATGGATTGTTGATGTATCCTCTAAGATAGGAACAAAACGTGTGTTTATTGAAAAAGATCCATCTTAGCTGTGGACAATAGAAGGGTACTGAGTGAGGGAGGGTTACTCTCCTTTGGGGTGTCAACACACAAAAAAACACAGCTCTAACTTTAAAGAAATAAAAAGTTTATTATGGAGCCATTTTAAGAAATAGTGGCTTAAGAACATAGATTTAGGTTATTACATCTCCCAATGTACAAGCATTTTCATGACGTTTTATAGTTTTTTTTAAATTTAATTTAATTTAATTAATTACTCTTTATTCACTTTGTATCCCCCATAAGCCCCTCCCTCCTCCCCTCCCGGTCCCACCCTCCCTCCCCGTTCTTCACACATGCCCCTCCCCAAGTCCACTGATAGGGAAGGTCCTCCTCTCCTTCCTTCTGATCTTAGTCTATCAGATCACATCAGGAGTGGCTGCATTGTCATCTTCTGTGGCCTGGTAAGGCTGCTCCCCCCTCAGGGGGAGGTGATCAAAGAGCAGGACAATCAGGTTATGTCAGAGGCAGTCCCTCCTCCCATTACTATGTAACCTACTTGGACACTAAACTGCCATGGGCTACATCTGTGCAGGGGTTCAAGGTTATCTCCATGCCTGGTACTTGGTTGGAGTAATAGAACAAAGAAAGTCAAATCAAGGCAAATTTAAAACACCTTGGTGAGCATATCAGAGAAGCAGGTACAGCAAGATGAGGGAAGCTTTTTTATAGGCCCAAGATACTATCTGATGACATTCTTACCTTTTGGGTTAATGGATCTGCAGATCTGCTATTAGTCACAGGACTTTAGTTCCAACACAGGGGTGGGCAAGAAAAGGCTGTTCCAGGTGCTAAAGCTAGCCCGAGATAAGGTAGTTTCCAGGCCTGCAATATTCCAGTCTCTCTACAGTGATGAAGTTCTAATCAGTCAATCATCCTTTTCAGACACAGCTTCTTCTCAGAAGTTCTCGTTCACAGGGGAAATAGCTGCTAGTGGGTCCCTGGTCCCTCAGGCATGCCCATAGGCATACAGACAGCACTCACTGGACTCAGGGTCATAAATGACAACCAAACAAAATGTGGATGACATGAAGTTGGGAGTAAGAGGGGTGAGCCACCAGGAGAGTTGGAGGTAGGTAAGGAGGGATGTGATCCAAATGCACTGTATAAGTATACATTTTTCAAAGGATAAATTAAAATATTAAAAAAACAAGAAAGAAGGGGGCTAGAGAGATGGTTCAACAGTTAAGGGCACAGGCTGCTCTGTCGAAGGACCAAAGTTCAATTCCCAGCACTCTCACAGAAGCACACAACTGTCTGTAACTCTAGTTCCAGAAGATCTGAATCTCTCTTCTGGCCTTTATGGAAGAGCACCAAGCAGGCATGTGTACACAAACCACACACACACACACACACACACACACACACACACACACAGGCACACATGCACACATGCACAGGCCAAACACTCATACACATGAAAATAGATCATTAGGAAAAAAAGAAAGAAAGGAAATAGAAAAGACCTATTTGGGACTGGAGGCAGAGACAAGAGGGCAAGAGGAAATGGAAGATGGACAACATGACCAAACTAGCAAGCATAGAACTGTCCCAGTGAAACCTGTTATTTTGCACCATTATTAAACAAACAAACAGATAAATCAATCAATCACATTTTATAACCTAAAATAGAGAGAGAGAGAGGAGAGAGACAAGATTCATTTTCCTTTCTTGAAAAGCCTCTGTGTGCTTTTTGATGAGTTTCTCATGTATGTGCCAGCTGACCTCTCATGGTGTGGTTCCAGCAAATCTCTCTTTTCAAACCTTTTTTTTTTTTTCTGATTCTAAATGGATACCACATGATTTTGATACCCTGGAGCACTCTGAGTCTTTAAATGAGGTGAAGTTTGTCCTACCCTCTGGATGTCTTGATTTTGAAATGTGGGCTCTGCTAGGTCTTAAGCATGCCTGCATGAATTTTAGAGTCAGGTTGTCAGGTTCTGAAAACAAGAGAAACCAAAAACCAACCAAAACCCGTCAACGCCACACCCCTTTGGGTTCTGCTTGGGGCTGTGTTGAAAACATGGTCAATTTTGGAAGAGTCAGAATCTTAAACCATGGACTGTGATGGTCTGAGAGGTCTCTGGGTCCCTCTTGGCACTTCGATGGGACTTGCAGTTGTCCAGGCCATGTCTGTCTGTCATCAGATGTCATCAGATGTATTGCTAAGGGTCTCACATGTTTTGATGCTGTTGAAAGTGGCATTATTTGTTACAGTTTGAGTGTGAACTGTCCCCAGCAGGCTTGAGTTATTGTGGGGTTGTCAGTGAAAGGATTTGGGCAGTGACTGGATCCCAAGGGCTCTGATTCCTGATGGAACAACAATCCTCCAGGTTGGGAGGTGATCGGAGCTGAAAGCAGGGTCTGCTTGGGGGAATAGGTCAATGGCGGCATGTCCCTACAGAGTCTGTCTGTCTCCTGCCTTTGTTTCCTCTTTTTTTTTTTTTTTTCTGTCTACCATTTATGAGCACATTTGATGTTGCCCATGTTCCTGCCACGGTGCCCAGACTCTCAACATGGGGCCAGCTGCATAGACAATCAGCCAAAAATCTTCCCTCCCTTTAAATAATTCCTCTCTGGTAATCGCCGCAAGGACGAAAAGCTAACATCTTTCAATGACAGTCGAATGTGTGTACATGTATGTGTGCGCATGCACATTTCTCTGTGTTGTGTGTCTGTGGGCGCGTGTGTGTGTGTGTGTCTATATACTTGTACATATGCATGTAACTTTCTGCTTTATTTTATTTATTTATTTTTAAACTCAATGTCTTGGCTCACTGAACCTAGAGTAGAACTAATTGATTGACCTGACTGGCTGGCCTAATGCACTTCAGGGGCCAACCCATCTCTGTTCCCTAACCCCAACCACCCAGAGCTAGGGTTACAGATATGTGTCTCCACCCTCAGGATTTACATAACTGCTGGGGTCTGAACTCACGCATGTGCTGAAGGCTCTGGCCAACTTCATCATCTCTTCATTTCTGATTGCTCATTGCTGTTGCATGGGTAGCAGTTGATTTTTGAACATTGATGTTGTACCCTAATACTCTAACTAAATTCATTTTTTTGGTAGATTTTGTAAGATATTTACTTAGCAGATGTATACTTACTTGTTTGTTTCTATAGAGGGTTTCTCTGTGTTGCCCTGGCTATTCTGGAACTCACTCTGTAGACCGTGATGGTCTCAAACTCAGATATCTCCCTCTGCCTCCCATGTGCTGAGATTAAAGGTGTGTGCCTCCACTGCCTGGCAAATAAATATTCTTAAATTTGTTTTAAACTACATTATTTATTCTGTGTGTGCCGCAGCATATGTGTGACAGTCAGAGTGCAACTTTTGAGAGTTGATTCTCTCCTTACATCATGTAGATCCCAGGAATTGAACTCGGGTCTTCAGGCCTGGTGGCAAATGTCTGAATCTTCCTTCCTATACCATCTGGCCAGCCCCATGGCAAATACATTTTTTGACAAATAACATTTACTTTATTATTTCCAAGCCAGGTGGATTTCTTTTCTTTGTTTTTAATTGTTTCATTCTTTTCTATTGACTGCCTGGGCTTTACTGTTCTGAGTGGAGGCAGTGAGGATACAAATCCTCGTCTTTTCCCCAGTTTTAGGGAGAGAACATTCAGCTTTATAGTATTAAAGCTACGGGTTTCATATTTTCTTCACTAACTTAAGTAAGTTATCTTGTGTTCTTGTTTGCTGAAAATTTCGTCTTTTACTGGATTTTGTCAAAATGCAATTTATGCGTAGTGATGTTAGATCTGAAAATTTGCTAAAACCTCGATTCACCTGGGAAGAGAGTCCCAGTGAGGGACTGTCCACATTCTATTTGCCAGTGGGCACTGTCTGCGGGGGGTTGCTGTAAGTTAATGGATGTGGGAAGGCCCAGCCTGCTGTAGGTGGCACCATTCCCTAGACAAAGCTGTCCCGAACTGTATGTGTGGGGAAATAGAACTGAGTACAAGCAGGCAAGCAAGTGAACATTCGTTTCTCTCTGTTTTTGACTGTGGATATGATCTGATGAGCTGTCTGAAGCTCCTGTCTTAATTTCCCAATACGGTGGACTGTTACCTGGAATTGTAAGCTGACATAAACCTTTTTTTGTCTCTTAAGTTGTTTCTGTCAGGCTGTTTTTAGTCACAGCCACAGAAACAAAGCTAGAACAAGTATTTATTGAATACGTGAGTAAGCATATGAATTCTTTCCTCTTCTTTAAGATGAATTAATATTGATTTCCAGCTATGGAACAAAGGCCATTTAATTCTTTTAAACTCCATATTATTGAAATAAATCTTCCAAAATTTCACTTTGGATTTTTTTTTTTTTTTTTTTGTCTGTGCTCATGAGTAGCAGTGGCCCACTGTGTTCCTCTCCCATCTCTGAGGGACCATAGTGTATGGCCACATGATGGCCAATGTCCTGGAAATAGCCTGTCATTTTTAGCTGTTGTAGGTGAGAGGGGACCAACTCTCCGTCCCCTTTCACAGCTGGAAGAGGGTTTAACTTTGCTTAATTGAGGTGTGCAGTAGACCCCTTAACATGAACCCCTTAGCATGTCACACTATCTCTGAACTAGCACACCCAGGGACCTTGCTAACTAAAGCACACATCTCGGGCATGGTGTTCAAGCTTTCCCAGCACAGGGCACCTCCCAGAGAGTCCTAGTGCCCAACCAAGTACAGGCAACAGTTCCTTTCTTATCTCTCTGGCAGCTTTTTGGTAAAATTGCGTGTTTGATTTAGCAAGAAAACCTATGGGCTTATATCCAAAGCTGGTGGTCAGCTTCTATTCTAGTTCATGTCTTTTGGGAAGAAGCTGGCTCCTTGGTCCCTCTCCCTTTCCTTCTGTTATTCTCCTCCAGAATTAACAATGGACAGGATGTGCTGTGTGCCCCACATCATAACTACAGAATGTTTGCTTACATAGGAACAGCTATTGAATCAGGAGAGGGGATGACTTACTTGGTGCCCATCATTAATGGCTATCCTTTGGAACTGTCGACCACCAGGATGGAGGTAGCTGGCTTCGACTTGACCCAGCACCTCATGAAACTGCTGTCAAACAATGGAAAATTTTCCGTGACCACAGGTAGGAAACAACTATTCTCAGATGCATAAACCTGTTCTGTGTACAAGGTCCTTCACTTTCAGTGCATTTGTGTATAGGTGCATCCAGAGATTGAAGGACAGTTGAAGGACAACCTCAGGCATCAGCTTCAAGAATACTGTCCACCTCTTTTAAGACAGGGTCTCCTATTGGCTTGGAGCTTGTCTATGAGTCTATTGCAGAAGAGAGTTAACTGGTACCCTATAAGCAGCAAGGGTCTTAGGTCTTTGGCTAAGGGCTTAGACAGGGTAATGCTTTGTCCCCTTTGTGCCCTCTTCCTGGGCTAGATTCTTAGTTTATACAATATGCATGACACCTGCTTCCAACAGGCCACTGGCCTTTCTGGTCTTAGAGAAGGAGTCAAAGGTTGAGCCCTGGAGCCCTATAGAGTCAATTAGAAGGATGGTGAGAACTGGTCAGGCATTTTCCTGGCTGCCCACTCTTAGCAAGGATGTGCACCATCCATCTGTTCTCCTGGCACACTCCCAAATGCTGATTTATGCTCATCCTTGCAGATGAAGGAAGTTTAAAAAGAATAACAACAGCAAAAAAGGGAAAAAAATAACATAACAAGGCAAAATGAAAAAAAAAGCCAGTCATGCTTTGCTTCCAGCTAGGATCTCAACTGGTGGATCCTAAGGGGGGAATCGTGGGAACAGCTGGAGTGGAAGAGCTCCCAGGGGCTGTGAGCACAACCAGAACAAGACTCCAGGAGGCAGGCTTCAGTGAGACTGAGACGGCTTGTTTAATAGGGGGAACAAAGGCTACTTAAACCTTTGGGGTTGGTAGGGGCTTTTAGGGCGACTGTGCATCACTGGCAAGGGCCAGGGTGCTGGGGATGCCTCATTTGCATAAGGCGGAATTCCAGGAGCTGCCTGGAAGTTTCACGTGGCTACTGAGCTATGTGACTTGGTGGGGGGCGGGAGTGGGGGGAGGAAGCAAAGGTGGTGTGTGTCGCAGGGCTATGTGTGCTGGGACACACAGGGCCATGTCGGGTGGGGAGAAATCTTATTCCTGCCGCTCTCAGGATGAGATTTCCGGGGTTTGAACGCACCTTGACCCCCATCTTGCTCCAAGCCAGCTTCTACCAGTCCCACAGCTCCTCAGTCTCCTCAGTCTCACAGACTAATTTACCTAAACCCAAGTAAACAGCAGAGGTAGGTGGGATGTGATCTAGAGTTGTCTCACCAAAAACCAAACCAGGTAAAGGAGAGGAACATTAGGATACAGCAGAGTCCCTGAAGCCAGGGACAGGGAAGGGAGAAGCAGACAGTGCCAACACTGGAGGGAAGGAACAGGGGAGCCTCCAGGCTTTGAAAGAAGAATGGAAGAAGCATGGGCAAGGAGGTTGGGTTAGGCCAGGAGTGGCATATACCTATAATCATGACACTGGAGGTGGAGGCAAGAGGATTAAGAGTTCAAGGACATCTTCAGCTGAAGTAGGGTGGAGGCCAGCCTGGGCTACATGAGACCCTGTTTCAGAAGAAGATAAAGAGGGAAGAAAAGGAGAGGAGGGGTGGGCAACTGGAGTAAAAGGAAGAGGTGGGGGGAGGGGAGGAAAACCAAGAAAAGGAGGAGGGGAAAGAAAAAGGAGAGGAGAAGGAATAAGAGGGGGCATGAAATGAGGAGGAGGAGGAGGAGGAAGAGTTGGAGGAAGAGATGAAGGCATTGGAAGAATTGGAGAAGGTGGAGAAGGTGTTGGAAGAGGAAGAAGGGCTGAAGGAGATGAGGTGGAGGATAAAGTGGAGAAGGAGGAGCTGGAGGAGGATGGGATGGAGGACCTGGGTGAGTTGGAGGAAGAGGGGATAGAGTGGGTGGATCAAGGGAAAGTGGCAGCTGACAGTCTGCAGGTTTGAAGAGCAGATGGGGTCTCCAGGTGAGCAGTGCAGGGAAGTCCCTTTTATTCAAAGCTCCATGACAACAGCAGATAAAATGTAAAAGCCTAATCAAAAGGCATATCTGGATTTCAAACCTGTTGTCAGAAAAGAAAGGGGCATCACTTGCCAGGTGTTTCCAAGGAAGAGGCCTCAGAGAACAGCAGGCATGGGAGTGTTCCATAACCCTAGGTAATGAATGTGAGTAGGATTTCTTGGCCCCACAAACACCATATATGACAGAGGTGCAACTTAGGCGATGCTGAAGAGACCCAGCTTCGTGCCTCTTGCCAAGAGAGGGCTACTTCCTTGTGCTCCCTGCCCTTTGAAAGCCTGGCCTACAGCCTGTCCAAGACCCTGCTGAAGGTCTTCCTTGCCTTGTAGCTGAGCAAGTCTACATCCGAGAACTGAAAGAGAAGCACTGCTATGTGGCACTGGACTATGACATGGAGGTAGCAAAAACCTCACATCCCAGCTACCAGAAGAAACTCCAGCTGCCAGATGGCAAGGAAATCATACTAGGGCAAGAGGCTTTCATGTGCTCAGAAGGACTCTTCAACAGCAGCCTCCTTGGTGAGTCCAGGGTCAGGGTACAGTGGTCCAATAGACACTTGGCCCAGAAGGCTGTCAGAAGGAAGGTGTGGGGAGATGCTGGCAGGGCACCCTGCTTTAGGAGCAATGCTTCTTGCTCTAACGTTTCCCAGGGAGTGGCTGTCACTCACTCACTGCCTCCTATACTCCTGTCACTTAGCTGACACTTTAACTTCTCTTCGAAGGTTGCCCAGATGGGTTGGAGGGCAACAGAGCACCACTCTCTTCCATAGTGTACTATTTATAATCTCTCACTGTACATGAAGACAGCTGAGACAGAAACATAAGAAACAAAGGTTCCCGAGAGCTTTAAGCATATGAATGGCCAGAGACTAGTTATTGTTTATTATTATTATTATTATTATTGAGACAAGGTTTCTCTATGTAGCCCTGGCTGTCCTGGAACTCACTCTGTAGACCAGGCTGGCCTCGAACTCACAGAGATCCTCATGCCTCTGCCTTCCAAGTGATGGCACACATGCCTTTAATTCCAGCACTTAGGAAGCAGAGGGCTTTTAATGATTGCTGGCTTGACCACTGTCTTAGTTGGGTTTCTCATTGCTGTGAAAAAACAAAAAAATGCCCAGCAAAAACAACCTAAGAATTTTGATTCATAGTTCAAGGTTAGCGTCTATCAGGAGCACAAGGCAGCTAGTCGCCATGCATCCACAGGTGGGAAGGAGAAAGAAGAATGCTGGGGCTTGTCCTGCTTCCTCCTTTGTGTTCCATCCAGGACTCCAGGTCAAGGGATGGTGCTGCCCACATTTAGAGTGGTTCTTCCCTCTTAATTAACCCAGTCTAGAAACTCCCTCAGCTGTGCCCAGACGCTTGTATCCATGGTGACTCTAGATCCTTCAGGCTGACAGCATTAGCTCTCAGAATCACTGCTCTCTCAGGAACAGTGAGCGCTGCATCAGCCAGATGTAGTGGTGCACACTGGGATGCAAAGCAGGGGAATGAGCGTGAGTTCACAGTCAGCTTGGGCAGCACAGTGAGTCACTCTTTCAACGAACAGGAGAATGATGGACTGAGAAATCCCCATGGAAAGGGAAAAGATCTTCAAGGAAGTCAACATTTCCCAAGATAAAAGTCCTGGAGTCACTTACGCCCCCTACCCCCATGGGACATGTGCTGCGGTGTGGCAGGGCTTAGCTCTGTGTTCCATGCTCCACAGCACAAAGCACAGTCTCTCTCTGCTTTTGTGTTTGAGACAGATTCCTGCTCTGTAGCCCGGGCTAGTCTGGTTCTCCTACACAGCCTAGGCTTGTCTTAAACTTGTGGCAATCCGCCTGCCTCAGTTTCTCAAGACATGAGCTTATAAGCACGGCAGAACATGTAGTCTTAAAGGCATGATGCATACCAGTGTGGAGAAGTCACTGAAGTATTCTTCAGAGGCCGGTGGATGCCAGGAGGAATGCCAGGCTCCTCATGTCGGCAGAGCCTCTGCCAGGCACACCTGAGCCACTCTGTTTGTATTGGTTCTTCAGCCCTTAGCCTGGGGTCACCCTCTGTAAAGATAGAGGGGCACTGATTGGCATGCAACACCCCCAAACACAATGACCCTCCCCCCAGACACAACATAAGCTATAGCTACATGACACACCCATCATTCAAGGATGGTGTCCCTTGCTTGCTTATGCAACAAGGCTTACCGAGTTGGGAGAGCACCCGAAGAGACACCCACAAAACAGGTGATGATAACCTCATTTGAGGCACAGGAGGCCAACATTTGTCATTGATGGTTCTGGCAGGCCAGACTGGTGACTCACTTGAAGTCCACAGGGCCTCAAGGTTCCTGGTGGCACTTGGATCCATCCAGAATCTGGGAGGTATCCCTCCTTAAAATACTGATAATAGGGAGCCTCTGATCCCAAAGCCCCTCTTGTGCATGTCACCCAGGAATGAGCAACCAGGGGATCCACATGTTGGCCCGGCAGACCATCACATCCTGTGACAACTCCCACTGGAAGACTCTCTTCAGTCATATCACGCTATCTGGTGGCACTGGTTCCTTCTCAGGCCTACGATTGCGGCTGCAGGGTGAACTATCAAAGCTGGCCCCTCCAGACATCAATGTGAAGGTACTGGCCTGGGCCTCACCAGGGGCATTCAGGGGTTGACCCATGGGTAGCTGTAGGTGGCTAAGGCTCCAGGCATTGTTTTTTCTGTTTGAGGATGCACCCAATAAGGAAAAGTGACAGAAGCCCTTGGCATTCATTTACATCCATGTGTCAGTGTGTGTGTGTGTGTGTGTGTGTGTGTGTGTGTGTGTGTGTGTGTATTGGTAACAAGCTAAGCTGGTTCAGGAAGACTGGGAGATAGGAAGGAGCTACAGTCTGCAGGAGTAGGCAATGGCAGGGTTGGGGTGCTGAACACAGAGAACAGCTGCTCAGAAGGTGGCATCAGGGATGGGGAGCTGTGGGGAGGGCGTCAGGATGAGCATGTAGGCTCCTTTTACATTTTACATGAATTCACAGGCACGGAGGCCACGTCCAGCTTTAGACATGGGTTCTGAAGATCTGGGGTTAGGTCTTCAGGCCTGAGCCTATCTCCCCAGTCTTCTTCTGAAGTAGAGCTCTGTAGCCCTGGCTGGCCTGAAACTTGCTGTGTAGACTAGCCTGTTCTCGATCCTCCTCCTGCCTCTGCCTCCTGAGTGTTGGGATCACAGGTATGTGCCAGCAAGGCTTCCATACCCCTGAGTTAAAAAATTTTCCTTTCCACTTGGGAGAGATGACTGCCCACAAAATTTTTCCAGGGATGGATATTGTGGATCCCATTCAGAGCAGCTGGATTTTTTTCAATGAATATCTTGCTTAAATGCTTCTTTTTATTATCTGCATATGAGTGTTTGCCCCTACAAACTACACAGGCATGCAATGCCCATGGAGGCCAGAAAAGGACAAAGGATCCCCTGGAACTGTAGTTGCAGACAGTTGTAAGTAGCCATGTGGGTACTGGGAACTGAACCAGGTCCTCTGTAAGAGCAACAAATGCTTCTAACCACTAAGACATCTTTCCAGCCCCTCGAAGGAGTACTTTTTAAACAACAAAATAATTTAAATCACATTTATCTTTTTGTGTCTCGATGTGTGCATGCATCACAGAGGTTGGAGAATAACTTGTGGGAGCCAATTTTTGTTTTTTCTTCTAGTATGTGGGTCCCAGGATTTGGTAGGTACAGGCTTGGTGGGGTGGGGCTTATCCACTGAGCCACCTCGCCAGCCCCAAGAACAGATTTTTAAAAAATACTTATTTTGTATGTGCATGTGTTTGTGTGTATGCGTGTGCTGTATATGTGTGTATTTGTGCACGCATGCTCCCGCCCAGAGTGGTGTTTTGATGTGGAACTCCTCCTCCCTCCAGGTGGTCGCCTCTCCGTACGCCAAGTACAGTGCCTGGATAGGTGGCTCCATCTTGTGTTCTCTCCCTGTGTTCGAGGACATGTGGGTCAGAAGCCAGGAGTATAAGGAAATTGGCCCTGCTGTTATGTTTAGAAGAAGCTTCTGATCTTTCGCCCGGGGCCAACATCACCGTGCCCAGGGTGAGCCTCAGCGTTGCCACAAACTCGCAGGAAGACCCCCTCTTTTCCTGGAGGATAGTAAAAGTGTGCAACACTCGTTCACTCTGCCCGGCTGAGTGGCCCCTGGAGTATCCCACTGCAGCGGGTGCTGGTTCTTGTCTGTTAGTCAGGATAAGTCAGTGACGCTGCATAACAAGCATCCCCAGCTCCCAGTGTCACAAAGGGTGCTTTGCCAGTCACCCTGCTGCCTGCACCCTGAGGTAGGGGTTATCACCCTCACTTGGGGCCCATCACCCTCACTTGGGGCCTTCCGCTAAAGCAAACACCACCCGTGCGCAGCACTGGCAAAATTAGGAGTTTCTTAGTAGATTTTCTTTTGCTCTAACAAAACACGGGATACCGGGTCATTTATGAAGAACAGGGGTTTATTTAGCTCACAGGCTCAGGAACATGACACCAGCCTCTGCGAGGGTCATTCTTGCCTTGTTAAAACAGGGCAGAACATTGTGGACTCAGGGAGCAACATGTAAGCTTGACTCTCTTCCGCCTCCTTTTCTCCCTCCTCCTCTTCCTCCTCCTCTCCCTCCTCCTCTTCTTTTTTTTCTTTTCTAGAAAAAAATTAGCTTAATTTTTTTGAAATTGAGAGCTAGACTTGACAGGCTGTCAGAACTGTGAGGCATCAAATTTGCTATATTTTAGCATTTTTTTTCCCTTTAGATTTTTTACCTGCTATCCTATTTCTTGTTTTTTTTTTTTTTTAAAAAAACCTTTTTATTGATTCTTTTTAAGTTTCCCACTCATCTCCCCATTCCTTCCTATCCACCCTTTCCGCCCTTGCAACCTCACCCCCAAAATAAAACACACACACACACACAACAGCAAAACAAGGCGCAGAAAACATCGCCTCTCGGAAGCTGTAGTGTGTCACAGTGTGTCCCGTTGTACATTCCTCTGGCGGCAAGCAGGTGTCTATGGCCTGCCTGTGCCTGTGGGTGTCCCCAGGCATGGCTGTCCCCAGGTTTCTGTCTGTCTTCCTCCTCCTCTGCTGTGCTCCCTGAATTTTATTTAATTCGATTTGATTTTTTTATGAGTCCTAGACATAAGACAGCTTTGGCCATCGAGCCAGGCATCAAGCTAGGATGAGCAAAGGGCTGCCACCTACTCTGCCCCTGACTGATACAAAAACACCACCAAAGATGTGTCTCTTTGCCCATTGCCAGGCGCTCTCTTGTTTGTTTCTTCTTCTTTGTTATTAAGAGCCATTTTATTTTTATCTTCCCCCCCACATAATATTCTTATTGATTATTTGAGAATTTCACATCATGCACTTCGATCACACTCACCTCACAGTCCCTCCCATCTGACACGCGATAAGGAAGACGCCTCCCCCCCCCCCAGGTTGTAAGAAATATGGTCTATTTTCAGTCTGAGGTGTGTTTAGAGCTCCCCAGAGAATCACAGATAATCAGGAGGCACTAGCCGTCTCCCACATCTTCCCTAGCTGGGAGCTGCTTGTCTGGGCTCTCAGTTCATCCTAGGCTGTTTCCCCCATAAATATTTGCATCTCTGCCAAGAAGGGCTCTCAGACCTGCAGTGTCAGGTCTCCCATGGGCTTATTAGAAACATTCTGGCCCAGGCCACCAATTAAGGCTTCTGGAGGAAGAACCAGACTATAAGAGTTTAGTCCCCAGAGGCTTTGCCCCTTGAGAAGCCTAGATTATAAATCCAAGTTGACAGTTTGGGATGGAATCCCTGATTCTTAGAGCCGACCAGTAGATGTCACCCTAACACTGGTCACCAGATCTCGCCCGGCCCTGTCTGCGTGGCTGGTGAAGGTCTCAGGTACCTCCGAGGGGAATCTCAGGGATCACCTTGCCTGTCCATGCCCCTGGGTGGTCAGCTGTCTTGAAGGAGGGAGATAAGGAGGGCACAGTTCATGTTTGGCGTTCAAGGAAGGATCTAGGAGACAGCCTGTCCTTGACAACTCTCGAAGGTCAGAGACTCTAAGAAGGGCGTTGTGCTGGAAGCTGAGGACTGGACCTGAGTTCTGATCCCATCCTAGGCCACAGCTTGCACCTCCAACACTGTTGTGGGGGCCCTGGTGGTCTAGATCTTGGTGCTGTGATGTAATACCCTGACAGAACGCAATGTAGAGAAGAAAGGGGTTGTGTGGCTTACAGTTGTAGATTATAGTCCCTCGTTTCAGAGAAGTCAGGGTGGCTGGAACCCCAAGCAGCTGCCCACAGCACATCCACCAATAGCAGAGAGACATGATTGCATGGGTGCTCAGGTACCTCTCTCACTCAGGACACAAACCCAGAGAATGGGGCCACCCGATTCCAGGCTGGGGCTTCCCATGTCAATTAACACGGCCAAGACAGTCTACCACAAACAGGTCCACCGTCCAGCCTGATATAGACAATCCCTCACCGAGGCTGAGTTTCCAGGTAAAACTGTCGATTTGACAACCAGAACCAACCATCACATTCGGTGTCCTCAGTCAGAAGGCAGCTCCGATCACACCAGGGTGTGCTAGACAGGCGGGGGTTCTGCAGAGCCTACAGCATCAGTGGTATTTGCTGCTGCTGGTTGTACTGGGATGGCATGCACTTTTTACACAGTCACCCTCACTGCACACCTACTAAGCATGAACTGCTTTGACCAGGCTGGAGCTGGAGACACGGCAGCCCTCTCGGTTGGGTTTTACCGGGAAGCTGTTTGGGACATGAGTAAGCCTGCGAGGGGGTGGCTGTGGAAGTGCAGTGGCTCTGGCTGGCCTCCTGACAATCTCAAGGTGAACCCTTGGGACTCTGAGGACACAGATCTCCAGCTACTGCTAGCATGCTCAAAGCACGGGCGCTGGCTTCTTCCCTAGGTGCTGCTCAGGCATCTATAGAAAGTCCTTTGATGGCATCTCCACAGAGACATTTTAAGATTTCAGTTTCCTATAAGGACCGAAATGGGTCTGGTTTGCTGGGGCGTGTGACTCTTTCCTGGGGAGATAGGAACAGACATGGCTGTTCACCCCACATGACACAGCACTGGCAAAGCAAACCATTCTTTACGTGTGCATGGGTGTTTTCCGTCATGTATGTTGCATACCATGAGAGCATGAGAAGGCCAGAGGAGGGGGTAGGATCCCATGGAACTAGAATAACGATGTTGAGCCACCATTTGAGTGCTGGGAATTGAGCCAGGGTCCTCTGGAAGAGCAGCCAGTATTGACTGCTGGGCCATCTCTCTAGTCCTAATTTTCTCATTTCTATTCAATCTAGGACACCAGCCCCATGGGATGGGAGGCTCACATTCAGTATGGGTCTTCCCACATAATTAACTTAATCTAGAAAATCCCTTACAGACATGCCCGGAGGTGGCTTGGGGCAAGCTGGAGGGTGGGAAGCAAGAGAGTAAGGCAGGAAGACAGGCAAGGCCCATGAGCATAGTGATGTCTGGGTAGTGAAGTGGGTGAGGTCTGGGCCATCCAGTGCTTTCTTTGACCTCTTTGGGTCAGATAAACATCCTAAGAGCACAGTTAGGTTCGGCACTTGACCCACTGAGAAGACAGAGCTTCAATGAAGGATTTACCTCCATATGATTGGCTTATGGGAATGTCTGTGGCATTCACACCCCTGGCACCCTGGGCCTTGGCCTCCCTCTGTAGTCAGCAGCTCATCTCAGTAGAGGTCCACGAAATACAGACTTAGGGAAAAGTCACAGGACAGCTTGGGACCCTCACCAAGGAAACCTCCCACCCGACCCTGACTTCACCCCGGGAGGTGGGTCCCATCACCTGCCATGCAGGTGTCTGGGTGACTAGCTGCTTTCCTCAAGCTGACACAGGGTGTAAGTGGAGGAGATGTGGAAAGGGAGGAAGCCCCTTACCCTGGGACTGGACTACCTTTCCTGCTGAGAGTCATGACACAAGAACCCAGCTGATAAGCCAAAACAACCTGCGCAACAATGCGTGTTTTCCTAAAGCCAACAGCAAGGATGCTGGAAAACAGCAACAAGGTAATTCATGCTCGCCTCCAGCCAGAACACCCCTGACCTTGAGCTTGATGCTTACAATCTCGTTTATGGATCTTCAGGAAAAATAAGGCCAGTGCATGTATTTTTACTTAATTTAATTTTTTTTTTTTTACTTAAACATTAAGCTTATCTTAATTTAAACCTTGTAAATTGCATCCTTAAAGGGATACGGCTCAGAAAGACACAAGGCACATAGAATCACCTTTGTGGAATTACACCAGTCTTGTAGTAGACCATTCATGGCACAGAAAATATCTAACATTCCTGAGGTCTGTAGATAGCTCACTCAATGCTAGTTATGTCAGTTAGCCAATCACTTTGTAACAAGCTTGCCCTTGCTGAATGTCACCCATCATGTAACTGCTAAGCTGGAAATTCCAGGTCCTTGCCCAAACCCCAATAAAAACGCTGCCTTGCATCTGCTTGAGGCTCTCCTCTCTGATCCACTGTGTTGGTGATAGTGGAGAGACCGAGCTTAAGCCTTGAATAAAGTTCTTTGCTCTTGCCTACGTGGTCCGGCTCCTGGTGGTCTTTGGGGACACTAACAGAAAGAGGCCAGGATGGCTGTGTTTCAGGGACCTAAGTGGACATTAGCTTTGCTGACCTATTGGCCTCTCTGTACAAGTGAGGGTGATAGACTTGACTTCTAAGCCAGTGTCCTGCTATCAGTGACATCCCTGTGACATTTAACGACAAGCAATGAGGCCTAAATGTTAGCAGTTGTGTTTGGGGGTGGGCGCAGGCTGGAGATGAATGAGCACCACTTTCACAGTGCTGTTTTTGTGAAATAACTTTCTTCCATGGTGGTAGGGGGAGGAGTCGAGTGAGGCTATCTATGGGTGCAGGTCTGAAGACTGGGGACTACGGTAGCTAAACTTGGTTGTCAACTTGACCCACTGAGAAGACAGAGCTTCAATGAAGGATTTACCTCCATATGATTGGCTTATGGGAATGTCTGTGGGACTCTTTTTTTTTTTTTTTTTAATTGCTGATTGATGTGGAAGGGCTCCAACCACTTCGGGTGATGTCACGCCTGGCTAGGTGGTGGGTCTGGGCTGTATGAGAAAGTGAGCAGAGTTCCTCCATGGCCTCTGCTTTAGTTCCTGCCTCCTCGTTCCTGCCTTGGCTTCCTTCGATGATGGACTGTACCCCATAAGTCAAACGAACTTTTTCCTCCCAAAGCTGCTTTTGATCATGGTGTTTTATCACAATGATAGAAGCCAAACTAGGACAAGGGTCCCCTGGGGACCCAGCATTGCTGATCACAGTCCCAGGACAAGCAGACACAGACACCTGAGGTCCCATGTAGCAGCTTTTTCTGTAGTTGGCCTCTGAGCATCCCTTCTCTGTAGAAGACTTGCAGGTAAGAGTCCAAGCACTGTAGACAGGGCACCCAGGGCAGATTGGTCCAGTGGTGCCAGGCGACGATGGCTCCTGCATGACCCTGAGCCACACATCCCCACTTTGCAGCCTCGCTGGTGCGTGGCGGATAATGAGACTACCTCACTGAGAGTGAGGATCGTACCAGAATTGCCTCCTGGCTTGTGATCTCTTACTGTTAGGGGAGTCTGGGTCACAGGCTTAGGGATTTGATGACAGGGCTACTAGCCCAATTGTGGCTCAGCTCATCCTGAAGTCCGTGGATCAGAGCCCGCTCTCCCAAACCTCTGACCATCTCCACTTGGGCTAGAACTTAACAGGACTCCACCTAAGAGTCCAATGCTGGAACTAGGGGCACAGCCTTTCAGATACCCAGATCAGACAGCTCTAAGAGTCTGAGCTCATGGTCTCCAGGACTGCAGCCACTCAGGCTGCGGAAGCAGGCAGAGCGCCTCCTGCCGTGACCATCTGCAGACATGTGCCTCTGCACAGCTTATAAGTGCCTTTGGGAGCTGGGAGAGGGATGAACAGAGGTCCACCATCTGTCCCTCTCTGTTCTCGGGGAAGCTTCGGAGCTGCCAGCTAGGCCAGAATGTCTGGCTGTTCCCCTCTCGGGGGATAGTCCAACATCAGTCTGTAAAGCTGGCTCCCACAGCTGTGACGGGGCCTCCAGGGGACCTGCAGGCCTCTGGCTGATCTTTGCTTTAGAAGACAAGCATGCTGATTATGGAGAAAGGGAATACGCACCCTTCTCCCTCCGGTCTGCCTCCCTTTACAGAGAGAAGCTGCTTCTGAGCAGCTTCAGGCTGAATGATGGCTAAGGAGGTTCTGGGGCAGGGTACCACAGCTTTGTGGCCTTAAGATAATTGCACAGCTCACCAACTGGGCAAGCCAACTGGTGGCATTGACAGAATGTACCAAAGGGGAGGTGTAGCTGCCAATTCCAAGCCCCTCCACCACTTGGACAGCTTGCTCCCATCCCTCTGTTGAAACCCTCCCCGTTTCCTTGCCTCCTGCCCATAGGAACTGCCTGATAAGTCCTGCAGCTTCCTTAAGCCCTCCAGGCCTCTGCAACCTTGTTCCTCCTATCTCTCAGCTCCATCCTGGAGTGTTGCAGTTTCTCTGTGCCCTCCTGGGCTTCTCCCTTATCTCACCTCCCACTTGGAGCTTATAGAAACTCCCCGCAGTGGGGTTCATTTTGCATCTCTTTTTCTCTTCCTCCACAGACTCAGATTTTGTTAAAGCCTCACTCTGTAAACAGCTTGACCCCGGTACGGTTCAGTGGCCAAGACTGGCATGCCTGATTTTCGATGGTGGCAACTTCTGCCATTGCACAAACAAATGACCTGAAAATATTTTTATATCTAAACTTACTTCTCTCCTCCTATTTCTCCCTATCTACACCTGTCTGAGATAGCTCGTACATACAGATGTTTAACATCCAAGAGACTCCCACCTCTCCCCAACAGCCCATCCTAATAGGGTTGGGAAATTCTTCTAAAGCAGGCCGCCATAGGCCAATTCTTTCCTTTTCAACTCCCCGATCCATCGCTCCTTCACAGCTACTCTGCAGTGACTGTTTTCTCTATGACCTAAAGAAAGATTACTGGAAAAAGTGGCCAGAAACTTAAAGAGGTTACCCATATTGGTCCTGAAAATATCTTGGGACAAATCTGGGTCATCCTAATTGCATATCAGCTACTGAATAACGCTCTACCTGGCCGCTTTGCAGAGTGGTGGTTGTGTGTCCCTCCAGCGTCAAATTCACTGGACTTTCTCACCTCACTATCACCCCTTAACTGTCTCCAACCCCTCTCTTTGGTATTACAGGCTGCTTTAACTCCTTAGAGACACACTTTTCAGACACACTGAATTCCTCAGACTGTAACACTATGCTGACCCTGAACACTGACCCTGAACACCCAGCCCTCATGTCTGAACTTTCACAATGTCTCAGTCCTCTGCGGCCCTCAAGTTTACCACTGCCTACTTGCTGGGTGGCCTGGGGCTTGTTCCCTGGTGTTCCCTTTCCAAGAATTAGGAGTGGTACCCAGTGAAGAAGCTTTGCTGGTTCCCATCACAGGGTTTATAGTGGTAAAGCATTGGAAAGGAGTGGTTTAGGTCTTACCCCTTCTTGCAGCCCTGGGAATAACTGCTGGTGTTAGTCATTGGAGTGGCAGGACCGACTGCTTCCCCAACGGTTATCAATTTTCCTCTCAGCTCATCCTGGATCTCCAATGGATGGCTCAGACCACCGTCACCCTCCTGGGCCAAATGGACTCAGCAGCGCCAGTATTAGAGCTACAAAATCGACAAGGATTAGATTTACTAACAACAGAGAGACGTGGTTTTTGTCTTTTCCTCAGGGAAGAATGTTGCTTTTATGTGTTAACCAGTCAAGTAGAGTAAAAGGTAAGATCCAGCAACTCCAGAAAGATCTCCAAAAACTTATAAAAACAGCTCCATGCTTCCGGCCAGTAGATCATTGACAGGTTGGTAAGAAACTTACCCCCTTCTCTCTTTCTTAATCCTGCTAATCGCACCTTGCCTCATAAATGTCTAGATTTCTTCAACAGCAGACCCAAAAGATTTCTAACCAGATTTTTAATTGGTTGCTTTGACGGGATTAATGGCTCCTAGCTAGGAAGCCAGAAGCCCGAAACTCCCGATTATACCCTGACAGCAAAGAACAAACTTGCCCCAAGGATCTTGACACCACCAGTCAGTAGGAAGTGGTGTAACAATAACATCACCTCATTTTCAACACCAAGTTGTTTATTAATAATAAACAGAAAAGGGGGATGCATGGTAAAAGGGCCAAGAAAACATCCAGACCCTGACTTGACCTGAGACCAGGGCCAAGGAAAAGAACCCCACCAACTCCTGAGCTCACCCCAAGATTAGGCCACAGTAATCCACCAAATCCTAGGCTATTCTGGAAAGCTCCACCCTCCGTGCCCCCCCCCGAAATCTTATATAAACCCCACCTTCTGCTCAATTCTCTGCTGCTTCTCTCCGGAGCAGAGGCAGCCACCCACCCATGTTTCTCCCAATAACACTCTTGTGTGAGTTTTGTGTGGTGTGTCTCGATGGCATTCCTGCCAGGATGTCTTTCCCCTCAGAGCTGTAACACCTACAACAGCTCCCCCTGGTGGACCCTTCCTGGAATGTAGAGAGGCCTGCCTTCCCTGTCCCACGCCTCTCTGCCATCTCACCAACTCTTGGTCCTTGTGTCCTTCCAGCTACTAGCCCTGGTCAGTAGTTTCCAGAAAGCCACTTGGCTGGCAGCTTTTTTTTTTTTATTTTCTTCTGTGGACAGAGGGACATGGGCAGCCCCATGTCAGGAGGGAACTCTTAGGTGTGTACCAGTGCAGGTTGAGCCAGCTTCCTAGCAGGGTGGCCTTGCCTCTTGCCCAGACAATAGTGAGCAGTGTTTGCAGGCTATCTTGGTTGTCACAACTCAGGGAGGGAGTGGGCCCGGCATCTAGTGGGGTAAGATCACCAGGGACACAAGCCAATCATGTACACTCAGCTCTCCACTACAGGAAGGTCCCCATCGGGTGGGCTGCAAACCAGCCTTGCCCCTGAGGGTGGAAATGTGTAGCCTCTGCAGGTCTCCTCCCCTGTCTACAAGCCAGGGAGCAGCTGAGAAGCTTGAGTATGGGCAAACCAAAGATTTCCCGGGGCAGGGTGTGGAGGAGGACTGAATCCACCCCAAATCGGCATGGGCTGGGGTTCTGCCTTGTCATCTTCAGTGAGGGAACCTGGCTAAAGCCTGGGGTGGCAGTGGGCTCAGCTGATAAAGTGATGTAAGATGCAAACGCTTGACCAGCTCCTGCCCTGGAAGCTGCAGATGGAAGGATGCAGTAAGGCCCCAGGCACAAGGTTGTGGGATGAGCCAGGAACACCAGCAAAAGGGTTTATGGAGTATGGAGTTAGAGATCAGATGAAAACTTGTTGAGTGCAGGGAGGGAGGGAGAGAGGGAGAGAGGGAGAGAAGGAGAGAAGGAGAGAGAGAAAGAGAGAGAGAGAATAGTCTGTAGTGATAGACCCTTCTCATCCATTTCCCCTTCTTTCCCCTCTGACCTAGAATACAGACTAGAATACTGGCTGGTGCTTCAGAAACTTCAAGTAACACAGAGGAAGCTGATACCAGAACCAAGGAGAGGGAGAATGAGCTGGGTTCAGGTGACAGGGTGACAGTCTATGTGCTGAATTACTTTTCATGAGAGAGAAGTAAATTCTTGGGTGGCGTAAGCCAGTTAACTATTATTTGTGAATTAAAAATTTATCCTTTGTGAAGCAGCAGCCAGCATTCAGTGATGGCTAGTTTTGTGCCTGGTGCTGTTCTAAGGACTTGGCTTTGTCTTTTAAAATCCATCTCATGCCAGGCAGTGGTGGTGCACACCTTTGATCTCAGCACTCGGGAGGCAGAAAAACAGGTAGATCTCTGAGTTTGAGGCCAGCCTGGTCTATAGGGTGAGTTCTAGGGCAGTTCAGACTAATCAGAGAAACTCTATGTTGGAAAAAAAAAAAACCCCTATGCCAATATTGTTGTGATATATAATTTAAGTACCTTATCTCTACTGAGGACTGGAGATACTGGAGATAGCAAGTGATTCACACAGGAGCACATAGATGTAGGGCCCAGGTTTTCACCATGATACCAGTCCAGGCTGCTCAGGAGCTGGAAGTCCTCCTGCATTCATCTTTTGAATCCTGTTCTCTCTCTCTTCTTTCTCTCTTTCTCTCTCTTCTTTCTTGCTCTGGTGGTTTGAATAGGTATGGCCCCCATAGACTCATGTGTTTGAACTCTTGACTCATAAAGAGCGGCACTATTAGGTGGTATGGTCTTATTACAATAGGTATAGCCTTGTTGGAGGAAGTGTGGATCTGAGGTCTCCTAAGCTCAAGCTATGTCCAATGACACAGTGAGATCTCCTTTGGCTGCCTGTGGATCAAGATGTAGAACTCTCATCTCCTTCTTCAGCACCACATCTAGCATGCACACTGTCTTTCTTTCCGCCATGATGATAATAGACTAAACCTCTAAAACAGTGAGCCAGCCCCAATTAAATGTTTTCCTTTATAAGAGTTGCCTTGGTCATGGTGTCTCTTCACAGCAATAAAACCCTAACTGAATCACACCTGAACTTTCTAACAAAGGTTGACTATATCTCAGCCACCATAGAAACCTTTTCTGGGAACTACCAGTTGCAGTCCAGTTGCAGACTGGCCAGTGCCTCCCTTAGGTCTGTGGTCCTCTGGGGCTGGGGGAAGCTGGTCTGTTTTCCACAGAAAAGCAGAACTCCTGTCTAGGACAGAATGTGACAGAGGCTCTTGAAGTCAGCCAAGTGGGGAGCACTGAGGATCTTGTTCCAGGGCTCAGGACTTGAGTTACCTGACAGAGTGTGTGTAGCAGTATGTTTGCGCTTTGTCCAGGAAGAAGGGCAGAGACGGCTGCTGAACTGTGGTAGAGGCCAGGCTGTCTGTATGAGGTCTGTAACAGGGCACAGTTCTTTCAGAGCCTCATAGAACAAAGAGGAGCTGAGGGCAGGCATAAGCAGTGGATGACTGACAGGCACAGGGTTCAATAGAGTTAGATTGTATGGATGAGTAATAGATGATAGACAGATGGTGGTAGGTGGATGAATGGATGCATGGATAGATGGATGGATGGATGGATGGATGGATGGATGGATGGATGGATGGATAGAGGGTAGATGGATAGACAGATGGGCAGATGGATAGATGAGTGGAACTAATTGATGGGTGAATGAATGGATAGATGGAGGAATGGATGCATAGACAGATGGATAGATGATGTCCTAGTTTGCTTTCTATTGATGTGATAAAGACCACAACTAAAGACAACTTGGAAAGGAAAGAGATTATTTAGCTTGCACATCCCCATCACAGTCTGTCATTGAGGAAAGTCAGGGCAGAAACTCAAGACAGAAACCTGGAGGCAGGACTTCTCAGCCTTCAGACCCATGTGCTCAGTTCCTGATGTGGAGTAAGAAAGTGGGTCCCCAGTGAGCTGTTCCTTTTTTATTAGCATTTTGAGGCCACCAAGGTGCCCTATGATCAGATCCACTAGAGGAGCCATGTATTGGGGGTAACAGAAGAGCATCCTGAGTCTGTGGGGGAAAAGGGGTGAGGTAGGCAGGGTTAGACATCCCCATATCAGCTCTATATACAAAGTGCATGTGCACAGGCTGCCTGCCTGCTTTTCTATCTATCCATCCATCTAACAAGCTAATAACAAGGTAACACATTTTCACTCCACATCAGGAACCGAGCATATAGGTCTCAATGCTGAGAAATCCTCTGCCTGTAAGGTCCACCCTGTGACCAGGGCTGGGGCCATAGCCGGTCACGTGGGTGCAGGAGCTGCAGCTTGCTCTAGTCCTGGGTTTGCTGCAGCTACACTGTGACCTGGGGCCAAGGGTTTGATTTCTCTGAACGTCAGCTATTCACCAAATGCTGGGCTTCCTCACTATACTCTCTGGGAGGGAAGGTGTGTGGGAGGGAGCATCAGGATCAAAAGGAGCCACATGCTCTGGACATTGTATAGCGTTTGGAAAAATGAAGGATTTTATCACTCTGTTCCCCCTTATAAGTTATGAAACTGGAAAGATGGTGATACTGATGGAGATGACATCAGTGCTGTCCATCCCTGCGTGCTGATTGTGTCCTGACACTGGGACACCAGGCAGAACATACTGTACGCACCACTCCATCCTATCCCACAATGCCCCAAAGAGTCACAGTTATTATTTCTGCAGATGGAGATGAGAAAACAGGCTCCCTGAGGGAAATTTGTACCTGCAGGCCCTAAGTCTTCCTCCTTGTCCCCTGACTTCAAGTTCCCAAGGGCTGAGGGTAGTACAGGACTTTCATTCAGCTCCAGTGAAGGTCTCCTGGAAAGCTGTGCTTTCTGGCCATCACTCTCCCCAACGAGCAGGGTGCAAAAGAATGACCCTAGGTTTGATACAGAGATTTTCCTTCCAATAGCCCAACAGATATGGGTTGAGGTCCCAGCTTTACCTTTGTGTCCCTATCCAAGACCCTTTGAGAGAGGGCTCTCTTTACTCTGAGGATAAGGGCTGCATACTAAATTGTAGACAAATGGTTCCACCCAAGTGTGCTGTGGCACCTCAGAGCAGACATACCTGTGGGCTAGGGGCAGGGCCGTAGTGAGTCCCAGGCGAGGGTATGGGGAGTCTGTGCAGGGCGACTGGACCCTGAAGGCGAGTGGACAGGAAGGGGCCCAGCACCAATCATATGTTCCCTGCACTCCCAGGGAATGTGGTTCTGATCCACAATAGCAGAGTGAATTTCTAAGCCTGGATATTGATTTTTTTGGGGGTGCCTGAAGGAAGCTTTCCTGGTGAGCCCAATGGCCAGTCATTTCTGGAACCTCACACAGAAAGCTTCCTGTCACCCCTGCCTTCTCCAGGTCGCCAGGGATCACTACTGCCCTGGCCAGCCATACAAGCCCCTGAGAAGCCTGGCCTTGAGCTATTGCTGCACACCTCACTGGGGACCAGACCCAAAGGAATGTTTTAAGCCAGAAAGGCAGGAGCCTGGAGGGAGTGCAGGGAACAGGTAGTGGTCATGGTGACTCTGGGAGCCTCCAGCTAGCTCCTCTCATACCTTGCCTTGTTAGGTGGGCATCTCTGGACAGCCCCATCCCTGATCCTGGGGACATTTACCAGCCATTTCCTACCTCTCCTCATCATACAGATTCAAAGGAGATGGCTCCTGGTTAGGCCCTGCAGTTCCTGGGGGTGTCCTTCGTTTGCTTCCTAGATACTGTGGGTCCTGGGGAAAATCCTCCATTCTGATTCAACCTTAGGAGGATGCCACTGAGAGGGAAGCAGAGGCCTGGCCATCCCATCCCGGGCCCAGTTCCTTCCATGATGCTTTTAGCCTGGAGGCTGCCACTATCTCACCACCCTGCAAGGGCTGCAGACTGCAAGGCTGGAAGATGCCCAGCTGGGCAGACTGCCCTCCTTCATGGGGGCAGAGGAGGGAGAGGCACCAGCAATCACCAAGATTAATTGGTGAACACGGGCTTGTTCCAAAATTGGAGAGGAAGTAGGTCACTCTTGGAGGCCCCGGTCAAAAGCAAGCACATGCTACTTGTGAGTCTGCACGTGTCACTAGTCAATGGGGAGAAGCTTCCCGAAGCCACTGGGAAGCAAGTTTGAGAGGCAGTCTAACATCTAAGATTGCGGTGGAAGACAAAGTGCCAGGCACCCAGGGGGGAAGGGATCAGCGGCAAAGGTATCAGGCATTCTTGCTTGCCTGATACGTTCCCAGGGCCACCTACCTTGAGTCGGTTTAAAGATACATAGCCGGACAAAGACATAGATGATGGGAGGACAGAAAATGACAGACAAGTGAAAGATAAGTGACGGGTTAAGGTGCAGGAGAGACGGACTTGGTCCCTCAGTGGGGAGGTCTGTGAAGCCACAGTGCAGAGAAGCACAAAGTAGTGCTGTCGTTCCTCTAGTTGGGTGTGGCTACAGCCATCTTGAGTCTCTGCTGCTGCGATGTCCCTCACTAGGCCCTCATGAGATTGGGCATGCTTACATTTCCTTTGGGTTTTGTGGGTGCAGGGTGCTCACAAATATCCGGAGCCTCGTGAAAGCCTCACAAAGCCCCTGACACCCTGAAATGACCTGTTAAGTCACTGATGGATGCAGATGAGGTGTCTTGCTGGCATAGCTGCCTGTAGGTCACCCTCTGGGACTCCCCACTCGTGTAGCTGCTTGATTTGCTGTTCCTAATAAACTCACTGGCTCATCAAGCTAACCTTTAATGGGACCTTTTCCTTGGTCTGTGGGTACCCTCCCTACCTGGACTGGCTCCAGAAAATGTCACATTAACACACAGATGACAAGAACATGTGGCCCTTTTTGCAGCACCAGGCTTCAGGCTCGGCTGGATCTAGGGACTCAATAGCATCTTAGGGATTTATCTCCCTGCCCTCTTGACTCTGCTTCTGTCCCATTAGTCCTCTGGGGCACAACAAGCTGCTCGCCTGTGGCTCAGGGACTCTGGCCACCCAGAGGATGGCCAGTGAGGTAAAAGTTTATCTCTCACTCCTGTTCTTAAAGAAGCCACTGGATTGTCCCTGTCTGACTCCGGTTGGGTCTTCCCCCATTGCTGAACTGACTGTGCTACAGGTAAAAGATGGTGGAAATGGTCTCACTGTTGGTAGAAGGCAGAGCTCTTGATGGCCCCCAGGGCACAGATAAGAGAGAGGACTCTACGTACTCTGTGGACAGAGGATGAGTGGGGACAGGTAGATGATTGGGCAAGGCAGGTACCAACCAGAAACCAGAAGATGCTCAAGGGTTGTGACAAGTGTCCATCTGCTGCCCATGGTTGCTTGAGTGTTTTCTTGGGTCCCTGCTATCATTATTTGGGTCCTGTATCTGGATTCTCTGGCGGAATGGAAAAGATAACATGAATATATGCTATAAAAGGAAACTCCCTAAACTGACTCACAGCACAGGCAGCCCAACAATGGCCACCTGCAATCTGAAGAGTCCGAGAACCTGGTACCCACTCAAGCACGAGGCTGGACACCTCTGCAGCCCCAGTTTGGTGCTGACAACCTGGAGGATTCCTGGAGAGTTCTGGTCTTTAATCCATGGTGGAACTGGAGGCTAAAGAGTGTGGTGGCAGCAACGGTGTGACAAACACACTGAAGAGATGCTAGGCTGGCAAGCAGTTAACAAAATTCCCTGGGATCTCTCAGCTATCTGGGATGCAGCAGGAAGCTGCCATCCACTCTAGGACAGAAGTTTCTCCCTTCCTGGACCTGTCTTCTCAGAGATGACCAGAGATGTGTCTTTTAGTCCATCCCAGATTCTGTCAAGTTGACAGTTAAGATGAACCACAGCTTTCTTCTTCTTCTTCTTCTTCTTCTTCTTCTTCTTCTTCTTCTTCTTCTTCTTCTTCTTCTTCTTCTTCTTCTTCTCCTTCTCCTTCTCCTTCTCCTTCTCCTTCTCCTTCTCCTTCTCCTTCTCCTTCTCCTTCTCCTTCTCCTTCTTCCTTTTCCTCTCCCTCTTCCTCTCCCCCTCTCCCTCTTCCTCCTCCTTCTCCTCCTTCTTCTTCTGGGTCAGAGTTTTTCTGTGTAGGCTTTGTTGTCCTGGACTCTGTTTGTAGACCAGACTGTCCTTGAACTCATAGCAATCCACCTTCCTCTGCCTCCCTGAATGCCAGGATTAAAGGCATGTGCCACCATGCTGGCTGGTTCTTTTTAATAGAGAGTTTTGAAGACCTTAGTAAGGGCTGACAGAGGGCTTTTGTCAGTCACATATTCCATGACTATTTTCTTATGGTTCATGGCTTGCCTTACTTTCTTTAAAAACTGTTTTATGTGTGTGGATGTTTGCCTGAATGTATGTTTATGTACCACATGTGTGCAGTACCCACAAAAGCCAGAAGAGGGTGACAGACCTCCTGGAAATAGAATTACAGATGGTTTTGAGCTGTCTTTATGAGGCTGGGGACTGAACTCAGGTCCTCTGGAAGAGTAGCCAATGCTCTCAATCCCCAAACTATCTCTCCTGCCCATTTTCTTAATGATGCCTTTTCATTAGTACATGTTTGTAATTTTTAATAATCTCAAATTTGACTTTTTTTTTTTTTTTTTTTTTTTTGGTATGTCCCATCAAAGAAACATCTTGACTGTCATGGCTTTGAGAAGACTGACATGTCAAGCTTCCACATTTAGGTCCATACTGTGTTGACTTTGAGGCAGAGTGTCAAGTGTGGTGAGGTGGATTCTAGTTCTTCCAAGTGGACATCCGGCAGAGCTCAGTGCAGCCTGAGCTCTGCTGCTGCAGCTGGGTAATCCTTCTGCTTTCCAGCTTCCATCCACACTGGTGAGGACTGAGATGGCTGGCCCCTCTGAAACAGAGGGAGGGAGAAGGTTAGATTCCCACTGTGAGGCATGAAGAGGTAGGGCTGGGAGGGCAGTCCTGATTAGCTTTTATTGTCAGCTTGATATAACCTAGAGTAACCTGTGGAAAGGGAACCTTAATTATAGAATTGCCTCGATCCCTTTAGCACCCATTCCTTGGTCCTGTCTGGTATGCTGAAGGCTTCCTCACATGTCAGCACTCCAGGACTTCAGGCTGTGTGGTTTGGTATGCAACCTGTACAGGGGTGTCCCAGCTCCCTTGCAAACCTGGCTTGGTCTGAATATCCCTGGAAGTCCCTTGTCCATCTCCCTTCTTCTAGGTAGCCACTCAACACACTCTGACCACAGTGAGCAGAACTGCTGGTCCCAGGCCCTGGTCACATGGGGTGGGGTGTCAGGACAGAGTCCACCCTTAATGCCCTGTTGCTGAACCCAGGTGCCCAGGCATGTGGTGAGCAGTGCTGGGCCGATCACTCCCTTGTTCAAGTTCCCTGTAGTCCTCAGAACTGCCAGGGCCTTCATAGCTAGATGCACCTTTGTGGGGACTTCCACGGTGACAGTGACTGCCAACATGGGAGGATCTGGAGTCACTTAGGAGACACACCTCTGGGTGAATCCACGAATATGCTGTTAGATGGATTAACAGACAGAGAATAGTCTCAGAGCAGTCCAGATATTAGGTCAGGATGTTAAGCCACCGTCACTTTCTCGTGAGCACGTGTGTCTTTCCTTCCTGCTGCCGTCTTCTGCATCACAGCCTCCAGCTTCCTCAGCTTTCCAGAATGGACTCAATGCAGCCATTCTCTGGGAGGTCTGTGCCTCCAGCACCAGACTGGGACTCTTGAGGTGTCCAGCCTCATAGACTGGGTAGCTACCAGGTTCTCAGCCACCCCAACATGCAGACACCCATGGCTGGACCGCGCAGCACACATTTTGTAAGCCTATCTAATTAATCCTTTGATAACATATGTGCATTCTAAAGGTTCTGTTCTTTAGAGAAACCTGCCTAACAGGGGCCAAACAACCTGAGCCTTTAGCCAAGTCGGGAACCCCCAGCCACATCTCCAATGACTAGCTAAACACCATTGGCTGCCTATAGCAACATGCTGCCCTTTGATTCTGAAATAATGTCTTGAGAGAGTTACTTGGGAGCCCCAGGTGACAGAAATGAGACATTTTGGGTCTAGAGAGAAACTTCATGGTACTGTCACACCAGGAAATAAGAGATTCCATATTCTTACAACATGTCTGTAAGTTCCAAATACAATTCTGTATTTTGTATTTCTGTATTCTGTATTTCAATGTTCTTTATTCCTTTCCTCCTTCCCTTTTTTCTTCCCTCCCTCCCTCCCTCCCTCCTCACTCTTTATTTCCAAAGGAGATTAATGTTTATTTTCTGTGTACAGGTGTTTTTGCCTGCATATGTATATGATACACACACACACACACACACATATTATGTGTATGCCTGGTGCCCATGCAGGCCAGAGAGGGCATCAGGTTACTTGGAAGTGGAGTTCCCAATGGGTAGAAACACCATGTGGGTATTAGGAACCAAGTCTGGATCCTCTGCAAGAGCAGCCAGTGCTCTTTAAAAGATGGCCGTCTCTCCAGTCCCTATTCAAAGAATTTTTTTTTTTTTTTTGTAAAATTTGCCAAGTGCCTTTCTTCGGAGTCTCTGCTGTTGTCCTTTTTACCTGAGTGTGGCCCTGTGGACCCTAGCGATTGCTGAAGTGTCTTGACCCTTCATAGGATACAGGGAGTGGATGGGGGTGAAATGGTTGGAGTCCAGTCACACACATTGCATTCAGAAGCTGGTGCTGTCTCACACTTGGGGCCCTGGTTGTGGGTGAGTGATCAGGGCTGGGGACTTGGCTACTGCCTATTTTGAGAAGTGGACCACAAAAATAGAAAGGTCCCTGATTTTGCAGTCTGAAACTCTTAAAGTCATTAGCTAAGACAATAACTCCCAGCCTGGGAGCTTCTCCTAAATGCTTCAAACTTGTTGAAGAGAAAAAGAACTGGCTAAATTGTCTTTAAAGACAGAGCAGCAGTTTTTAGCAGCCTTGGGCTGGGTTGCTGAGGATGGCCCGAAGAATGGCCCTGTTTGGTATAGCAGGCATTTAGCTTTGGAGGGAGGGAGGGAGTGTTGTGTCCTGGTTTGACACAAAGGCCCATAAACTGTGAAAAGGAAGGAGACACTGTTTGGGGGACATTCTGGTGGAAACAAGTGAAATTAAATGTCTTTATGAGTGTGGTTAGTCAGTAACACCTCAGAGCCAAGATGAGCCTTTCGCTGAAGACTACAACAAATATCTAAAAACCAGAGGTCCTTAGGTCTGTAATTCCAGTCTATGTCTTCTTGCCATTGGCCTTCCCTGAGAGATTTATTTGAGAATTCTTATAGAGTTAACACTGGCCAAATAAAGCCATGAGAAAGGAAACTGGTTCTCAAGCTCATGAGCCAGGGTATGCCAGGAGGATGCCCATCTTCCTTTGTGACATACTTACCAAATGTGGCTTTGGATGGCTGATCGAGAGGGAACTACCTGGATGCTGACAGGTCTTGCTCTGACGGGGAAGGGGGAAAAAGAATTTTAAACCATATTGGAGTATGCAGTAATGGGAAAAACCACTCAGGATGGGGAGAAGTGGAGGGGGCAGGAGGAGCCATTCTGGTAAGACCCAAGGACTGTAGTGGGCAGAGGTGGAGGGCACATAGGCAGGTGGCAGAGAGGAAATGGGGCAGGTGTGTGCAGCAAGGCTGCAGGAAGTTGGAAACCACAGTTGCAAGAAGTTTGGTGTTCCCTGAAGAGATTCACAAACATGTTTATTTAGGGCCAGAGCTGAGCCCATAGAAACAAACAGTGCAAAGGGGAAGGCTGTGACAGGGGTGAGGTGACTTGCTGATGGCAATTAAAAGAGCTGCACACCGAGTGGGGACTGCCCCACGCCAGGGTCTTGCTCCTCCACCCAGTGCACAGCCTAGTTCTCAGGCTTAGAAAGAACCAGCTGGAAGTGAATAGATGTGGGTGGGGTAGGGGTGGGGAGACACAGGGGAAGGAGAATCCCAGAAGAAAGGCTACAAGGAAAACAGAGAAAGTAAATTCGATGGGTCTGGCTCTGGGGAAAACTGCATAGCATGGTGAAGCAAAACAAAACCATAAACCAGCGCTTTTAAAATTAATTAATTTTACACCCCAATCTCAATGTTTTTTTCCTCCTCCCCTCCTAGTCTCTCCCTCTCAGCTCACCTCCTTGCCATTCTCCCTTCCTCCCTTTCTCCTCAAAAGGGGCTCAGAAAAAGAAAGGCCTCCCATGGATATCAATCCGTCTTGGCATATCAAGTTGTAGTAAGACTAGGCTCATCTTCTCTTATTATGGCTAGACAAGACAGCCTAGTTAGGGGAAAGGGTCCCAAGGCAGGCAAAACAGTTGGTGACAGCTTCTGCTCCTGCTGTTAAGAGTCCCACATGAGGACCACGCTGCACCACTGTTACAAACATGTTTAGGGCCTAGGTCTGTCCCACACATGCTCTCTGTTTGCTGGTTCAGTCTCTGCGGGCTCCTATGTGCCCAGGTTAGTTGGTTCTGTATATTTTCTTGTGATTTCATTGACTGCTCTGGCTCATTCAATTCTTTGTCCCCTTCTTGCATGGATCTGACTAATGTTTGGCTGTGGGTCTCTGCATCTGTTTCCATCAGTTGCTAGGTGAAGCCTCTCAGAGGACAGACTAGGCGCGTGTCTGGAAGTAGAGCAGAATATCATTAATAGTGTCAGGGGTGGGATCACTCTCGTGGCATCGGTCTCAAGCTGGGCCAGTCATTGGTTGGTCATTCCCTCCATTTCTGCTCTGTCTTTATCCCTGCACATCGTGCTGGCAGGACAAATTGTGGATCCTTAGTTGTGGTTTTGGGGCTGGGTTGGTGTCCCAGTCCCGTCATTGGAAGTCTTTTCTGGTTACAGGAGATGGCCACTTCAGGTTCCATATCTCCCATTGTTAGGAGTCTTAGCTATGGTCACTCTCATAGATTCCTGGGAGTTTCCAATGTCCTAGATTTCTAGCTCAACCTAGGGAAGCTCCTTCCCCACCACTTCCATTTCTCTCCTATTCTCTCCCTTCACCCCCCCTACTCGATCCCTTCTGCTCCTCGCCCTAGTAGGTTCTCCCGCCATGTACCCCTCCCCCTGTCTATTCTGTTTCCCCTACTCAGTGATATTCAAGTGTCCCCCCTTGGGCCCTCCTTGTTACTTAGCTTCTTTGGGTCTGTGGATTGTAGCATGGTTATCCTTTATTTTCTGGCTCCGTCTGCTTATAAGTGAGGACATACCAAGTTTACCTTTCTGGGTCTGGGTTACCTTGATCAGGAGGATCTTTTCTAGGTCCATCCATTTGCTTACACATTTCATGATGTTATTGTTTTTAATAGATGAGTAATATTCCATTGTGCATCCATTCTTCAGTTGTGGGATATCTAGGTTGTTTCTAGTTTCTGGCTATAAATAAAGCTGCTATTAACATAGCTGAGCAAGTGTTCTTGTGGTATGGTGGAGCATCTTTTGGTTGTATGCCCAGGAATGGTATAGCTGGGTCTTGAGATAGAATTATTTCCAATTTTCTGAAAAACTGCCAAATTAATTTTCAAAGTGGTTGCACACTCCTATCAGCAATGGAGGAGGATTCCCCTTGCTCCACATCCTCAACAGCATGTGTTGTCGCTTGAGCTTTTGATCTTAGCCATTTTGATGTGTGTAAGATGGAATCTCAGTCTCATTTTTATTTGCATTTCCCTGGTGACTAAGGATGTTGAACATTTCTTAAATGCTTCTTGGTCATTAGAAATTCCTCTGTTGATAATTCCCTGTTTAGATCTGTTTAGTTTGTCACTGGTCTGTGTTCCTGAACTATGAAACATGAATATGTAGGCCAAGGAGTATTTTCTCTCAATAAAGAAACTATTAAAAGTTATATGGTCAAAAATCAAAAACCAAGTAAACAAACAAACAACCCCCCCAAAACAAACAAAAAACCCAAAGGCAAAAACTAATTTCAAAACAAACAAACAAACAAACAAACAAACAAAAAAGCTATGTAAGGGAAAAGTAAACAAGTCATCCAGAATGCAAACACTGGAGAAGGATTTGTCAAAGTTGGGGAGGGGTGGGTTGTTGTTTTGAGAGATCAGGGAGATGATTCACAGTGAGGTGAACAGTTGGCATTCTGTAGGAGTTAGATCACTGTAAAAGCAATATATTACCTAAAAACAGAAATAAGTAACTTTAAAGGTATAAACGAGAGACTGGAGAAATGGCTCTGTCAGTAACAGCACATACTGACTTCAAGATCAGCATCAGGCTGTTGACAATTGCTTGTAACTCCAGCTCTGAGAGATCCAATATCCCCATTTGGTCTCTGTAGACACTGCACTCACGGGCACACAATCCCACACAGCCATGCACACACATATAATTAAACATAAACTAAAATTTAAAATATTTTTTAAAAACCCACTTTAAAGAATGGAAGAGGCTGGATTGGGGGGCAGGGGGAGTGAAGTCTGCTGTTGCATCCATCCTAATGAGCTCTGTAGTCCTATGTGACACTCATACATACACACTTAGTCAAGTCCACTTTGATGGACAAGGCCCACCAAATGAGCAGATACAGGGTATTTGAGTATGACAAAGAAGTGAGTCAGTTGCTGGGGTGTCTGAAAAGGCCTTGGTCTCACACATGCCATTTGAATTCCAGTTTTCAAGAAAATGGCCGGACTAGAGCCAGCTTTAGTGTTCTTTGACACCTGGCTGTGGTCTGAGGTCTACTGGACACAAACCCTCTCTATCTAAGATTAGCCAGTGCAGCAGCTATGACAGCAGGGCCCATTGTTTGGGAGGAGGGTCAGACAGAGTTGATCCCTTTTTCAGTCTCCCCATGCTCTTTGTGTCTGGCTTGTGTTCACCCTGGTCCCTCCTACCTCCCCCCACCTGCATACACACACACTTCCTCCATGCAGGAGGTTTGGCTCTGTAGTGACCAGCCTCCTTCCTGCTCAACCTTGCAGTCTAGGGCAGAATTACCTGGGAAGAGGAGTCGCCTCCATCCATTAGGAGTACTGGGTACTGTGTCTACCAGACACAAGCCTGACTCTCAGCTCAGTGCACATGCCTGGCCTCTGCTCTCTCTGTGCAGTAGGAATAGAGCCCACTCCCTGGGTGTGCTGATAGAGAGGGCTGAGATGTCAGTGTGGAAAGCTCTAGAACCTGAGTGAGCCCTTGTATTACTGCTTTCTCACTTGGTTTTTAAATGAAGAAAGAAAGAAAGAAAGAAAGAAAGAAAGAAAGAAAGAAAGAAAGAAAGAAAGAAAGAAGGCTATGATTGCTCCTAGGTATGGTGGAGGAGAAAGTTTATTGCAGGCCAAAGGGAAGAGCATATTCAGAGGCAGAGACATCTTGGAGAGTCCAGAGTGAACAAGACAAGACTGAGCTGGACCTTTTGAGGAAAAGGGGAAGGGGAGAGGTGGGAGGAGCTGCTGACCAAGAGGGGCAGCCTGGGCCAAGAGACTGGCATTGCCAAAATGGCTGCATTTTATAGGGGGCAGAGGAGCTGGAAGGAAGAAAGCCTGGGATGGAGAGTGCAGGATAGGATATATCAGACAAGAGGTCCCTGTAACAGGTAGAGACTAAGGGATGCTGGGAGAACTTGGCAGCCAGCATCACTTTGATGTTAATGGGAACTTCAGCTAGATTTTAGTCCCAGTTTGAGACCTCATACTCCTCTTAGCATATTTTTCTCTCAGCTCTCTCTATTCCCACTGAGGAGGTCCTGGTTGTGATAGTGTGAGGCCTGTGTAAGCCTATTTTTGAAAAACAAACTCTGTCTTAAGGGTAAATGACCTAGGTATACACTCCAGTTTTAAAAAGGAGAAAAGCCCACAAAAAATGTGCTCCAACCACTCACCTGTGGTAATATTTAGCCATCACCCCTAGCAACGGCTTATCAGTGTATACCTGAAGTTTACCCAGGTGTTCTTGACAATAGGATGAGTAAAACAACTAGGGTTTGGCCCTCCAGACACCCAACATTTGCTATAGAACTGCCAAGCTGGAATTCCCTGAACCTTGCTGTAACCCTAAATAAGACCCATCTCTCCATGAGCTCAAAGCTCTACACTCGAGAACTGCTGCATCGGTGATGGTGTGGGCCCGAGCTTGAGCTTGTAATAAAGACCCTACCACGTTTGTATTGGAATTGGTTCCTTGGTGGTCTTTGGGGTCTGCGAGACTTGGGGCTAACATCAGCTCATTCTCAAGGATGAGTGTACAAACAAAAGTCACACATTCATGAACTCAAGCCTGGGCTGGGAACAAGACAGTGCTCTCCCCTTCCTTTGGCGACTGAAGCAGTGAGAGTCTAGGCTTGCAAGCTCAGGTTATGGCGAGCCCTGCTGTGCCTCGTAATAGCTGTAAGCCTTAGTGTCCAGCCAGCAACCTCCCAGAAGGGTTGGGCAGGGCAGCACAAGGTGTGGGATCTGGGAGATGCAGATGGAGGCACAGGAGGTGAAGGCAGGGGAAATGTAGCCAAGGCCCAGAAATTGCTGCATGTTTTGGGAGTAAGCACTGTATCCTGGGTTCAGGAAAAAAAAACCCACACATATAATACAATATAACATATAAGGATAGGTACACACACACACACACAAACACACACACACACACACACACATTTCTTTTCATGATAAAAGACCACTGGGGCTGGGATGGCCTGCAGCCCAGCTAAAAGTCTGCATTTTTTTCAGCAACTGCCTCTGCTGGGGCCCTGCACTGACTGCTATGAACAGTAACGTGAGCCCTAGATGAGGGGGTGCTGCAGGGTGGAGTTTCTGGGGAAGTAGCTACAAAGGATGGTCCCACCCAACCTGTCTTCCTCCTACCTTTGAGGTATGTCCACTCTAGAGGTGACCAGTTGGGAGGAGCCTGAGAGTACTCTTAGGAAAGCCCCAAGGACCTCCATGTATGCTGGCCAACACCTGCAATCCAGCAGAAGTAGGAGGATCAGAAATTGAAGGTCATCCCTGCAACATAGTAAGTTTGAAGGCCAGGCTGGGCTACGTTAGACTCCATTGCAAAACGAAACAAAGCCAACCAAAACCACCACCCCCCCTCCAAAGACATTGCAGAATGTGACCTGGTGAGAGAGGTGCAAAGGAAGAGGCAGGAGTGGATTTGCATGAGATCCTCTCTGGTGACGGATAGTCTTCTCCCGTGATTAGTGACCTTGTGACCTTGCTGTCCCCCTGCACCCTTTTCACTGCAGCACTGGGGATTGTTTCTAACAAACAAATGTGGGGGCCACCTTTTGAGCCTCTGTTGTACCACCTCTGGGAGCTCCCAGCCCTTCTCTCTTAGTGAGAGGGGCTCACTAAGAACCTCGTACAAACCCAGATCCTCTGTGCTCCCCCTCTGCATCCCTACTCCTCTCCCTCTGCATCCCTAGCCACCCCCAACCAGCATCTTCCCTCCTCAGACCCCAAGTACTCCCTCACCAGATCTGAGTCTTCCCTATCCACATTCTCAGTCCTTCAGTCTTCTCTCTCCACACCCTCATCCTTCCTTCCCACTCTGATAACTTCCTACCCTGAGAACCCAGGGCCTTGGCCCCTGCGGGGGAAAAACAAAACTGTTTCACTTCACAGACTCTGACCCTAGTGCTAGTGACTCATAGATATTTCTGGAAGTCATTTCTCAGTTATTAGCTGGTTACCTGTTCCTCCCTCACATCACCGTCTCCTGTGTACTCTGTGGGTGCCCCAAGTGAGGAGAGGATAGAGCCTGCTTAGCAGGTGGATGGAACAGTTCATTCCTGTTTCCTAGCTGAGAACAGCATTGGATGTCTCCTCTGGGGGTGGATGTTCTGAACCCTGGAAGCTCACGAAAAGAGGTTCCAAGATGCCATGTGAGGAGAGAGCTAGACTGGAGAGTGCTTTCTGTGTCTTTTAGTGTGAATGGGATAGCCTAGGAGTAGGCTAGGGACAGGTAGGGCAGAAAGATTAGGATAGCAACTTTGGGACAGGATGTTGGATCCTGGCCACATCTATTAGTAGCCAAATGGGGCTGGGACTTCCTCACAAGGCCCCTGTAATGTAACTCTGTCGTCAGATTTCCCATCTGCCCGTGCACTTCTTAAAAAGACCACGACTGGCCTGACAAAGACCCCTGGAGACTTCATTTGTCACTGTGGAAGCCCCAGTATGTGGCTGTCTGCTGTTAATACCTCTTGAGCAGACTGGAAGCCTCCTCTTCAGAATACCATTCCAGTTCAGCCAGCAGCAGACAGCTTACAGCCTTCTCCACAACCTGGTCCCTGGACATTCCAATCAGCCTTAGCAGGAGGCCATTTTTGGAACAAACATCTACATATTTTATGAAATCCTAAATAAAACAGCCATTTGGAGCGGAGGCCGTGAACAATGACCACAATTAACCTAACACCCTGGGGTACAACTGTCCAGCGAGGCATTTCATTTAAGGCAGCTCAGCAACTTGAAGCTCCTGAGGAGCGTGGGGAAAGGATTTCAGGCCTAGAAGCCTGTGGATGGGAAGGCCATGGCCCGAGTCTCTGTGAGTCACCAGCCTGGGAAGCAGGCAGCACATGTGTGCAGAGTTTGGCTTATAGGCACTGGGGCCTGGTTTTCCTCATAGCTATAAAATTCCTCTTGGCAGCGGCCCTCTTATGGTTGAGGTCTGAGTCAGGCATTCCTGGGTTCTTAGTGGTATACAGACATGAAAAGAAAGCCTTAAGGTGCTGCTATGGGGAGTAGAGAGGCAGCATGATGCAAGTGGGAGTCCTGGGATGCTAACAGGTTGCCGGTCGCCAGGAACATAGTTAGGAGAGAGAGGTGTTTGCAGTGCAAGTCAAGTGGACTCTCAGGTTCCTAAACTGTCCCTATGCTGGCTGGCCTCACTCTCTGCCCCTTCCCAGATCAGGGTGCTCTGAATGGCAGGATTTGGGTAGCTGTCTCCTTCCACTCTTTCTGGGCAATGTATTAGAAGCAAGAAGAAAATCCAGTGTTTTCTGGGTGGGGGCTGGAATGGTAAGCTTGTTAAGTGAATGCCTTTCCTCTTGGACAATGGCTTGGCTGCAGTAGAGTATATGACAGGCTGGGCTGGTGTGAGCTACAGCAGGGACAACAAACCCGCTCTTCAGTACAGGCAAATGACCCATAATGATCCAGGTAGGTGTTTGAGCTTCTTGCCTGCTAGAATCTCGGTGATGGCGGATACACGAGGATGCTTTTGATTTTTCTATTGAGACACTGGATGTTCTGGAACATGGCTGGGTGAGTATTTCTGACAGCAGAAATGGTCCATCTAAAACTCTGCAGCAGGTACAACAGGCGCTCACGGATGCCTGCTGAAGACAACCCACTCAGAGCCAGGAGAGCTCCCAAAGAGAAGCAAACACACTCAGGAGGTGGAGGCCAGTTGCGTAGCTATTTGCTTCAAGCCTTCTCTCCTGGACAGAAGGGAATGAGGCTGATGACACAAGGAACGTTCAAGACTCGCAAGGCCTTGCACAGATTTTAAAAGCAATTAAGGATAGTTGGGGAGACGGCGCTCTTTGGTGGAGCCGCCTGTGAGTTGTAGAAAGAACTCCAGTTGTCCCCCAGGAGTGTGTGTTTTGGTGATATCTTTGAGTCAGCCATGCTCCTGTAAACTCTCACACGTGACCCTGTGAGTAAGCCCAGGCAACCTGCTAGTTCAACAAGCTACAAATGGTGGAATCCTTTCTTTGGTCCTGTCGTGCATCCCTGTCTGGGCCAAAAGACATTTGTTCATGTCGCCCACGAACAATCACACAAGTTTCCCCAAGCAGGCCTGGGACCAGGGGGCCAGATGAGGCCAGTGAACAATGATAGAAACCCAGCGCTCTCTAACACAAGCATGTCCCAATGCCACACAGGACAAATGCAGGAAAAAGAAAAATCTGCTGCATGTCGGAGAAGAACACGTAGCTGTTCCTCCTGTATATGTCAGCCCTTCCCCCAGAAAAAAACCCGTATGTAAAATTTGTTTCTGTTGTTCCTGCCTTAGGATTATAGATCTGTGATACCACCTCTAGTTTTTGCAAAATCATTTAAAAATGTATTTTTATGTGCTTGTGGTGTGTGTGTGTGTGTGTGTGTGTGTGTGTGTGTACACGCCACGTGAGTGCAGTGCCTGCAGAGACCAGAAAAGGGAGCTGGCATTGGTCCTGATCTGGTCGCTCAACACCATCTCCCCAGGCTACATGACAAAAAGCCTGCTACCTCATCTCCTTTGTTCTCCTCTCAGCCAATTAGAGCCACCCCAACCCTCTCCAGCGGCAGGGTCATTCCTCCCTTTCTCCCTTTCCTGTGCTAGAGCCCTCAAAACAGCCGTGTGCCGGTCAGCCATTGCTGTCTCTGCCTGATCCCGAGGCAGCCCCCTCTCTGTCCCTCCGGATGCTAAAATCTCCCCTGTGCTGAGAATCTGATAGCCTGGTGTGTTCCGTATGGTATCCAGGGTCATTTGGATCCCATGGAACTGGAGTTACGGGGCAGCTGCAACTTGTCCAACATGTGGACTGGTAACTGAACCCAGCTCCTTTTAGCAAGGTTTCTCAGCTGCTGAGCCATCTCTCCAGCCTCTTCTGAAATATCTTAAACAAGTGGGGGTGGGGGGCTCTACTCTCTTTCTGTGTGTGTGTGTGTGTGTGTGTGTGTGTGTGTGTAGGAGGCAAATTCAGGTAATTCTCAGATTCCATACACCTTGGATTGTTTTTTTTTTCTTTTCCCCCTTTTTATTTATTCTTCTCCCATGAATTACATCCTGACGGCAGTTTCCCCTTTCTCTCTTTCCCCCAGTCTCTCCCTACCACCTCTCCTCTCCCCCAGATCCACTCCCTCTACCCCCCCCCCCCCCTTTAGAAAAGAGCAAGCCTCCCAGGGGCAGCAACCAAATACAGCATTACAAGCGACGATAAGACCAGGCACATAGTCTCACATCAAGGCTGGATGAGGCCACCCAGCAGGAGGAAAATGGTTCGGAAGGCAGGCAAAAGAATCAGAGACAGCCCCTGCACTCACTTGCAGGGATCCCACAAGAACACCAAGCTACACAAATATAGCATATATACAGAGGACCTAGGTCGGACCCATACAGGCTCCCTGATCTCTGTGAGCCCACTTGAGTCCTGGTCAGCTGACTCTGTGGGCCATGGTCTTGTGGTGACCACTCTGGCCCCTCCAAACCTCCCTCCCCCTTCTCCACAGGACTCTCTAAGCTCTGCCTGACGTTGGGCTGTGGGACTCTGCCTCTGCTCCCATCAGTTACCAGATGAAGTCTCTCTGATGACAATTATGTTACCGCCTTGTTTTCTGAGAGTGTCTTGGTTGGGAGCTCAGCGTAGGCTGTCTGGCTGGCCCTGCCTGCCACTGCCTCCTCAGTGCCAGAATCATAGGCTGCAGCCCTTATGATTGGTTTTTCATGTGGGTGCTGGGTATCAAACTGTTACCCTTATGGTGGCACGGCAAGTTCTTAACCCACTAGCCCATCTCCCCAGCCACCTCTTACCCCCTCGACAGGAAGGAGATTCAAGTCAGCAAGTACTTCAACCTGCTGCTGTTTCTCAGGGGCCCCTGCTTGCTGCCCGTATGTTCCCACAGCACCTCCATGGGCGCCCACCCTGTGAAGTTCATTCCTCAGCCCTCAGTAGAAGATAAGATAGATGTAGACCCTTGTCCTTTTCAAAGAGGACTGTGTGGTAGGCAGACATGGCAAGAATCGCCCAGACAACGCATGCATCTCATTATCCAGATTTTTTTTTAGTCTGAAGCAAGGGGAAAAGAGAGTCCACAAGAGCAAAACAAACCTGTGTGGTTTTATTATCTACCACCCTGCGTGGTGATTCATGGCTGCAAACCTAGCACTCAGGAAGCTGAGGCAGGAGGATGGCTGAAAGTTCAGGCCAGCTGACCAACATAGTGTGTTTCAGACCAGCCTAGACTATCATGGGAGACTTTCTCAGAAAAATCCCAAATGGGGCTCCAACCTAAAGCTCCATTTTTCTTTCCCCAGATGTCCCCTCTCTGTAAACTAGTTCTATGGTGGGCTTCAAGCCAGCTCCTTCCTCAGTGGAGGTCCAGAGCCCAGCAGCAGGCTCCTGACCATTGAGAACACCTGCCTCAGATGACATCAGCGATGTCAAATTCTGAAGTCTGGCATAGGGATGCTCCTGGTAACAGGACCTTTCTCATGTCAGAGTCTCCCAGGACTCTGTTGATGACACAGATAAGCCAGCAGCCATATGTCCCCAACCTGCTAGGACTATCCCGCCTTGCACCTGTTGCTTGGGTGCCGTTTTTATTTATTTATGTCCCAGGGCTGTGGGATGGAACTGAGGGCCTCACACATACAGGACAAGAGGAGACCCACGCTCAGTTGTAATTTTTGACAATTTCACCCTTGTTCCCAAAACCATGTAAAAAATGGTCACATTGTAGAGGAGAAGATAGTGGCCAATAAAAGAGGTTCTGTCAGGTGGGGCCATTTCTGCACTGTGTACCTGGACGTGGCCTTGCTCAGCATGTTCTGTCCTGTTTATGCAGCTAGCTGCTTCCTTTGCATCTTAAGAACCATCCTAACCTCAGGCTCCCACCATCCCACCCTCCTAGCAGTCTTCTGGAACTCTGTCTAGGTTGGCAAAACTGTTCAGTGGACTTTCCACACAGCCCTGATTTCTGCTCAAGTCCACTACATTGTTAGAATGGCCAGTCTCATTATTGTCCCAGAGCTGTCCTCCAGCTGCGAATGGTAAGGGAATAGCCACATTGCAGCCCAAAGTTTTCTGGGAACAGTCTTCCAAGCTTCAGGCTCTGTTGAGATTGCCTTATCTTCTTGGTTAAAATCAACCTCCCTCCCTGAGGCCTTGGTGTTCTCAGGGGGCAGCTGCAAAGTGGGTTTGTCCCCCTTCTGCCTCAGGTCTCTGCAGTCCTTTAGGCCAGAGCTGTGCCTTGGCCACATAGGGCCACATAGCAAAGTCCCCTGAGCCTAAGGCCTTGGCTCAGAAGGACTTTGAGAATGGCAACATAGCTTCACACCGGAGGATGACAACTGGCTGAAGCCAGAGCTCAGCGGAGCCTCCCAACGTCTGTCCACATGCAAGTGGCAGTTCTATGTCTGTAGCTGGTGGACTTTAAGCTCTGGGCCAGCTGCCACAGGCCAGGACTGCCCCACCCGAGAAACAGGAGATGAGAGCCCAGCTGGAGTCTGGGCTTACAACCCCAACTTTTTCCCAGAGACCAGAATGTGGAGGGACCCAGGGTCTATGTCTAGGAGTAGCCACAGGGAGGCCGCTTGCCTCACAGCCCACAGTTCTGCAGTGTTCACCCACAAGAGTTGATAGTGGCATAGTCCCTGGGTGAAGGGATCAGGGAGGTGGCCCAGGGGACCATCCCTGTCTGTCTCGACCTTAGCTTTCAGACTGGTAACAGCACTCAGACACCTCTCACTCTGGGAGGAACCCAGAGCCAAATCTGCCCATCCCATCTGGGCATGTTGACAGTTTGTCCCCTCATAGATGTGTGGGGAGGGTCATAGGCCCTCACCCTAGTAGCCAGCTGCTCCTGCCTCCTCTTGTCTGCAATTCTGCTCTAAGTGCCAAAATATATACACTGGGGAAGGCAAGGGGCCAGTCCTCCATTTATGCAGCTGTGGGGAAGCCATCATCCCTGGTGGGTAAAAGCTTTCCAGGTGTGGTCTGTTGATGGGGGCGGGGCACACATACTCCTGTAAGCAACCCTTCGCGTATGCTCTGCAAAGACACAAGAAATTCATGCTCCCCAGATTGAACTTTGTGCCTCAGTTTGTCGTTAGGACCGTAGGAGAAGGAGTGGATGCTGCGTAGTTTCCCCCTAAAAGAGGCTTTTAGCAACAGTAGGTTACAGCAAAGTGGGGCACTCTCTGTTATAGGCCTTGGATGCTACCTCTAACATTCTTAGCTTTGGGGTCGGTAGAAACATGGGGTCGGCTAAGGAGACATCCGAAAGGTTTTGATAATCACAAGGTTGGACACTGGGCGATGAACAGCTTTTGAAGGGACTAAAAATACCTCAAGATAATTTGGCTCTGGTCTGCAACATTTTCACATGAGCTTCAGCCATTGGGCCACTAGAATCTTTAACTTCCCGGAGGCTTTTCCTTTTTTTCTGGTAATTTTGATTTACACTGGCTGCTGGTTGGGCTATCTTGAAGGGGTTGGATCTGTCCACTCTGCAGGGATATTTCCAAGGCTCCTTGTCCCTGGTGTGGGGGATAACAGTGTGAGACCTGATGCCTTTCCCTGCATCAAGGAACAAAGGAGTGGGTCACAGGACCCGGGGAACCAGGAATGCTGCAGAAGGCTGGCTAATGGACAGGAGGTACAGTGAGCAGAAGAGGACCCCTGTGGTGCCCAGGTCCAGTTCCTGGACTCAGCATGTGGCACTGCCCCTATCTGCCCATTCCTGCCAGGAGTCCAAATCCATCCTGCTGGGAAGGCTTTCAGCAGACATCAGGGGAGGGGTTATTTCACAAATGGGGGGAAATGAGGTGACTCCTTCAGGACACAGGGCCCAACCCCAGGTCTGACACCATTTCCAGCCCTGACCCCTGTCCTCAGGCCCCTTTGGAACCATGGCCTGTTGTATCCAGCATACAGGGGCCAGTGATTGCGTCATGACATTTATTTTTTTTTTCTTTTGAGGCGGTTCTCGTGTAGCCCAGACTAGTCTCTAACTCTAGAGAGCCAATGATGACATTGAACTCTCCATCCTTATGCCTCCACCTCTTTTAGAATTACAGATGTGCATCACCATAAATGGCTTATTTGGTGGTGGGCACGGAACCTCAGGTTTTGTGTGGGCTAGGCCAGCACTCTGTGAACTGAGCTCCACTCTGTGACCTTGATCCCTTACACCAGGACAGAAGGAGCAGGAGGTGTCGTGCTATACCCTGAGGGTGCCAAGACCCAAGACAGGAGAATCACCCAGTGTCCTAACCAAGGCTCCCCTGGGTTGCTAAGATAACTCTCCATTGCCCCTCCCATCTCTTAAGTCTGGACTAGACAGGGATATATATATATATATATATATATATATATATGGTGACTACGGCGAACCAGTGTACTGTGCCAGCCTTCAGGCCCTGCCACCAAATTCCAGAAGTATTGTCAGCAGTGAAGGCACAGACACAGTTCCATGTCATCACCCTCAGCAGCCTGCAGAGTCCCTAGGGTTTTAAGAACCTCAACTCGGGCCCAAAGCAGGATTTTTAGCTTAGACACTGAAAAGAATTTTGTACCTAGCCACTATGAAGCAGAGCTGGTTTTTTAAAGCTATTTAAATACAGGCCTGAGCATGAGGAACAGGGGAGGTGCTGGGGAAGACACAAAGCAGAGGGCAGGAGCAGGGAGGTGGCTGGTGACCATGTACACACAGGAAGAAGAGACAAGGAGGGGAGTGTGTGAAGCCAGAAACCCTCAAGTCACCCTCCCACGGTAACATACTTCCTCCAGGAAGGCTCCACCTCCCAGAGGTTCTATGACCTTCCCAAACAAGGCCATCAACTAGGCACCAAGTGATCAAGTACATGGGTCTATGGGGGACGTTTATTCAAATGCCACACCAAGAGTGAGCCCAGGATCCTCAAGGCAGAGCTGCTGTGGTGTCCTAGCATTAGCCACACACACTCTTTTGATGGCCTACTGAGGTACATCTCAGTAGGTTACTAAGGACCTGGCCCCTCTCTCCTGACAAGCGGGATTGTGAGGTGGCTCTGAGGATGCCTTGATGGGTCAAACCTGATAAGGTGAATCTAGGGGAGCCTAGGGCTTCCCAGGGGCTTAGGACATGCCACTTCCTGCCAATGGGGTTTCTGGGAGATTCCTAGAGGATGCAGGATCGAAGCTAGGAGGGCAAGGCCTGGGCAGCTATTATGAAGAATTCTCGCTTCGCTGTGGAGAGGCTTCAGCCAGCCTCTGGGGTAAGGGTTCCTCTCCCTTCTCATGTCCCGTGGTTTCTTTGCATCCTGCCTCATCCCCTTCCAGGCGGCGATGCGCGATGTTCTCAGCACAGTGCTGCTGCGGAGTGCCAGGTGCTTCGCTGCCATATTCCCCAACATGAAATTGTCTCATCTTTCACTTGGCCCTTCAGAGGCTGGTAAAACGCAGCCTGCCTCCTGGTCCTAGACCAGTTCCTGGAAACTCCAGGCTTCAGTTTCCCCACCTTTAACATTGTTTGTTGGATCCTACAAAAGAGACGAAACAACTGCCTCTCCCCGCCTGAACCTCCAGGTTCCACGTTTGCACATTGAGGCTCGCACAGATGAAAAGCAACAGTTCTGAACGCTGCAGACCCTTCATGTCCATGGTCCCAGACAGATCGGAGGCTGCTTCCAGATTGCCATAGGAAGGATTTAGCCAACAGGATGATTTGTCTATGCTACATCAGGGCATCTTATACAAAAGACTCAAATGCTTCTGGATTCTGACATCTGCAGGGTGCTCTAGGACCACCTGCCCTAGAACCCAGCTCAGTGGCTTGAGCTCTTTAGGGTTATAAGGTCCCTGGGGAAACAGACCAAATAAACAGAAATTACTATTAGGTTTAATATTAGGTGGGCTGTCATCCATGAGCTCCCAAATGTCTGGATGGACAGTTAGGGGTTAGGAGCTGATTTCATCTCCCAGAGAGGATGACCTCTTCCTGTGGTTCTGACCTCAACTGGGTCCAGGATAAGTGGCGCTGGGAGGACAGGCCTGCAGATGGAGGTCCTGGAGCAGATATCAGTCCACCTCAGCAGCCAGCTCCCAGCCCAGGTGGGACTTCCACCTGCCACCCAGCAGGAGCCGACACTCCAGGTAACAGTGGAGGAGAGGCATGTTCCTCACGAAAGGGGAAGAACGGGAACCCAGGGAACGTTCCAGAAGCCCGTTTTCTACTGCGCAATGAATGAGTCTGAGGGCCCCTCTCATCACAGCTTCATCAAAGTACCTAGAACTCAAAGTTTTCTAAGAAACATGTCCCTGCCTACTGCTTGTTCCATCTGGAAACGCACCCAGCCTTTGCCACAGATGTTATTTTAAGCTGCGATGGTCCTTTGGCCATTTATGGGAGCTTTGAAGTTAGATTTCTCACCAGTGTTCCCGGGACTTAAAAACACTTCATTATGACGTCAAGTGTGTGCGAAGTACAAGTGGGCTTATAGGGAGAAGGCTTGTCTTAGTTAGGGTTTTATTTCTGGAGAGAGACACTACGACCATGGTAACTCTCATAAAGGAAAATGTTTAATTGGGGCTGTCTTACACTGTCAGAGGTTTAGTCCATTATCACCATGGTGGGAAGCATGGCAGTGTCCAGGCAGACATGTGTATTAGTAAGGAATTTCTATGCCTGCCACAGCTCCCAAATAATGACTTATTATATTTATTATTAGCTTATGGCACTAAGCTGGGCAGATCCTGAGCTATACTAACCCGCAGATACTGGCCTGGCCTACATCCTTCCTAGTCTCATCACGGCACCTGCTTTCTCATCCATGTCTAGCTGGCAACTTCTGCCTCTCTCTTTCCAGTTCCCACCTGGAACCCCCTCTATGTCTGAACAGAAATACCCCCTCCTAATCCTGCCTCAGTTTTTTGGCCATCAGATTTTTATTTAAACCAATCAGAAGGTGATAGAGAACAATGTTTACAAAACATTGGGACAGGAGATGATGATGCCAAAGTCACAGGAGATGACAATGCCAAAGTCCAGCATAATCAGATCTGAAGCAGCCCAGAAATCAGGACTTGAGTAATTAATACGAGGGCAATCTACACAGTGCACAAAACAACAACAACAACAACAACAACAACAACAAAAACAGCACTCCAACAGACACGGTGCTGGAGAAGGAGCTGAGGGTTCTACATCTTGACTCAAACACAACAGGAGACTGTGCCACCCTGGGCATGCTTGAGGAGGCCTCAAAGCCCACCCCCACAGTGACACACTTCCTCCAACAAGGTCACTCCTCCTAACAGTGCCACTCCCTATGGGCCAAGCCTTCAAACAAGAGTGTTTGAGTGAGGTGTGGCGTGACTCTCCAAACCACCGCAAGGCCCCATGGTCACAGGTTCCTGGCTTGGAGACTATTCTCCTCCTATCCCCCTTCTTTCCCTTCTTCCCCTCCTCCATATCCTCTCTACTCTTCCCTCTTTTCTCTTCTTCCCTTTTCTCTTCCTTCCCCTCCTTTTTCTTTTCTTTCTCTTTCTTCTGCTTTTCTTCTTCACTTTCCTCCTTCTCTTTGTTCTTTTTATCTCCCTCTTCTATTTCCTCCTTCTTTTCATCTTTCTTCCTCCAATCTTCTTTTTCTTCTTTCTTGTCTTTTTTCTCTTCCTCCTTTTTCTCTTTTCTACCTCATCCTCTTCCTCTCTCTCCTCCTTCACAACCTCCTCTTCCTCCCTATCTTTTTAAATCATCATTGTCTTTCTCCTCAACCTCTTCTCATCAAGGTCTTTCTAAATAGGTGGGACATTCTTTTTTTTTATTTTTTTATTAATTACAGTTTATTCACTTTGTATCCCCCCATAAGCCCCTCCCTCCTCCCCTTCCTCCCCCTTCTTTGTGCATGCCTCTCCCCAAGTTCACTGATAGGGGAGGTCCTCCTCTCCTTCCTTCTGGTCTTAGTCTATCAGATCACATCCGGAATGGTTGCATTGTCATCTTCTGTGGCCTGGTAAGGCTGCTCCCCCCTCAGGGGGAGGTGATCAAAGAACAGGCCTATCAGATTATGTCAGAGGCAGTCCCTCTTCCCATTACTATGTAACCCACTTGGACACTACACTGCCATAGGTTACATCTGTGCAGGGGTTCTAGGTTATTTCCATGCATGGTACTCTGTTGGAGTATGAGTCTCTGGGAAGATCCCTGTGTTCAAATTTTCTGGTTCTGTTGCTCTCCTTGTGGGGTTCCTGTCCTCTCCAGATCTTACTATTTCCCACTTCTTACATAAGATTCCCTGCACTTTGCCCAGGTGGGACATTCTTGCACTTGGTCTAGTCCCTGTTGCTGAAACAGAATCGCTAAGACCGAGTAATTCATTAAGAACAGGAGGTTAGGGAGGAGATGAGGGAGGAAGGGTGGGATTGGGGGGGAATGAGGGGGTGCTACAGCTGGGATACAAAATAAATAACCTGTGTTTAATATAAAAAAAAATAAAAATTATTTTTAAAAAAGAACAGGAGGTTAACATCTTCATGGCTCAGTTGGTCAGCACGTTTGGCTGTTAACCAAAAGGTTGGTGGTTCAAACCCATGCAGGGACGTGTGACTCTGAAATACTCAGAAAGAATAGGAGTTTAGTTAGCTCATGGGAATCAGGCTGGGAATCCCAGCAGTGTAGAACCAGTGTCTGCTTCCTGTTTTCCTCACATGACACATCACAGCAGGGCACAGGGCACTGGATGGCAGGTCACAGCAAGTGTGCCAGCTCAGTCTCTCTCACATGTTTATAAAGCCAATGATGCCATCAAAGTCCCCGCCCATAAGATCCTATCTACCCTAATCACCCCCAAATGCCACAAAGTCAATTTCTATCAACATGTGGCTTTGAGAATGAAACTTAGGAAACATGAACTCTGTGGGGGTCAGATCTGAGCCACAACATATCACAGCCCCTGGAACTGACCCTTTGGAAAGGACTCCATGGAACTCATGGCTGGGAACTGACCCTTTGGCTGCACTCTCTTCTCACGGGTCCTCTGCTCTCTGAGGACTGGCTTTACCCTGGCTCTCTGGCCTCTGGTCTTGGCTCTAGCATCTCAGCACTCACCTTTTAGGACATAAGCTCCAGCTGTGCTCAGTGGTAGGTTAATTATGACCCAGAATAAGAGAGGATAGGGTAATCTCTGCCAGGGTACTGGTACTGCCACTGACATAAGGACTGGTAGGGTGTTAGTTTCTTTCTTGCCACTGTGAGAAAATACCTGACAGAAATTGTATAAGAGGGAGATTAATTTCAGCTCATGGCTTCAGGAGCTCCCAGTCCATTGTGGCAGGAAAAGCACCTAGGGTCAGGAGTGTTCCTGACCCAGTTTCTTTCACTTCTGTTGCTGTGATAAACTATCCTGATAAAACCAAGAATGGATTTATTCATCTCATAATTCCAGCTTCAAGTCCATCGGTGGGAGGGACTTGAAGCAGATAGTTACATCTACAGTCTAGGGCAGAGAGAGAAGCACACATGCTCAGCTCACTTTCTCTACTCTCATACAGTCATAGGGTCCCTCTGCCTAGGGAATGATGCTGCCTACAACGGGCTGAATCTTCTCACATCAACAATCAAGACAATCCACCACAGACATGCCCACGGGCCAACCTGATCTAGATAATTCCTCATTGAGACTTTTTCTCCCAGGTGATTCTAGACTATGCCAACTTGGCAATTAAAACCAACCACCATAGGCTCCATGGTAGCAGTGGCAGGAGTGTATTCCATTGGAACATTACGATGGCCCATCAGGAAGTCAAGCTCAGGCTGTAACTATACCAGAAATGTGTATAACCTTCCAAGGTCTGCCTCCAATGAGCCGCCTCTGCCAGGTTAGGACAATGTTCCAAAGGGGACACAACATTGCCAAACAATGCCACCATCTGGGACCAAGTATTCAAATACATGAGCCTCTGGGTGACTTTCTTATCTAAACCACAGCAGGGAGACACTGGACAACTGGGACAATGCATCCTCATGTGACATTTCCTGACTATATGTGACATTCACCTGGCTGAGCTGATGGTGTCCATCTGTAATCAGAATCTCTCCCATAACTCTCCCAGTGGCAGGGTCAGAAGCTATTGGGTACCCATGGGAAGTGGCTTGGAGAGGAGCTAAAAAGAGGTGGGAGAGAGCAGTCATGGTGCTGCTGCAAAGATGGAGGTGGAGGGCTCAGAGATGACTAGGTGCAGAGTGGTTGAATTCTCCATTCTGTGCCCTACAAAGTAAGGGGAACCCCAGGTCTGTCCCACAGCAGGAGCAGGGGCCTGGAAGAGTCAGGGAGCTAGTGGATGGGACAGGATCTCATTGGTCACTAAGATATGCCATCCCCTTCTGGGATACAACTCAGATCTACTGATCATGATGGAGATACAGATCAAAACAGAGAAAAACAAACAGAGTGTGGTGGCTCATACCTATAATTCCCAGGACTTGGGAGGCTGAAGCCAGGATTTTCATGAGTATGAGGACAGCTAAGCTATACAATGAGTTTGAGACCAACCTAAGCTTCACAGAAAGACTTTTCTCATACCCTAAACAAAAAGAAACAGAATCCCACATCACCCCACCACAAATTATTCCTTCTTTTTGAAGCTGTCAAGGGTCTGACAAAGTAAGATGCACTCAGAACAAAGACACTCTTTAAAGAATTCAAATAGGACAGTCCAAGTTCACATGTAATTTTTGGAACTTAGAGAGATGGTGTGTGTCTTGGTTTGTTTGTTTTTTTTCTCTTACTGCGATAAGAACAGACCAAAGCCATTTGGAAAGGAGGGGGTTTATTTCAGATCACAACTTTCAGGCCCTACCCTGTCACTGGGAGAAGTCAGGGTGGAATCTGGAGGCAAAGAACTGAAGCAGAAGCCATGGAGGAATGCTGCTAACTGACTTGCTCTTCATGACTTGCTCAGCCTATAATATACCATCTAGAACCACCTGCCCACGGTGGCACCGCCCATCACAAATTAGACTCTTCGCTGTCAATTAGCAATCAAGAAAACACCCTAAAGACATGCCAGTTTGGTGGAGGCAGTTGCTCAATTGATGTTCCCTTTCCCCAAGCAGGTCTGGTTTGTGTCAAATTGATAAAAGCTAACGGACACAGTTTGGGTGGTCCTTCTACCAAGAGGGACTCTATGGGGGAACTGGGAATGGATCTCTTCCCTCAGGTGACACTTGGATCTCCAGCCTGGTGCAGGGGCTCTGTGAGTGTTCAGCTGTGTGTCAGATGAGGGTGCTAGGGAAGGGGAAGAAAAAGAGATACAAGAGACACTGACAGCTGCCTTTTCCTGCTTGGAACTATCCCTTGCAGGCTGCTGGAGCTACACACATTGCACAAAAGAGCTAATTAAACTCAGAGGCAAATGCATCGTCCAGCATTGATTGCTTAATTGCACAGAAGTCACCCACATCAGACACATCCAATCTGCACTGCGCTTGCACGAAAGCCAATTAAAATCCAGTCACCTCCAGGTCACCGATTTGTCGCCACCCTGTCTCTGTGGTGAGTTTGCACATTAGACTGGTGATTTTTTTCCCCAGCGCTCTGCAGATGAGAAGGGAGAAGCCAGCTTCTGGGAGGTAGTGGAGCCAATGACATCCCAGAAATCATCAATGTAAAGAACCACAAGATGGCCTAAGCCATCTCACTAAGTCCCCCTGTATGATCTAGTGGGGCCATTTGGACTTCTAGTTGTGTGGCCCAGTACTAGCTCGGATGCTCAGAAGGACACCAAGCCTAAGGTGGTGGTTCACAAGAGTACCAGACATTCCACACAGCCCTTCTCACCATGTCCCATCACTAGAGGACAGTGAAGTTCATGCGGGAGGTGGCAGGGTGGGAGGGAGCCAAGGCAGAGAGGGTAAATGACTTTCTTAGGTCAGGCAGAAAGAGATGGATTCTGACCTCAGGGCCCATGCTCCTTGTGACACCAGTGCTTCTGTCCTGGGAGAACAAAATGTCCTGTGCCTCCCAGTGAACGTGCAACCAGTTCCCCAGAGCCATCTCTCTGACTGCCTGAACGACCACAGTCAGCCATCTTGTCTGGGTCAATCTTCAAGCAAGAGATGCTGGAGGCTCTTGTTTGGGGAACAAATACTAACACCTTCCACCACAAAGAATGGGGCTTCCACTCATGACTTCTTTTTAATCCAATAATTTTTACAGGATTCCCTGTATTTGGGTTTATAAAATACATATGCAAACCAAATATTTACAGATGACAAATCTCCTGGAAATTTATTTTAAAACAATTCTTTGGAATTCATGTAGTTTAGCATTTGTTAAAGATGAAAGCAAATTTGCATACTAATGAGATAAATTAGATTGTTTCCATTTACATAGAGAATTAAGTCTTGACAAAGGTTTGATACTGCCAGACACAGAGACATCAGTGTAATTTTTCAGAGTTGATCCATATTTTGGGTTTTATACTTGCCAGGCCTGAGAATACTGCTTCAAATAAATACATGGTAAAAGGAATAGTAGAAATAGTTTCAGAAATTGTTGGAAATTCTAACCTAATACTGAGCCTAAATCAATTTAATGATCTTTATGAACTGTTTTAGTTGGGGTTTCTATGGCTGTGATGGAACACCATGGGTGGTGTTAGGCTGTCAAAGAGCAGCTGCAGAGAGTCAGAAGGCAAAGAGGCTTGGTATGACCTTAGGCAGGACCATGTTTATTGATGGCACTTTGTCACTCATGTGTGGGGATGAGACAAAAATAACACAGGGAAAGATGGGATATGGTCCCTCATTAAGGACTGAAAGGACTTCTATAGGGAAGCTGGAAACTGTAGTCTTCCAGTACAAAACTATCATTCCTAACTCCCGAGAGGATAAAAAATGCAGGGCAGGGGCAGTATCTGCTGAGAAAGATCTTTGTTGAAAGAAGTTGTTCTGGGTCCATTGAAGAGGAGGTCTTCTGGTCATGAAGTCTTAACTTGATTGGCTGTGATCGATCAGGCGACTGCCATCCTGCATTCCTAAAGAGACTTGGGAAATGATTCTTAAAGGACTGAAAGGAGTTGGTTTGCTTACAGAGTAAAACAGATGTTTTTCTGGAAATGCTCAGCGAGGAACAAGAACAGAGGTGGGTGAGATGGGGTGGGTTCAGTGAGAAGAAGTAGGCAGAGAGTTGATTCATGGTGACAGTGACTGGTCCTGTTGCCAGGACAGTTGCATCAAAATGAGCTAGGAGAAGTATCAGGGAGCTACAGAGCATCAAAGGAAGGAAACAGCGGGAAATAGAGGACTAATGTAAAGAATTGTATCTGGCTTGGAATGAAATGGACGAAGTTCCTTTTAAGCCAGAGTTTTAAGCCAGAGTTCTCACAGCCTCTAAAAGGCCATTTTGCAGATGCACCAGGAACAAATGGAGCTGTTACAGGTGAGAGCTATTGGGAAAGCTTTCACGGAGCCTTTTGTGGAGTGTGGGTAATGCTCAGTGAGTAAAACACTTAAAAGACAGAGTAAAAACATGGGCATGCAGATAATAAGGAAGGAAAATGAGCAAGGGGAGGAGCCAGAGTTGGAGGGAACTAGAAGGAATTTTTGTCTGGTCCCTGTGTCTTTAGAGCCCATTTCAAACCACTTAGGATCTGTTGCCCTGAGGAGGGCACACACCCCAAACTTAGCCTAAGTCAGATCTAGTCCTTTTTCATTGTGGAGCACTGCAGTGGTAAAGGAGTTGAGCTGGTCCTGAAGGGTGTTAAGCTGATCCGAGCTGGTGAGACAAAGAGGTTAATTGACATAAAGGAGACCAGTCCAGCTGTCTTAGTTCTGAGTCCCCAAAACGATGTCCAATGTCAGGAAGAGGGATGAGTTGGATGGCTGGTAGCCCATTTGTCCCTTTTTAGAGGTCACCCAAACTGCTTTTAGGGTTTTGGGGTGCCAATCTCTCCATAACTACTATAAGTTGATGATGGAGCAGCAGTCAGAATACCTCAGAAGAGAATCACCTAAAGGGCCATGATAAGAATACAATAGTTGGCAAAGCTCCAGAACATCAGCCAGGAGGTAACAACTGCACAACTTTGCGGAGAACTTCAAGCAAAAACGTTATATCAAGAAAACTTCGACATCGAGGTGAGTAGGCGTTAAAAGCGACTGTACAACTGGTTGGAGCATGCACCAGAGTTCTGTGGCAGGATGGGGTAACTGTAATCAGCTGTTTGTCACATCAGACTCCCGCATAAGGAACGAGAACCCGAAAGTCTTGTAAAGGAAGCCGGTTAAAGCCAGCATCCAAGGAATGAATCTGAACAGAAAGTGTCTAAGTGGTATTCCTTGCTTTTACATTTGATGAATTTGGTATATCTGTTTCAGATCTTAACAGCACTAGCTATTATTTAATGAGCAAAAAAAAAAAAGTATCTCAAGTAATGCAAAATTTCTGGTTAGAAACAATTTGGTAAGTGAAATTTAAAAATTGGAATTATGCTAGGAAGTGATGGCCTTTAATCCCAGCACTCAGGAGGCAGAGGCATTGAATCTCAGAGTTCAAGGCCAGCCTGAGACACAGAATGACAGTCAGAGCTACACAGAGAAACCTTGTCTCAAAAAACCAAAATAAACAAATAATTTTTAAAACCGGGACTGTTATCTTAAGTGGCCATATCTAGTATTTGAAAACATGACAATACATATTTTTGTTAACATTAAATTATTATACCTATATTCCAAGATTATACAGTAAATATATTTTATGTTGTCATCAAGCTATGTAAAGAGACAGTTTAATTCTAAGTTGTACTTTCCCCAAATAAATTATTTTTAATTTCCAATTTAAAAATATTTCTAGAGACCATGACTGCTTTGCTTTCTCTTCAACAGGCACTTCCCTAGGGAACCCTAAAACTTTCTAAGTTACTACATGAATGAATGCCATGTCAAGAGTAAATGATCCATTTTATAAAATTTTCTAAAATTAACTCTATTAACGGAGCCTTTAAAAAAAATCTCTGCAACATTATTCATTCTATACACTCAAGTGGCAGATGAAAGCAGTCAGTCATGTCAAGGCTGTGATAAATAACATGCAATACTAGACTGACTTGACAAAGAAGGCTCGAGAAAACCCTTGACTCCTCCTGCTGATGAACACAGCTCTAAGTCACCACGTGCTGACAGCAGTAAGCATGTTTCTTAACATTGTTTTGGTTGTTCAGAGGCAAAGTTTGTAAAGCAAGCTAACCAAATTAAATGCTGTATTTTTTTTTTAAAGAAACAAATATTGGCTTTTGGAATTTCTTAGGAAACAGTCACAAATGCTACTTACCAAAGCCTGTACACTCCTTGTAGGCTTTAAGGCCCTAGCCCAGGAGCTTTCTGTCTGGGTGGAGACTAAATTATATAGTTGTGAAGGACCACAGGTGAGCCCAGGTTGGCAATGATCACCTTCCTCTACGTCGTCTCCTCCCGAAGAGTCTAAGGGGATCTATCACTGAATAGATTTGTTTGTTGACTCTGCAGATATAAAAGTAATGGTCAAAGATACTTCTTGGATAGTCTGAATAAATTCCCAAAGCTTTGAGTTTGACGACACAGAATCTGGCACCCTCCTTTAATGAGGGAACATGAATGGTTAGGGTCTAGTCCCTGATATTGGCTTTCCTAAGAAGAGGAATTGAAAGCCAGGGTAAAGGGCATGACCAATTGAATTAGCTTGCAGGTCCTGTACCACTCAGATGGTAGCTTAGGTACAAAGTTTCCCTATTCACAGCATCCTCAGATGTCAGTTCGGGAGGCACTGAGGGTAGAGTAATTGCTATTTGCCTTTTGGTTCTTTAAGATATTTAGGATGTGGGTGCAGACTCTGAAATCCTCCAGTGGGCAAGAGAATCTATCCCCTGACATGTGAGACACGAGTTATTTATTTATTTATTTATTTTTTTGGTAGATAATGAGTTTTTATTTCCTGGTTTAGCCTGCATGTCTGGAGCTTGTTAAAAGCAACAGACCATCAGGTCTTCTTTCCCATGCAACCCCCACCCTCACTATAATGAGGTTGGCATGCAACTTTGGTGGGATGGTGCTCCATCCAAGGGAACTTGTGCTCCATCGAAGGGAATGACTTGAGCCTGGGGGTGTCCTGCTATGCAAGTGTATTGCAATTTAATCTATTTTGCTCAAGCATTCACTCTTTTATAACCATTTTAAAAAATAATACCTAAGTATTATTTTACATTAAACAAACTTTAAGTTTACTTTAAACTTGTATTGCTTTACTTGTCTTAGGCCTAACTTTGGCAACATATACAGAATACAAGATGATGGGAGATAACAGAAGAGTATATGATAGGAGATAAAAAATTGGTTTCTCTCTCCAAATTTATCTCTGTAAATAAAATGCATTTGTACTTAGCATGACTAACCATGGACTTGTATGTCTTAATTATCTTTAACATTCTATAATTAGTAAATAATTCTTTTGTAAGATTAGGATTTTACAATTCTATCCATGTTATGTTGAACCTTAAAAAAATTATAATTCTTGAACTCGAGGCCCTTTTGTGTCAAAATAAACTAAACCATAAAAATAGCCCTTAGGGACTGGAAACCTCGTTTTCCTGGTTCTTATATAATACACTTTTACGAAATGCCATTTTAAAAATTATGACTCAGTTTTACCAAATAGCTAAATCTAACACAATTAGCAAAGACATAAGTGGTTAGACATACATCTTTAAGTCAGTTTCTGTTAGCTTGAATAGATTATTATAACTTTAGGAATTTATAAGTCCTAATAGTCAAACATATGTTGGATAGACTTTGCTCATGACTTTGTTCTTATCTGCTATTTTTTTTTTTATTCTCAAGGCAAAAAAGCATCATACAAAAATCCATCCTTATCCAAAATATCTTGGAGACCTGCCATTGCCTCTTAAATGTAGGGAAAATAAAACAAAGCAAACCATCTTGGAGGCCTGGCGTCACCTCCTTAATCTAATAAAAGACAGATACAATAATAAACAGAAGGCTCAGTGGTCTAGTTGTTTTATGGGTTGCTGTCTTAGTTGATTTATACCATGTGGTCACCTTAACCAAAATGGCAGCGAAGTCACTGACCATGCCTTTTCTTTAGCTTTAGGAAAGATGATGGCTGAGTCACATGGCTGCCAAGATGGTGGCAAGCCACATGATTGTTATTTACTCCTGCGTGAACCTATGACATCAATCAAGATGCAACACGCCACATGGTACTCTGAAGTAAGCCCATCAGGCACACACCTTTTTTTTTTTTTTTGTTAGATACGTGGTATTTTATGGCAAATTAAGATTATCTATACTTTTTTTTTTTAAACTGCACTCAATGAACTTACAAATCCTAAAATACAGAAAGTTAACGTTTCAACAGAAAGTTCAAAGGTAGTAAGCAAAATCTAGGGAAAGAGGACAGAATTCAGAGTTAAACACCTTGTTTGTGACACCTGAGGGCGTTAGTGTGCTTCTTAGCCAGTGTCAAGCTCAAAGTGTCTTTTCCTGGGCTGTTGTGTTTTGTTCTCCTTCTCCCTGCCACAGAGTCAGGTGGTCAGCCTGATCCAGGACAGAGACTCTGGAAAAAACCTTTAAACAAGCATGTTTGGGTCTGGGGCAGAAGGAACAAATTCTGACTCTAGAGCCAGCCTTCTTGGTAGAGCAGAACAGTGGGGAACAATTTTTTAATATTATCCACACCCAAAAGGCATTTGAATCTCTGTAAGACTGAAATCAGTGATCTACATATCCAAAACCAGTTTGTGTGTTTGCAGATAGGAGCAGACTATCTGAAATATGTTTATATTTTAGCTGTTGAAGATATAGGCAGAATTTAGAGACTTGGACAGGCAGAAACAGAGCAGGTCAAAAAAAAAAAATAAGGCAAAAGAGAAAAAGACAAAAGAATTCAGTGAGGAATACTTGCAATTTTAAAGATGCAAATTTGGAGACCTAGCAGGAATGGCGGGCATTCAGGCTCTGAGTGTGGTTGTAAGCCAGAAACTTGAGAAAGATATGTTTTATTGGGGGGAGAGCCACCGCCATCCCATATTGTGGAATTATTTAAATCAGTTTAGTGTTGAAGATTAAAAGTGCTGAATTTGGGCTAACAGTGGCCACTTTAATTACAGAGCCTCATTAAATCCCAGACCTAAGACTTTGGGACCAGTGAAAGGTTCTTAAGAGCTTTTGGATATGAGCCAGTGGAGAATTCCTGGAATTCTTAGCCAGTCTTAGCGAGTGGAAAGCTCTTGGAAGCTTGGACTGAGTCTCCACAGAAAATTTGCTGTGAATGAGGGACAAAGGCAAGAAGAAAAGTCAATATCCAGTTGCTTAGAATGTCCTCTAAGTCTTGACATGCCTTGAGACTCAGAAAGACAGCCCCGATCTATAAAATTCTGGGATTAAGAAGTTGCTGGACCACCAGAAGGTTGCCTAAACATTCAGCTGAATGAGTGGTCTTGCAGTCAGTAGAAGGTTGCCCAAGTGGGCCTTAGAAAACCTCCAGGGAGCTAAGTTCCAGTTAGCCTTGACGCCTAACTAGAGTACCTCTGAGTTAGGTTCATGATGACCTTGTTGGGGTATTTTACTCTGTTGCATGTGTGTGCTGGTTGAACGTAGCATGGCCTCTCATGTAAGTCCAACTGTGTGAGATAGAGTAAGGTGAGAGAGAAAAGGTGGAAACAGAGTGAGAAGAAAAGGCTGCCTGAGAGAAAAGGGTAAACCTGCCTGGCCCTCTTGGGCACCTGGCTGGAGATTGTATGAGAGCCAGGGAGGTTTGTCCATAGGTGAGCTTGAGCCTCTGGTAGCCTCAGATTTCCCTTTCTGGGTCTTTGGTAGCATGTTAGATTATCCAAGAGCAGTTGTAGAGAGATAGAAGGTGGAAAGAGAGAGAGGCTTAGGCAGGACCATGTTTATTCACAGTGAGGGGGCCTACGAGGAAAGATGGGATTCTGCCCCTATGGTTAGGAATAACTTCTGTAGTCCACAAGGGAAGCTGGGACGTGCAGTCTTTCAGCAGGGAACTATCAACTGTCTTATTTTCTGTTCTGTTGCTGTAAAGAGACATCATAACTAAGACAGTTTATAAAAGAAGGCATTTAATTGTGTGTTTGCTAACAGTTTCAGAGGGTTAATCCATGATTATCATGTCTGAAAGGAGGGTGCCAGGCAGACAGACAGGGCATTGGAGCAGGAGCTGAAAGTTTATGTCTGTTCTGCAAGATGGAATCAGGGAGAGATTGGGTCTGATCTGAGCTTTTGAAACCAAAGATCACCCCTAGTGACACATCTCCTTCAACAAGGCCGCATTTCCTAATCCTTCCCAAACTGTTTACCAACCAGGGACCACGCATTCAAATATATGAGCTGATGGGGACATCTCATTCAAACCATTCTATTCCCTGGCCCCCACAGGCTTGTAGACATTTCATAATGCAAAATGTATTTAGTACAAACTTCAAAAGTCCTCCATAGTCTTTCACAGCCTCAGTACCGTTTAAAAGTACCTCCTGTAAAAGCAAAAAGAAAATTACATACTTCCAACATACAATGCACAGAGTATACATTACCATTTCAAAAGGGATAAAAGGGGAAATACGGGACCAAGATGAGCTTGGAATACAGAAGGGCAAGATCCAAATCTTTGCATCTCTATGTATGATGTCAAAGGACTTAGATGGCTCTTCCCTTCCAGCTTTGCTGACTTCCACACACTTCCTTCTCTCAGGATGGTTCCAGGCCTGTCAGCAGCTCTCCTTGGCAGGCATCCCATGGCTCTGGCATCCCTAACATTCTGGAGTCTCCAATGCAATCCAGGCTTCACCTTCACAGTTTCACACAATGGTCTCTTGGGGCCTCCACACAGGGACTCCTCTGCCGCACATTTGACCTCAGCAGCTCTCTTTAACCTCAGAGGAAGATTCCAAAGCCCCTTTACTCCTGCATCCTTCATGACTCTAAAGCCAGAGCCATGTGGCTGAAGCTGCCTGCTGCCTGCTGGGGCTGGAACCTGGTTCCCTCCTTGGATTACAATCACATAAGCTTTGATTTGCTGCAATTTCCGGCTTTAGAGGGCCTTTTCCTTTCACAGGTTGAAGGATCAGCTGGGTCAGGTCTCATCCTGAGGACACTATTCCCTTTATTTCATTTCATATCAGGCCTTTCTTTAAATTTCTCATCTCCTTGAGCACAGGACTTGGCTCCAACATTATATTCTTTAGTGCTCTTTTTCTCCTCAAACTGTACAGGGTTTGTTTGCTTGCTTGCTGGCTCATTTGTTTTGAGACACAGTCTTTCTACATATCCCTGGTTGTCCTGGGACTCACTATGTAGACCAGGCAGGATTTAAACTCACAGAGTTCTGCCTGAGTCTGCCTCCCCAGTGCTGGGATTAAAGGAATGCACCACCATGCCCAGTTCAAATTGTACAGTTTCTATTTCTCTTTGCCCTGCTTGCTGTTTCTGTTGTAGACAAGCATAAAGGTGATGACCACATGTAACACAGGTCATACTAGACCATCTTGAAAGCTCCTCTGCCTATGGCGTTAGTCCCCACACTCTTCAATTTAGCCTCTGGCAGATTTTTCGGAGAAAGGCAAAAAGCAGCCACATTTCTTTTTTTTTTTTTTTTTTTTTTTTTTTTGACAAAACATCACAAAAATGGTCTCTAGGCCAGTTGCTCATGTTCTCTCTGAAACCTCTTGAGTGAGCCCCCCACAGTCCATACGCCTCTCAGCGCTACTATCTTCCATGTACCTACCGGGATGATCCATTAAGCCCCACTTAAAGTGTTCAACTGTGTTTCCACTCCAAAGTCCCCAAGTCACTGGTATTCCTTCAAAACAACAGTCTAGTCAAGCCTGTCATAGAAACATCCCAGTCCCCAATACCAACTGCTAGCTCAGCTCTATTGCTGTGAGGAAACACCATGACCAAGGCAGCTTATAAAAGAAAGCATTCAATTGGCGGCTTGCTTAAAGTTTCTGAGGAATAGTTCATGAGCATCATGGCAGAAACCATGGTGGCAGGCAGACAGCCGTTGTGCCACAACAGTAGCTGAGAGGTTCATGATCTGTAAGATGAAGGCTCTGGGTCTGGCGTGGGCTTTTAAAACCAAAGCACACCCCCCCCCCCCCAATAAGGCCATAATTTCTTAAATCTTCCTCATCTTTCCTAGACTGTTCACCAACCAGGGAACAAGCATTCAAGTACATGAGACTATGGAGCACATTCTCACACAAACAACCACAAATAACTAAAAGCAATTTTTTTTGGGGGAGGAAAGGATTTATTTCTTTTATACTCCCAGGTAATCTTCCATCACTGAGGAAAGTCAGGACAGGAACTTGAGGTAGAACCTGATGCTGATGGAAGCTGAGGGAGCTGAGGCCATGGAAGAATGCTGCTTACTGGTTTATTCCTCAAGGCTTGATCACACTGCTCTCTCACATACAGACAAGACAGAACCACTTGTCTATACGGAGGTGGCACAACCCACCATGGGGTGGGTCCTCCTCCATCAATTACTAATTACAAAAATGTGCACAACAGACTTACCTGCCTACAAGGGGGTCTTCTGGAGATAGTTTCCTCAACTGAAGTTTCCTCTTCCCAAGTGACTTTAGCTTACGTCATGCTGCCATTAAACTAACCAGGCCAGGAACTCAAGGTGGCAATTTTTAAAAATCAGACATCCTAACACTACATGACCTAAAGTTGTGTTAAATTGATATGTGCTGGGGAATGAGGGTAAAATTTAAGCCCGTGGTTAACAGCATGCGCTGCTTTCACAGAGGATCTGGGTTTCACTCCCAGCACCCACATGGTGGCTCACAACTGTTGCAACAGGGGGTCCCATACCCTCTTCAGGCCCCTGTGGGGACTTGCACCCGCTCACCCACCACCCCTGCCACAGAGAGACATACACATATACACATAAGTAAAAAAAAAGTCTTAAAGAAAAATTAGGTCAATGTTTTCATAAGTGAGCTGTAAGAGCAGGCACATTTGTATGTGCAGTGAAGAGACTGCAGCTCCTAACATACAATAGTCTTGACTCTCTGAGCCATGCTACTTCAGGGAGGGATGGCTTTGTGTGGCATGGCTGTCTACTCAGGGCATAGGGCACACACTGTGTGTTCGGCTGCAGGGGAGTCACAGGGTGTGCTATGAGTGACAGATCTGCTGCATCTGTCCCTCATTTGAGTTGATTTGTGATTGCTCTGTGGCTGCTGTGCCACATTTTAGGAGGCTCTGATATAGCGGATGGTGAGGCCCCTGGTGGGGACTGGGCACCACAGGTCTTTAATGGCCAGTGGTAGCAGCTACACAGATGCTCTAACGTACCTGGGGAACGTTCTGTGAGCTGTGGGATTTATTGGATGCTGACAGGCCCACAGCCAGGCTGGTTGGTTTCTTTCCTCAGGGCTGGAACTGTGTTCAAGCAGAGGGCCAACAGGAGGAGACCTGACCTCCACTGCCACCCATCCCTCCTCTTCTCATAGGTGTAAGAAATGAGTCATTTTGGTCCACTTTCACCAGAGACTCACAGATAAGCAGGACGCACTAGGCTCCCAACCTCCACTGCCGGCAGCTGAAACCTGCTTGCCTGGATGCCAGCAAGTTCTTTACCTATTGAGATATCTCTCTGGTCTCTCTTTCATTCTGCCCTTATTTCACTTCATATTGAAATTCCACTGAATAAAATAAAACAAACAAACAAACAAAAAACCGAAGAGATTGAAAATTAGAAAAAGAAGCCAAGCTGGGTATGGTGGTGCAGGCCTTTAATTTGAGCACTTGGGAGGCAGAGGCAGGCAGAGCTCTGTGAGTTCGAGGCCAGCCTATTTTACAGAGTGAGTTTCAGGACAGCTAAGGTTACAACCCTGTATGAAAAAAACAAAGAAGAAGAAGAAGAAGAAGAAGAAGAAGAAGAAGAAGAAGAAGAAGAAGAAGAAGCCAGTGTACCCTTACAGATGACATAATTGGTATGTGTTAAAAACCAAAGAATCTGCAAACAAATGAAAATAAAAGTAATTCATGAAGTAGCATGCTACATTTCTAAAAGCTTTGAGGCCAAGGCAGAAATGGCCATTGATTTTCTATTGACAAGCAGCTAGAAGAGCTTTGAAGTGAAGGACTCCAGCATAGAGCCGACCAAACAAACTTGGGATCTAAAAGTTAGGGGAGTCAGCCAAAGGACTCCATCCATGGAGCTATCCAGTGTTCCTGGATGTGACAGTATTGTTGAGGTGCCATTTCATCCCCATTGCTTTATAGATCCAACACTACACCGATCAAAATCCTAGTAGACTCTTCCAAAGATGCCAACAGATTTATTTCCAAATTTAAGCTGGGTGTGGCAGTCCACACCTATAGACCCAGAACTCTGAGGCAGGAGGCTCAGGTGTCCAAAGCTTGGGCTTTGAAGTGAGTTCCTGGCCAGCACTAGGGGGTGGAGGGAGCAGGGTGGGTGGGTGGGTGGGAATTTCAAACTTTATATAAAATGATAACGGTCCTAAATCAGACACGACAACAGGAAGAAAAGAGCTGCAGGCCTCATAGCTTTCAACTCTAGACTCAGGGGAAAGTAATCAAAAGCCTACAAATATCAAGATAGAAAGACATTAAAAGAAAAAGTAGAGTTCAACAGAATAAGAAGTAGCCAGATGGGTGTGACATGTTGAAAGTCTTCCTCCTTAGCACTCAGGAGGAAGCAGGAGATCAGGAGTTTAAGGTCATCCTCAGCTACATAGTGAATTTGTGTGTGTGTGTGTATGTGTGTGTGTGTGTGTGTGTGAGAGAGAGAGAGAGAGAGAGAATATTAGACACTTATACAAACTTTTGTATAAAAATACTGTGTCCAAACACAGCTCTGCGTGACAGCTGGGGCTACAACACACACACACATGCACACACACACACACACACGCACACACTTTGAGAGAACACAAACACTTGGTTCAGGATAAAGCATATGAGAGGCTTGGTGTAATCGCTCAGCAGAGAATGCCACTGAATCACAGAGAATCAAGGAGACTCCACTTCATACCTGCGAGCACACTGGCAGCACCACACTGAGAGGACATAGAGCACCGTATGTACATCACGTGTATGTCTATAGCTCCACCACTCTGGAGGTCGAGGGGAAGTAGTGTCGAGAATTCAGGGCCAGCCGGGGCTACATAGCAAGACCCTAGCTCACAAAAGCAAAATAAATCAGGAGGTGGTTTGGTGTTATCATGAAGCCCCACCTTCTCTTTCCATAGGACGGAGCAGCCCTACTCTGATATCTTTGCAATATCTTTGATATCAAACAAACAAGAAATTTATGCTGTCACAAAGCCCGTGCATGGATCTTTGTTAACAGCTTTGTTCTGAGTCACCAGGATCAGAAGCTACCAAGATGCCAGTCTGTAGCTACCCAAAAGAAGAGGCAAACTGTCTGTGTTGATACAGTAGGACACTAGCCAGTGGTAAAAAGGACATGTTTCCAAGCCATGCATCTAAAGTTCCTAAGGTTGGACGAAGCACAATAGTCAGAGAGGCATGAAGACACAAAAGGCTCCATGGTGCTCCACGGTTGCCAGGGTGCGAGGAGCGGAGGGCTGAGCAGGCGAAACCCGGGAGAAATTTAAGGCAATGAAACTATCCTGTGTGCACAGGCCTGGCTCCTGGCACAGGGGGCCCTCCACAGCCAGGCAGGACCATGGAGTCTCACCAGAGGGAGATTGCCTGGACCAAAAGCCACAGGCCCTTGGCTGTGAGAGCCCTGTCTGCTAACTCCCAAAAGGCAAGAGGCAAAAGAAAGCCAAAATTGAGACAGAAAAATCTACACCCAGTATCAGGGCACTGAATTTTCCTTTTTAAGGAAAATTTAAATCTTTGTCTTTTTTTTTTTTTTTTTTTTTATCCAATGACTGGAGCCTAGGGCGTAACCCCACATTTCTCAGAATCTACTGAGTGAATGAGGATGTTCAAGATTCAGATGGAGCCAGATGTGGTGTCTCATGCCTGCAATCCCTAACACTTGAGATGCTGAGGCAGGAGTATTGCTGTACATTTGAGGACAACATGAGCTGTAGAGTGAGTTCCTGCCTAACCTGAGCTATATAGTATGAGACTCTGTCTTAAAACAAAACAAAACAAAACAAAACAAATATAAGAAAGCAAACCAAACCAAACAACAACACAGCAACAAAAACGATGGCTAAGAGCAACAGCTGCTCTTGCAGAGGAACCAGGTTCTGTTTTCAAAACTCAGGCGGCAGCTCACAACCGTCTGCTCACAACCATCTGTAACTCCAGTTCTGGTTATCAAACACCCTCTTCTGTTCTCTGGGGGCACTGCACAGACAGACAAACATTCATACATAATCTCTCTCTCTCTCTCTCTCACACACACACACACACAGAAACACACATACAAACACACACACAAACACACACACACACACAAACACACACACACACACACACCCCTCCAAAAATGATATGCATGGCTCAAGTCCAAGGTTGTTTTAAATGGTTGCTCATGACCCGACCCTTTATCCACGTTGGCGTGTCATCTAGTTTCCAGAGTGGGGGGATAGCTCCCGCCAGCCCAGAACATTCCAGAAGCAGATGCTCAAATATAAATGAAAGGAAGAAGCTAAGACAGAAACCCAGGCAGCCTGGAGGCTGTGCAGGGCGTGTCTACTTCCTTTTAAGGCCCTTTTGAAAAATTCTTCTTTCATGTAGTACATCTTGACTGCAGTTTCCCCTCCCTCCTCTTTCTCCCCTCCCTCCACCTCCACCCCCACCTTCCCTCTCCAGATCCTCTCCACCTTCCTCTTCCTTTCTCCCTTGTCCACCCTCCCCTCAGAAAAGAGCAGGCCTATCAGAGACATCAACTAAACGTGGTGTAACAAGACACAACAAACAGACCCAGGCAAGGCCTTTTAAGACACTTTAATGTGGAAAGAGGGACGAAAGCTCCAAAGCTTGGAGTGAGGGGAGGGGCCTGCCATTGGGAAGGTGGGTGGCTCCAGGACAGACCTGAGCTACAGAGAAGGTCATGTTTGGAACATGTTCACCCACTTCTGCAGACCAGGCACTGTGCTCGGCACAGGGCACACGAAAATGACCCACGCACACCTGACTTCAAACATGACAACGGTAACTGGGAGGCCACTGGTTGAGGACCTGTTTGTTGGTTATCATCTTGCTGTACGCTGTGACGTTCCCCACATGTGTTTGTCTTTCACGTATGTACTTCCTTATTTGGCAGCTTGTATTTAGTTTTTGACCTAGCTGCTTGCTGAGACAAAGTAACTGACCAAAGCAAGTGAAGGAAGGGGAGGTTTTATTTGGCTCATAGTTTGAAGATGCAGTCCATCACAGTGGTCAAGGCTATGAGGTCACATCACATCCTCAGTCAGGAAGCAGAGGGAGAATGCTGAGGCCCAGCTCCCTCTCTCCTTTTAATTCAGTCCAGGACCCCAGCCCATGGGATGGTGTTCCCCACATTCACGGTGGGTCTTCCCTTCTCAATTAACCTAATCCAGATAATCTCCTAGGTGATCCTAGATGCTTCAAGTTGACAAGTCAACAAACTATCATGAAATCTCAGGCTCAGAAAGTTCTAGAATGTCCCTCATCAGGGCCCTGAAGATTTTGAATGTTGAATCATAGTTTCTAGATGAGGTTGGTGATGGTGAATCCTGCCCCTTCTGGGCTATTTGGGAGCCTGGAGAAACATGCCTGACTGTCACAATTTGGAGGTGCTACTAGCACCCAGAACCACAGGCTGGAGATGCTGCTGAGTTTCCCACAGTGCACTGGGCATCCGCATGCAGCAGGAATGCTGAGCTGAGTAACCTTTGCAAGCCTGCTTCTGCCTGGTGACTCAGCACTGGAGGGTGCTGGCCTTGAGAAACGGGAAACAAAGGGAAGGATTAAGACTGGACAGTGGTCCTCAGGAGAAGCTGCACGAACAGGGTTACCTAGCAACGTCTGTTTGAGGGCTCACACGGCCGTTTCTGGGATTGTCTAGACAAGTCCGGGTCTGTCCTGAAAACACCTATTGTGACTAGATAAGAACAGCCATTGAGGACTGGATATGGAGCACAGGTCAAGCCCTCCCAACAGGACTTCTGCGAGCACCAATCACAGGCCCAGGCCCAACGGATATTCCCATGTCCTCAGACCCAGAACCTGTGGTTTGGGGAAAAGATAAAGAAATGAATTAAATCATCAATTCAAACCAAATGAAAAGGAAGTTGAGGCATTCATTGATTCAAGTGCTGTCTCTACCTGCCATGGGTCACTTGCAAGCCACTGATGAGAGGCCAGGAAAGGACTTACCCCCAAGGACTCCAAGAAGGAGCCACCCCTTGACTTTGGTCTTCTAGCCCCAAGGACCACCAAAGAATAAAATTCTGTTGTTTATAGTCACCTCCAAGGCCCGGAAAACAGCACCAGTCCAGGGTTTTATTCCAGTCCTCTCGTAGGAAGCTAGCTGGGGCATCATAAGTCTGAAAAATAATGAGAACATTCACTTTGGGATCTCAGGCCTCATATCATAGTGTTCCCTGGCACCTGGTTGGTGATGGGTGTTCAGGGGCAGAAAGATTCCAGATACACAGAGAAGGTTGATCGATGCTCAAATCAGCCAGCCAGGGGATTCATAAGAAACCGACTCTTTTTGTAATTGAAAAGATTTGTTCACAGTATGAGAGAAGTTTTTAAAAAAATTATTACACATATTTTTTTTTTTTATTTGTGTGTCCATGTGAAGGTCAGGGGACAGAGTCTGTTCTCTCCTTCCAACACGTGGGTCCCAGGGGTTGAACTCAGGACATCAGGCTTGACATCAGGCACCTTTATCTGCTGAGCCAACGCACTCCTGGAGAGAGGTTGTTTGCTGAAGCACCTGCCCCCAAGAATTTGAAAGATGATAACAAAGCCAACATGGCGGGGCCAGGTCCTTCTCCTTGGATAGAAGTGCGTGGGGACTTCTGACTTGAGGTGTGTTTTGGCTTTTTAGGAAAGGATCTGACATTGCTAGGCAGGGCTAGCAGAGACCCAACAATCTCACATACATATGGGGAAACCCAGGCCAGTTCTTTGGCTTCATCCTGATGCACAACATTTGCTGGGTAGTGTCTTGTCAGCCTGACGCAAGCTGGAGTCATCTGGGAAGAGGGAAGACTTTAACTGAGAAGACATCTCCATCAAATTAGCCTGTGGACGTGTTGGTGGGGAGCTCTCCTCTCTTCTTCTTCTTCTTTTTGTTTTTTTTGTTTTTGTTTTTGATTCAGGGTCTCTCTGCAGAGCTCTTCTAGAACTTCCTGTGTAGACTGAGCTGGTCCTCTTTAACCAGTCAGTGCTCTTTAACCACTGAGCCACCTCTCCAGCTCCACATCTAAAATTCTTCTTAATTTATAACTGAGTTCCTGCTTCACAGCTGAAGTCCAGTGTTGAATGGAACTCTGCCTAGCAAACTGTGAGCCCAATAGGCCCTTTCTTCCTTAACTTTGCTTTGTCTCATATTTCAGCCATGTCGAGGAGATAAGCAACCACCACGTGACTCAGCAGTAGACCTGCCCCTGAGTGACAGACCAGCAGACTGGATAAGCCTTGGATAATTAAGCACCTGAACAATGTTGTTACGGAGAGTAGTCAGCAATGCTCAGAAATCACTCATCCTCCAGCTAATGGGCCAGCACAGAGTGGGAATGGGGCCGGCTTCCAGCAAATGGTTCATGAGCCAGTGGGGGGTAGGGCGAGGCAGCCTCCATCTCTGGCCAGTATTATACCCACACATAAGCGCAGGGAGGTGAGGGAATGTCTGCCTGAGCTCCCCCCAGTCCTTTCCCAGGCTTCCCTGTCACTGACAGCAGCTTTCATTGAGTGGTCCTGCTGTAGGATTGAACCTCCCACATCCCCTCTGGGCTTTGTCCCTCGGACCCTGCAGGAAAGGTTGGGGGCTGACTGCTTCCAGGTTCCAGCAAAGAGGCATGCATGTGCCAGGCAGCTGTTGGCAATGAGGTGGCAGGTGGTTTCCAGGATTTTCTGCAGCCAGAGCAATGAGCAAGAGCTTGGACTGTTGAAACGGAATTTTTTAGCCTGAAGATTCTTCCCTTTGGATCATGATGAGGCCACTATAGAGCTGGTGAAAGCTCAAGTGCATTGTGTGAACATACAGGTTAAGCCCTGGAGCAGAGGGAGCTGGGTTTAAATCCTAGGGCTTCTGCTTCCTAGCTCATCCTATCCTGTACAGAGACACTGAGGGTTAGGAACCACAGGCTGCTGTGTACACACCAGAAGCCTGAGGCTCAGGAACCAGGTCATGCTGTCTACAAACAGGAGACTGAAGCTTTGGGACCAAATGGTCTGTCTACAGATGAGGAGCCTGGGGCTTGGGGACTGGGTGATGGTGATCCCACCCACAGGCAGGGAGATTTGACTGGGTCATGGGGACAGGTTATAGACTGCACAACCTTAGGTGTCTCCACGTCTTGGGGCCACCCTACGTGTGCTTCCAGAACGCAGCAGGAGATGAGCAAGGCCAACAATTTCTGCTGAAATGGAAATTGTCCAACAAAGTTCCCAGCCCCACATCTCCCACCAAGGTGAGGTTGGCTCATGTGAGAGTCAATTCAGTATGATTTAAAATCACCATGGAAACAAAGCCCTGGGCACATCTGTAAGGAATTATCTAGATGAGGTTAATGGAGACCCATTTTGAATGTGGGCTATGTCAGTCAGTCTGCACCTGTCCGAGACTGAATAAAAAAAGAACAAAGGAGGCACTGAGCTAAACACTGGTGTTAATCTCTTCGCTTCCTGACTGTGGATGCTTCGTGACCGGCTGCCTCACATGCCTGCTGCTGTGTCTCCCCACCGTGCTGCACTGTGTTCTCAAACTGTGAGCCGGAATAAGCCCTTCCTTCCTTAAGTTGCTTTCATCAGGTGCTTGTCACAGCGATGAGACAAGTAGCCAATACACCTTTGAAGGGGCATGTGGGGATGCCAGGCTGTTGGTGGGTCCCCGCAGGCAGGACCCTCTTGGCTCCTTCCTGTCACTCCGTGTACTCTTTAGGAAAGGTGAGCCAAGGCCTCTTTTGGGCACTGGTCCATGATGTTGCCGGCAAGTTCACGTTACGTAATTAATTGGTGCCTCGTTCCTTCTTGCCAAGGAATTGTGCTGCGTGGATAGAAGCTATTAATCTGTCTCTTCAGGCTATGGCTGGGGAGCCAAAGCTGGCTTCCCATTCTCCCTGGATGGCTTCAGGCCTCTCTACGTGCACTTACTTTGTTCTACATGGCTGTTACTCCTCTGCCTCCTCCTCCATTTGGTGTCCCCTTTACCTCTTCCTCTGTTCTTTGAGAGAACATATTTTTGTTTGCCAGGGTCACAAGGTTTTGCAGAGTCTCCTCTATTTTGTTCAAGCCGTGGCAACCCCTACACTTGCAGTAAGTTAGTTCTCTGGGCTCTTGACTCTTCTGCCCAAGGGACTGCAATGATGCTTGTCCGTCACCCAGTGTTCTTTGACTACTCACTGGTTACCTCTAGCAGCAGCCAGCTAAGGATCAAAGAAAGCAAAACCAACCAAACAAAAGGCTCCAGTCCCTCCTCCCACCCTGTAACTACCCCAGCCTGAAAGTGGACAGGAACCTCTCCCACTGCAGATCCCTCCCACCCCATGAAGGCCTGCAATGTCTTAAGTTGCTCTCTTTCTTCTTTATCTTCCCTTCCTATTGACTTTTCAGTTATGAACCCCTTGCTGAGCTGGCTTGCCCTCCTCTCTGAGACAGAGATCCCCATACCCGGGTTCAAATTATGCCCTTGTTTTTTTGACTCCCAAACTGAGGTCACTGCAAGGGCCTGGAGTCCCCCTGCTACAGAGCTGGTTCCATTTTGACCTCTCACACCAGCTGCTCACCTGCCGGAAGTGCCTGGATACAGCCGAGCAGGGAGGACACGTCCTGTCTCCTTTTCCAGTGTCTTGCCAGAGCTCCCCCTTTGTGGGCTGGTGAACCTGGAGTGCACCGCCTTGTGCCATTCCACCTGCTCTGCTGACCTCTGGGCATGTGGCTGAGCTGTGTGTGGCTAAGTTGCTTCAAATTGTAACCCACTTGGCAGGTGTGCCACTGTTCTAAAGGGAACTCCTTCAAACGCCTACCCATGGCTATCAGAGTATTGAAACCATGGATCCCAAGAAATCAGGGGACTCCTGTCAAGTCCCCTGTCAGAATCCGGCTCTGACCGTAAGCAGCTTGTTGCTGACCAGCTAGCTAACACATATTGGTGCCCACATTGCAGAAGACAAATGTTAGAATGCAGACAAGACTGTTCCTAGGCACACCCACCCACAGCAATCTCTTTCTTCTGTTAAGAAAATGGCAAGCCCCTACTCAGAGTGTCGGTGGCTCTGTACCCCCTAAGATGACCAAGATGCAGGATTCCAGGAGAGAAAGGCAGGCACATGTCCCCAAGGACATCTACAGGCTCGGATTGCCAGACTCCAGGACTTCAGAGGGCTATGGGTGGCACATCCCCACCGGTTCAGTGGGTACCCTGCAGGCGGGTGAGCCCTCCTCCTCACCACTCCTGGCAGGGAAAGACCCCCTTCCCCTCTGTGCTGCCTCACCAGAAACCAAAGACGGCCTGACTCCATGACACCTCTCCCCTCCCCTGAGACCTGTAGGAAGGGAAATCGATCTCCCTTGTGGGCCTGAACCTTCATCAGAAGCCCCACTGTGCTGTTTATCTTGTGGTGTTGGGACTGAATGCTCCTCAGAGCCCTCACCATGCTGCTGTCTGTCTGTCTGTCTGTGGTGTTTTGGTTGTGAGCCTAGCCTTTAACGACTGAGCCATTTCTCCAGCCCGTCTTTCTGTGGTGTCTATAACTCTGAATAAACCTTCTATCCAAAAAGGGCAATCCACCTTGGTGTCCCTCTTGAGCCAAGGTATGCTGTTTGGGTTTTGTCAACACAAGCTAGAGTCAGTCATCTGGGAGAGGGACGCTCAATTGAGGATTTGCCTTCATCAGGTTGGCCTGTGGGCCATTTTCTTGACTGATGATGGGGGAGGGCCCAGCCAACTGTGGGCGGTGCTACCCCTGGCCAGGTGTCCTGGGGTATATAATAAGGCAACCTGAGCAAGCAATAAGCAGCAGTACTCCGCCAAGTCCTCTGCTTCGGTTCCTGCCCTGGCTTCCCTGGGTGGCGGACAATAAACTGTAAGAGGAAATGAAATCTTTCTACCTCAAGCTGCATTTGGTCAGTGTTTTATCACAACAGCAGAAAGCAAGCTAGGGCATGTGGAGGGAAGCGGTAGCTCGGCTGGTGTGAAGACATATTTGATGTGACCCAAGGCTAGCAGCAGGAGTACCTCCCAAGGATGGACACAAAGGCCAGTGGGCTTTTGCAGCTCCTGAGGAGAGGGTGAGAGAATGGTCCTTGGAATGGAAGTGTGTGTGGGAACGGGTAAAAAGTCACGCTGTTGTGGGAATGAGGTCTCAGCCCGTGTGGAAGGTTGGGTTTGGCAGCTGTGTGTCCAAAGGGTTATAGCCTGTGCCAGGTGTGGTCTCTTGGCTCTAAAGCTCCCTTGCTGCAGAGGGCAGTGCAGCACTGGTCTGTGTTCTTTGAGCAATGCCAGCTGCTCTCTGTGAGGCTGTGCCCACAGGCGCTGCTAGAGGGTGCTACGGGAGGCAGCCATCCAGTCTACCATCTGTCCTATTCCTAGAGGCTAAGCCTGGGGAGGCCCTCACAGAACCAGAAACTCTGAGAGCCTCAGAGATGCCAGCACCCTCTTTGGGGGTCTGGGCTGAGGTTCTCAGAGGTGCCCTTTCTAGTGTCCTCATTGTCACCTCCCCACCCCTGACTCCTGTTTGACGAAGCTGTGTCCTGCCCGTGCCCACTGTCTGGAGAATGCCTGAGAGTCCTCACTGTGCCTCTTGAGGTGGGCAATAAGCCTGTGCCCTCCAGTCATGATCCCGTGCTACTCTTCTCAGGCAAAATTGCTCTGCTGAGAACCAGCTTACCTGGAAGATGGAAGAGTTAAGGAAGGAGACAAGCAAAGCCTTGGAGGGAGTGGTGCTGTAACATTTCATCCAAAACTGCAGTAGGATGAACCCACTCCCTGTTGCAGACAGCCATCCTCCAAGCAAAACAGCCGCCATCCTGAGCAGAGCAACTGAGCCAGCTTGCAATGAGCCCTTTGGGATCAGGCTTATTGACTCAGTTGTCTATTGATCTTTTCTCCTTGAAAGGAGAGGTTGGGGAGGGACATTGGGCCCTCACTTGAGATTCCAACTGCTCACTCCCTGATTGCCACTTTTCTGGGATCTTGGGAAGGGGAGGTGTATGGGCTCCAGAAGTTAACTGAATGGAATACGTCTATTCCATCATCCCCGCTAGATAAAAGAGTTCTCCGTGCAGCTGCTTTGGGCTCACGTTTCTGCCAGCAACGCCTCACCCAGGTCCTGTAAGTGAGCCCAATAAACCCCACTGCTATGGAATCAGACTTCGGTCTGTGGTTGAGACCTTAGGAGGAAGGGGTCGGTGTTGTTTTTATCTCCCCAGGGAAGAGATTTTCAAAATACTCTCACCCTCCCCTCTCCTCCATCGGTACTCATTTGTTCCCACAGTCTGAGGTCTTTGTACAGAGAGGCCTCTCCCCACGGGTGTGGTGGCCCACACTTGTAACATCAACACTTGAGAGGCAGAGGCAGGAGAATCAGTGTAAGTTTGATGCCAGCCTGAACTACGAAGTGAGTTCCAGGCTAGCCAGCGAGCTAGACCCCATCTCTAAAATCAAAACAACAGAGTACAGGCTGAGAAAGGAGATTAATCAAGCATGATATATGCTGTTCACCAAAGCAGGAAAGCTTCAGAGCCCAAGGGAGACATGGCCTCACTGCACAGATAAAATATTTTTTTAAATGTGCTGTTTCATAACCTTGCTGGCTCTCCACTCAGGCAGGAAGATGGATATGGGTCTTCCCATTCAATGAGAAGGTTTCTAGGGACCAGAGGGAGGCAAGAAAACAGCATCTCCAGCTGCCCAGGCTAGCCATGTAGGTAGCCTCAGCTTCCAAACTGCTTTGTAGAAGTCCTAGAGACGATGTAGGGTTAGACGGCCCATCAAGGAGAGGCCCTTCCGGTAGCTTTAGTGGAATTGAAGGCTAGGGTTCCCACTGTGGGAACTGGATGTTGGAAGGCACAGTAAATGAACATTTTGGAAGGGTCCACATGAAATGGCTGTCTTTGCTGCAGATAAACCATGTGCACTTTCTTAGGAGCATGAAGAGTGTTTGCTAAGGGCAGGAGTTGTGGTTCAATGCTAAAGTGCTTGCCTAACATGCAAAAGGTCCTGGGCCAAAACACACACACACACACACACACACACACACACACACACACACACACTAAGAGACTTTGGCTATGAGAACTGAGAGGAACTGGAGCAATGGCTCCATGATTAGAGAGCACTGCCTGTTCTTGCTAAGGAACCAGGTTCAGTTCCTAGCATCGACGTGGTGGCTCACAACCATCTACAGTTCAAGTTCCAGAAGCTCTGACACCCATGGGCTCTGATTTCCAGGGCACTGGGCGTGCACATGGTGCACAAGCATACATATCGGCAAAACACTCATAGTCATAAAATAAATGAATCTAAAGAAAGTAAAATTATGAAAAAGAGCTAAAGGTATGGAGAAAAGGGAGGGTGTGTATCTGAAGTCACAGGGACAGAAGGATTTTTGGAAAGTCTGTGTTGCCTCCTCCTTTTGATGCCTCATATGATAAAAATACCCCACAAACTCTTGCCACTCAGAAGGAATGGCAAAACTGGGGAGATAGCTCAGAGGGTATGTGCTCTTTCAGTACAAGTATGAAGGTATGAGTTTGAATTCCCAATATTCACATAAAAAGTTAGGTATGGCTCCACATGTCTGTAACTCCAGCACTGAGGAAGTGCAGACAAGTGGTTCCTGAGGGCTTACTGGCCAAGTCAGCCTAGACAAAATGGCAGGCTTCCAGCTCAGTGGGAAAACCTGTCTCAAGGCAATGAGGTAGAGAGTGATACAGGATACCTGGTGTCCAGCTATGGGCTCTGTATACACATGCATGGATGTATCTGTATCTGTGTTATATTTCTGTTATTTCTAGTTATATTTCTGTTGCTGTCATAAAGCGTCCTGACAAAGAGCAACTCAAGGGAAGAAAGGGTTTGTTTGGCTCACAGTTCCTGGTTATGGTTCATTATTGTGGGGGAATCAAGGCAGAAACTTAAAGCATCATATTCATAGGCAAAGGCAGCTTGAGAATAAACATGGATCCTTCTTTCAGTGAGATTTCTCCTTTCTTATACTGTAGGGAATGGTGCCACCCACAGTGGACGGGATCTTCCTACATTATCGAGACAATTGCCTGTTGACCTGCCAACAAGATAACCCAATCTAGAGAGTTCCTCAGTTGCAGCTGTCTTCCTATGTAATCCTAGGTAAAGGTGACAATTAAAAACCAATGAGTATGTATGAGCACACATGGTGAATAATGCACACATGAACACAAAAAAGTTGTTCTGAATTGGGGCCCAGTAGAATTAAGTTATTTTTTTTTCTCTCTCTCTTGTTTAAATCTGATCTCAGCCTCATCTGAGATCAGCCATATCGTGGAGTTCTAAAGGCATCTACATGGCCAGTGTCATGCCCATGGCCCAAGCCTCTGTCAGATGAGAGCCAGTGAAACACTATCTCCCAAGTAGGTCCTCCACAAAGCCTGACCCATGGGGCTGCCCTGTCAAGCCCTTGCAAACTGCACAAATCGTGGCTGACTAGACCAAGAACACTGTCTACCTCTCAGGGATGTAATTAAGGATTACATGCTGGCATCCATGGAGAAAGGCAATACACATGTCTGTTCCTGATACTGCCTTGTGCTGAGGCCTGGGTCTCTGGCTTTGAGTTTTGTAGCGAGACTTGTCTCTTCCATTTGGAAGTAGAAGCAGATAGTCCTGAAGTCAGCCACATCCCTCCTGGTAGAAGAAAGCCATTGGCCTGGCCCCTGTGGCCTTGGGTCCAACTGGAAGCCACACAATGTCTTCATCTCCAGTCTCTTAGGGCCTCTTCCTATTTCTCCCTCAAAGGAAGCATGCTGGCCTGTGAAAACTTACTTTACTTGAAATGCACATTAATCCAACATCTTAAGATTTAGTTATAGTTGTTTTTTTTTAACTTTTTAATTTTTTTTGAGTTACATTTTATGAACTTTGTATCCCAGCTGTACCCTGCTCCCTCATTCCTTCCCAATCCCACCCTCCCTCCCTCATCTCCTCCCTGCCCCTTTCCAAGTCCACTGATAGAAGAGGACCTCCTCCCCTTTCATCTGACCCTGTTTTATCAGGTATCTTCAGGACTGGCTGCAAAGTCCTCCTCTGTGGTCTAGGAGGGATGCTCCTCCCTTGGGGGGTGAGGAGGTCAAAGAGCCCGCCATTGAGTTCATGTCAGAAATAGTCCCTGTTCCCCTTACTAGGGAACCCACTTGGATACTGAGCTACCATAGGCTACATCCGAGCAGAGGTTCTATGTTTGTTTGTTTGTTTTTTTTAAAAAGACTATATGGAATTTACTATGTGGCCCAGGCTCATAGCAATCCTCCTGCCTCAACCTGTTGAGTGCTAGGATTACAGATATGAGTCCTCATACTATAGATAGAACACACACACACACACTTTCACCCGCAAGGTCTTCCCTGGCTGGCCTAAAACTTGCCATGTAGAACAGGGACCTACAGCCTACAGCTTTGGGGATGCAGATGGTAGAGGGAGAGCCTGTGTCCCCTGCTCTCCCCAAATTCCCTTGGAATCTGGAAACATCCACATGTGCAACAGGCAGCTGTTGGCTTGGGGTGTTGATGCCATTTTTCTATTCCTATGAATAACCTTACTAGGTACCACTCTCTTTGGATACCAGAGTACCTTCCTTCTGCTTATAGCCTCCCCAGCACCAGAAGCAAGTGAATGACCTCAGATTGCTCCAGTGAGCATCTGGGGTCCCAGGGCTGACACCAGTCTAGTCATGGTCAAAGGCACAAGCAGAGTCTCCTCCAGGACTCATGTTAAAAGCCCTGGTAAAGGCATGGTCCTCTTCCTGCTGGGGCAGCCATAGTCTCATTGGAGGCCAAATCCAGAGGCAGGTGATAATTCAGAAGACAGGTGGGAAAGAGCCACACCAGATCCTGGTGCTATATTCTTCATTAGTTATGTTCTTCGTTACTGTGATAAAGACCTGACTTTAGCCCACTTAAGGAAAGAAAGGGTTTTTGTTTAGGGTTTGCTTTTGGCTAGCAGTTTTAGGGACTACAGTCCATCTTGAGAGGGAAGACCCAGCTATGATAGTACAAATGTGAGGTTGTTTGCGTACGTAATGGTGGGTAAGGAAGCAGAGATGGGACAAGAGTGGAGAGCCAGCCTTATGCTGACTCACTTCCTCCAGAGAAGCCCCGACTCCTAAAGGTTCCACAATCTCCCCAAACTGCAGAACTAGGACCTCGAGGGGACTAAGTCTTCAAACACAGGAGCCTGCTGGGCAGCATCTCCCATTTGAGCCAATACAGATGTTGTGAGGTCACGTCCCCTGGGCCAAACACCTCTAGCATTGGTGTCACCCAAGAACACCTGTGCCAACCATGCAGATCAATGTTTGACTGTATTCCAGGTATCCTTGGGCCAGTCCAGGTCACAGAAAACTCAGGGTCACACACACAGTGAGATCACCAACTGTAGAGCTGGAAAAAAACACCTCTAAGTGGGCCTCAGGGCAGATCCCTGGCCCCCAGCCTGTGTTTCCCAGGCTCTGCACATTCCTGGGCAGACCTCTCGGGTCCAGGGGGTCTTTCTCATGGATGCCCTCCGTATGTCAGAACAATCCTGCCTCTGTTTTATTGTTTGTTGGATAAACAGGCTGGATCAGGATGGCCAGTCTCCTTCTTCCTCCTTCTTTCTCACAACCAACCAAACCAGCCCAGCCTGTTCTGAACCCAGGAAGGAGGCTGACTTGTCACTGGACCTCAGGGCCTGTCCTCTGCATGTGAGTTTGGGGGCAGGGAAGGCTTTAGGAAGTTCCCTTCTCCGGTAGCCTCTCTTCCACGTGGGCCTACTTTCTGTGTGGTGGCTCACACCTGTAACTCAGCCCTCAGGAGGCTGAGGCAGCAGGATTGCCATGAGTTCAAGGTCAGCCTGGGCTACATAGATAGCTTGAGCTGCAAAGTGAGGCACTGTCTCAAAAAACACAAAACAAAGAATGAAAAAAGCAAAAGGAAAAAAAAGCCACTTACGTCTGACCTGGAGTCAGTGTGCTTCTTCAAACACTGCTGAGTCATGCTAGGGACCCACACAACCTTGACATGGCTCCTCTCACAGGGCATGTGGAGAACCCTGCTAGACAAAGCCATCTCCCAAACTCAACACTCAGCTGGAGGATGGGATCCCAGAGTAAAGATGCTACTCAGCCTCAGATGGTGTGTGTGTGTGTGTGTGTGTGTGTGTGTGTGTGTGTGTAGGTGCACACACTCAGGCTAGTAGAGATCTGCCCAGCAGGACCTGGCCCAGGGTTCTCAGAGGTGGGAACACTATGCACAGAGGCAGGGTCTTCTAGCATGAATGCAGCTCCCCCCTACCAGGGGCCAGGCCTGGGAAATCTTTGCTTGAGCTCCACAGGGCCATTTCAAGCCCTTGTCATTCCCTCTTCAGACTGTGCTCCACTCTCAGCATGGTTGGTCAGAGGTTAGACCTCTCTGGTCCTGTTGCCCCCGAGTAGTCCCATGTTACCTATGGACATCTGCATGATCCACGCCTGCCAACCTCTGGCCTCTCTGGGAATGTTCCCAAATGCTGCTTTTGTCACTTGGGGAAACTTGATGAGTAGAGAGAGGGCCCAGAGTTGCAGGGCCCTACGCTGCTATCCCCAGAAAGACCCTTTGCAAACTCCTAACCCAGGGTGGCCTGCAGGTGCAGGCTGCTACAGCAGTAGTGCAGGTAGTCAGCCTTCCCTGCCCTGGTTCCAGCCAACTCTGGAGCCACGTGTCGTCAGACAGAGGTGCAGAGTGCACACTGGCTGCCAAGGCCAAGTTGTCCTTCCCACCCAGCTGTCAAGGGAACAAAGGGTGGATTGAGGGCCCCTAATTCCTGTTACCAGGCTGGAGGCTGCTATTTACCTTCCTCAAGGTGAAGTGGACTCCTGATGGGGGTGCCCAGTCGGGATAATGCCACAACTGGGTCTTGGCCCAACTGCAAGAATGTGCCCATTAGTTAGTAATCCTCCAAACGCTTGTGCCGGGTGCAGTGCCTGCTCCCAAGCTGCCAAGCTGCCTAATTTTTTCTTGACTGTTTTAGCTGCTATGGAAGTGACTTCCACTCTGACTGATGTATCATGCCCCTTACTAGCATCAGGACTGAAAGGTCAGAGGTGGTCTTCCCTCGATGCTTCGGTATCTCTAAGAATTGGGGTACAGCTAAGATGTCTTTCTCTGTGTATTGTCAGCGAGTTTGGCCCCTGCCACTGAGGCCTGATCCAGTAAACTGAGCTTGAACTAGTCAAGTGCTGTTCGGAAGTAGGCCTGTCAATCAACACCATCTTTTCATCTCTCTTAGCGTGTGGCTCACAGCTCATGCTCTTGTTCGGCGCTGAAGCATTCTGGAAATGGCTTGTTTACTGTCCCTCATGTTCTCAAAGTGAAACAGACACAGAGGGGTCAAGGGAATCAGTCCACATTGTGTAATTACAACCAGCAATGAACAGGCTGGGATCTCTACTTTAAAACTTTACTCATTTTATATTGGCACACAATAAATGGCCTGTGTTTAACACGAACGCTTTGGGAAGTTTTTATGATGTCTGTACAGTAAGGCCTTCTAACCTCAGTTAACGTCATCTTCCATCCTGGGCGTGGACCTTTTGCTTTTAGGCCACCCACGCGCCTGCCCATGGCCCCTCACCTGTGCAGTGGGAGTAAGCCTAATAAACTCATTGCTTTCCCAGAGTGAACTTTGGTAGGCTCTCCGGACCTACTTTTCCCCCAGGGAAGGGATTTTAGGAACAAGATCTTGTTTCCTCAGACACTGGGGTCTGAGCTCAAGGCACACGAGCCTCTGGGGATCAGCACCACCCAGAGCAGAGCACTAGTGGATGCCTGTGACGCATTATCAGGCTGCAACCCACCCCCGTCCTCACAACTCTCCTCACTGGCTCTGCTTTCCCTGTACCACACTCTCCAGGCCACTGTCAACTTTGTTCTGTCTCCATAGACCAGCTCGTGAGTTTTCAACCTTTTCTAGACACGGAGTCACAGGTGTCGGTGGAAGGTGTGGAACAGCAGGCCACGGGATGGTAAAATACCTGGACTGCCCTGTTGTCGGAGGCCGTTCCTGGCATCACTGGGCTTCTATGGCGACATGGCAGACAGCCTCTGCTTCTGTCTCCAGCTCTCGATGCCCTCCTGGGCTGTTTCCAACTCGGGACAATAACAAGAAAGGCTGTTCTGAGAATCCTTACTTAAGTCTTTTTGTCCCCTTGGTTGGCTTTAGCGCGGACAGGCTGCCCTTCATCATAGGGCTGTGTTAACTTGTTCAAGAGGCTGCCACGCCTGGTGTTGCAGGCTGTCACACCAGCTTTTCTAGAGCTCGAGGCAGGAGGATCACAGGTTCAAGGCATGCCTAGACTACAGAGTGAGTTCAAGCCCAGACTAGGTAACATGGCGAGACTCTGTCATTTGGTTGTCATTTGTTTTCAGGGGTTTGTGTGCCACAAGCTCTGTCTCTAGTGTCAGAACCTTGTGTGTGTTGTGTGTGTGCATATCTGCCTGTGTGAACCTTGAGGCCAAAGATCAACCCCTGATGCCCCTCCCCAGAAGCTGCCCACCTTATTTTTTTTTTTTTTTTTGAGACAGTGCCTTTCACTGGACCGACTAGCCAATGAGCCTCAGGGATCCTCCTGTGCCTGCCTCTTGCCTTTGTCAGGCACTCACACTTGCTCAGCAAACACTTTCATGACTGAGCCATCTTGAGGGTGGCTTTAGTCCAATATCCATCCCCACCCCCACCCTAGCCCACCCTTAATAGCATTTTGATCCCAGCAGTGATCCACAGTGAACTCTCTGGAAACTCACCATGACAACTCACATGTTCTCTGTTCCCGTGGCTTCACACTGTGCTTGCTAATTCTACCACAGTTTAAAACTCTTAATCTGAAGGACAGCTCTCTGTGCAGGGGAGGAGACCAGGGGATCTGCAGCATTTTTTCTTTGAGACCTTTGATAAAGTGATCGCCTTGTCTTTTTATGTTCAAGGTGTTTCTTTCCCAAAGACAAATCTAAACCTTTCAAGTAGGTAAGCAAATCACAGGAAACTTTTTTTTCTTATTTCTAAAACTATAAGGATTAAATTTTAATCTGTTACTTTAAAGAGAAATCAATTAGTTTCAGGTAGTATAGTGGGAATTAGTTTTCTGGTGGGACAGTCATTTACACTCTCAATTCTTTTTATTCAAAGGTTGGTTAAACTTTTTCTTTCTTTTTTTTTTTTTTTTTTGTGCCTGTTGGTGACTTGGGTGTCATTGGAAAATACTGGAAAGATTTCCAGAGTGACAGTAAGACCCGAAGGCTCTGAATAGTGACTGGAGTCATAAAAGGAGAGAGATATTTTATTGGTAATTTGTTTTTTAATGTTTGAACCATTTTTTTAAAGATTTACTTAATTTTTTAAAAAAATTATTATTTTTAAAGTTTGTGTATACGTGTGTTTGTATGTATGTCTCTCTGTACCACCTATGTGCAGTGCCTGTAGAGGCCAGCAGAGGGCGATGGATCCCTAGAGTTACAGGTTTTGCAAGCTGCCCTACGGGTGCTGGAAACTCACCTTGGGCCTTCTGCAGAAGCAGCAAGAGCTCTTAATGGCTGAGACATCTGTGTAAGTCCACTGAATTGTTTTTTTAACCAGCCATGTAATAATATCTTTTAAAAAGGATGAAAACTCTGATTTGTGAAGCATCTGCCCTAATTCTCAACAACAAGGCTGATATTATTCCTGTTGGTATGAATGCTAATTCCTACTTCTCAGCATTAAGAGGCAAGTATTTTTAACCTGTTATGTATTTTCACAGGTGAATTTTTGGGTATTTTTAGACCTGGGCACACCTGTAAGACTGGAGTCTATATTAGCAAACATGTCTCCCAGCTAGCTCTTCTTCAGTTTACAACACAGATGACATGTCTGTGGGCACTGAATGCATGAACCAGTTGTTGCTGACGTGGAATGTGCTTGGCACAACTTCTTCCTCAGGACTGTAGGCTAGTGGGAGTGTTTAGCTAAACACCTGTGTTTAGCTTCTCATGGCTAGTGTCATCCAGGTTCCAAAACTTGAAGTGAGGCCTGTGGCCAAGCCATCATCTTGATGTGGCAGTGTTGGATGGGCGTTGGCTGACCACAGTGAAATTCAGCATATTGTATAAAAGGAAATTGAGAGGCACCTGGGATGCGATAGACAAGGGAGCAGCAGGTGCTTTAAAGTCCAGTATGTTTGTTGTTTGTTTTTTTTTAACGTTTAAAAAGGATTTTATTTTCATTTTGAAATGTGGTGTGTTTGTGTGTGTGCCATGTGAGTGCAATGCTCACAGAGGCCAGAAGAGGGCACCTGAAACCCTGGAGTTGGTGTTACAGGTGGTTGTGATCTGCCCAGTATGTGTACTGGAAATCAAAACCAGGTTCTCTGCAAGAGCAGCAAGTGCTCTTAACTCCTGAGCAGCCACTACCATTTCTTAAAAATTTGCTCCAAATTTTTTTTCAGACTTGACCTGTGGTTGTGTTAGAATATAATTCATACTACGACTATTATAAAAATAATACTTAAATTTGTTTACATTTACTTATTTTGCATATGTATGTGTGTGGACACAGGCATACCAAAATATGTATATGAAGGTCAGAGGGCAACTTGCAGGAGTCTGTTCTCTCTTTCCACCATGTAGGTCCTGGGGCTTGAACTCAGGATGTGGGGTTTAACAACAAGCCTCACTAGACATTCAGGCATCTTGACAGCCTATGGCAATGACATTTTTTTTCTGAGGCTTATGTGATCCACCCAGCCACTGCCCTGAGCCCCGTCCCAGCAGGTCACAGTACTACCAAGGCAGGATGCTTCTTACTCCTGGAATGCCAACATTATGGACTCCATATCTGGTGCTTTAGGAGCATGGGGATGCTGTTTAATTGTCCCATCTTTAAGAAATGTGTTTATTTATTTTGTGTCAAGGATGGGGTGTATGTGGGTCATAAGCAACTTCAACCGTATGGGTCCCAGGGACTAAACTCAGGTTTTGTCAGGCTTGGAGGCAAGCACCTTTGCCTGAACTTCTCCTCCCCCCACCCCACACACACCTTGCCAGCCCAGTCCCCATCTTGTCAATGCAGGAGGACAGCAGACTGCAAGAACTTTGGGAGGGAACCCCCTTCTGGAGTATCCACCTAGAAGTGGGGTCATCATGAAGGTCTGTTCCTCCTGAAGGTACTTCCTGACCTTGTGAATAGAACCTGGTCTCACGATGACAGTTTCTGATACAACTCTATCTGTTTCTCTCTATTTCCAAACACTGAAGGAATTCGAACCCCTTTCCTCCTGCCTTGAGGTTAGGCATGCTCTGTTGCATGCCCAAGCCACTGAGGGCAAAAACGGAAACACAGTTTCAGGTCCAGATGGGGACTTGGAGAATGGGTGACTGATTGTCTGAGCCTCTTGAGAAACAGCTGTCCTGGATAGTCACTCATACCCACATGGTGACCAAGCAACAGAAGGGGTGACAAGGAAACCACTGTTGGAGTTGAGCAGTGTTTGTCGCTGTCGCATTAACTCAACCTGGACCGCTGATACGGGTCTCTTCCACCAAACTCTTTCTGCTTCTTGCGCAGATGCCTCTCCAGCGGGGCTGTGAGACTCTGCCCTCTACACGGAATTCTTCTTACCCCTCTGGGTAGCCCAGGTGGGCTACTAAGGATGCTTTGCCTTAAGCACATTAGGACCCCAGAATGACACTGCTGTCTCTAGACTGGGCCAATAGCTGCCTTACTCCTGTGGGTCGTCCTCGGAGGTAAGTTCTGCTTGCATTTCTAGCCAAGTGTAGAATGTGTGCAACTGCCTTCCTGTCCAGCCATTGTGGGGTACCTGCTTCCCCAGTTGCCCTGGGAAATGTCACCAATGAGCCTACCACAATGGGCTTGGCTGGGCCATCACAAAGACTGGGCAGCTAGTACTCCCGACTCCAAGAAAGACCACATTGAAAATAAGGCACTCAGACTGCAGCAATGAACTCATGTGCAATTGACACTTGTTCCTCACTGTGGAAATATTTCAGCCCCCATCACGGCACGCTCCAGTGCACTCGAGGGAGGAGTCACATTTGTGGTCCTGAGGCTTGGCATGAAGTTTCCAAGCCTAGGAGCTGACTTCACCGGCTGTTTGCAGTTCTTAGCTGCTCCGCTGCCTAATCCTCCATTTTTCAGAACACACGTGGCAGCTGAGGCACGTGTCCATAGGGCCTCTGAAGCTAGGCAAGTGCTCATTACAGAACCCAAACTAAAACAACATATCCAGGTAGTCAGGCCATCTGTACAGATCTTTCAAAGTTTCAAAGTACTTGTCTGTTTGGCTCATGGAAGTCTTTTTTTTTTTTTTTTTTTAAGATTTATTCTATTTTAAATCATGTGTATGTGTGTGATTCTGCATGTGAGCATGTATGTGCATTTGGGCATGTGCGTGCAGGAGTCTTTGGAGGCCAGAAAAGGACAGCATATCTTCTGAAGCTAGAGTTACAGGCACCGTGAGCCACCTGACATGGGTGCTGGGAAGTGAACCCAGGCAATCTGCAAGAGCAGCAAGTGCTCTTAACTCTTGAGCTGTCCCTCATGTTCCTCTTCCCCCACCCCACAAGGGTCTTTGTATGCCAACCCTGCCCCCCCCCAGGCCTCTAATAGCACCAAAAGGTATTTATCCCTTGGCTTAGTGACAGTCGTAGGATAAACACCACCCAGTGCTGGCATTAAAGGCACTTAGGACACACACAGAAGAGGCCAAGGGCAGGACCCACTAATCAAAAGACAGCAGTGATAACTGTGTAATGCGCCGCCCATAAATGAGGCATTGACAGGTCCATTAACCTAGAGCCATGGGCCATCACGGCAAAGACCTGCTTCCTAAGTGAGCTTGGCATAGCTAATGAAGGAAGCCATCAGGGTCACCCCGGGCAACACTGAACTCTGCTTTCAGGGGAATGCCAGGCCCCTGCATTATTTACTTTTCTCATTGATAAGAGTAAATTCAACCGAAGGCAGGAAGGGCTGATTTGGTTTCATGATCCCAAGGAATGCAATCCACCAGGGCAGGGAGGTGGCAGAGGAGGCTTGGTCTGTGGTGCCGACCGGGAGGCAGTCATAGATCATCTGGACATAGCTGTCTTTCCTTACACCATCCAGGAACCTGGACCATGGAATACTGTCACCCACATTCAGGGCCTTCCCTCTTCTCTTAACCCCTCTGGAAACACTGCCACAAATGCCCAGAGGGGCCTTCACTAATGCCCTATTTCTTAATTATTTGTTCATTCATTCACTCATTCATCCATTCATTTTTATTTTTTAAGTTAATATTTCATATGCATATGATACATATAAATTTGATATAGAACATCCTGTATTATGGTATGCGTCATATAAGATACGTGTGATTGTCTTCTTCTTAAGCTAATGTTTTTACATCTGTTTTATGCGTGTGTAGGAGCATTTGACATGGTGCTCATGTGGCTATCAGGTAACAACCAAGAGAGTAAGTTCTCTCTCATGCTCCCACCTTTCCTCCCCTGGGGCTGGGATTACAATCCTTGCAACCACAGGCAACTCCTCCTAGGTGTTGTGGGTTTTTTAAATAAAAAAACCACAATAATAGTAATAATAATAATAATATTTTAAAATTAATTTAAAAATTATTTAATTTAAAAATATTTTAAAGTTTAAAAAAATTTTAATTTAAAATTTATTATTCTTATGCTATGTGTATGGGCATTTTTGCCTACATGTATGTGATTACAGGTGCCAACTGCCCTACCTGGTTTCCGGATCTTTGGTGGGGTTTCTTTTCTTGATATGGCTTGTGGCACAAACAAGGACAATCCCGGACCTTTGGGTGGGTGGGAGAGAGGGGAGGAGGGGAGAAGGAGGGAGAGAGAGAGAGAGAGAGGAGAGGGAGAATTTGATTAAGATTTCAAAAGGTGCAGGGGCACAATTAGCCAATCTTGCATACAACACAAACCAAGGGAGTCTAGGATCAAAGCATGAATGCTCCCATGACCTCCCTCACCCTCCTCCTCCAGGTTCCAGGCTTGAGCCCTCACCGTTCAGAGCTGGGTCCAGAAAAGCACTTGAGCAGCCACACAGATCCCTCTGCCCAGTGGATAATGCCAACATTTTTGCCTTCAAAAACTCTTGTGGGGCTGGCAAGCAAACTGACCTATCCAATAAAGTCACTTGCTGCTAGGCTTAACAACCTGAGTTCAACATTCGTAATTCAAATAGAAGAACTAGAGAACTGACTCCTGCACGATGTCCTCTGACCCCTTCATGTGTGCTATGGCCCACACACGTGCACATGAACACACACACACACTAAATGGGAGGCTGGGAAGATGCCTCAGCAGTTACCAGCACATACTGCTCTGGCAGAGGACTGGGTTTGGTTCCTTGAACCCATGTGCAGTAGCTCACAACCACCTGCAAATCCAGATCCACAGGATCTGACATCTCTGGTCTCTGTGTGCTCTTACACACGTGGTGAACACACATATACACAATTAAAAATTAAATAAATATTAAAAAAACCTCTCTGTATATAAAAAGAAGAATAATGAAGCAATTATGAGAACAATGACTGGAGAGTCGAAATGGAAGGCCAGCCACTTAGCAGCCCTGTGGTATTTCTGACAGTTACACATCCTCTCAGGACACTTAGCTGGTGCTGGAGCGGCAAAGCAGGTTAAGAAGGGCCGCATGGTGATGAGGAGACCCTCTCACACACCTGATCTCCCAGCATCTGCTGCCATGGAAACAGCCAACATCCAAGTCCATCTCTGCTTATTTCAGGAACATGGCAGATGAAACACAGGAACCTCAGAGGGGTGCAGAGAGCAGCCCCATGAGGTACATGAGCGAGTTCTGTTACAGGACAGGCAAGTGGGGAGATGTGGGGGAACCGACAAAAACTGCAGCTTGGTTTAGGAGGCTGTGTCCCTGAAGGTCAGAAGGCCCCTTTGTGATCGAAGCTGCATCTAGGGTGTTGCCGATAGATCGAAAACACCGCAAGGGCCAGGCTGCTTTCTCCATTGCCACTCATTCACACTAACGAAGAGTCTGCACTTTCAAAAGATCCTGATTTCATTCTATCATCACTTAAATTGTGACTTCTACAACTTGACAACCCAGTGTGGGCTTTTCTAGAGGACCACTGGGAAAAATATCTTAAAAGATGCAGTCCACCATGAGTATGGAAGGATATAACGCCACCTCACCCCATGACTGTGCCACACATCTCATAAATATTCATAAAACCCTCCTTAAAATCCACAAGGCAGAACCTGCTAAGAGTCTCCCCACTGTGGGGCAGCCCATTTCCGTCTCTTTGGAGTGCTTTGTTCGGCTTTGATAAATAAATTTCCACGAAAACTGTCTGTGTCATTTTTCACTGAATTCTTTCCTTCAAGCCGAGTGAATTGGAGAAGCCCCTTTAACTGGTCCACGGGAGCCCAGGCTACCTAGCTCATGATTAATCAGCTGACACTAGATGGCCAAAGGGGCAGGTAGGGAGAGAACATGGGCACAGCAGTTTGGCAAGTGGCTCAAGCCTGAAGAGCACAGTGTTGTGAGGGCTTGCTTGCCTGAGCGATGACCAGCATGAACCTGCTCTGTCCCTGACACCCTCGAGTCCTGAGCCTCACATGGCCATGCTTTATTACTACAGCAACTGCAAAGGCCGGAGACAGAGCCCAGCGAGGGAGGCCTGGCAGGAGCCAGCCTAGAAGAGAACATACTGAGCCAAGCATGGTGCCACATGCCTGACATACCAGCCAATGAGAAATGGAGGCAGGAGGGTCAGGCATTCTATGTTACCCTTGGCTGCATGGTGAGTTCAAGTCCAGCCTGGTCTACCTGACACCCTGTCTCCTAAACAAAACAGAAAGGAAGAAAGAAAAGAGTCCACTGAGGAGGCAGGAGCTAGGTCTCTGGACTTCTGAGATTCTCTATCCTTCAAACCCAGTCTGGCCAGTGGGGATGAGGCAGGCAGAGAGAGATGGTGTCCTATTTTATTGAAACGCCACAGGGCAACCACCAGCCCTGGGTTAGCATCCTCTCCTCACTAAGGGCCTGGAAGCTAAGTGGCTTCTAACCGGATCATGTCATTACTTGGCTGTGCTCTGGGCTACAAACTCTGCCCAGGAATGACCAGCGTTCTGCAGGGATATTCCACCCACACGCAGGCTGTCCGTGGAGGCCTTCCCCCTTGTCACAAAAAGCTGATCCATTTCCCTTTGACTTTTATAGTGCCCGTTCCACCTAGAATGGGTTTCTTCAGCTCTGATCCAGCCAAAGGCAAAGGAAGTGGGCGCTTGCCGAGTGGGCAACCTGCCAACTGCTCCATCTCCTGCCCGGGTGGACCCCATTCACGGCTCTATCAATCGATACATTAAAAGCCTCACATCACCTTCAGAGAAGTAAATGGGCAGAAAACACTGCTTCTAATAAAACCGCACACACAGCACAGCGTGAGCTGGTACGGAGGAGAGCCTGGTCCCAGGTGGCCCAACTCTGTGTGACTCCATGTAAATGCACAGAATCCCCTTAATACCTTGGGAGAGACCGTGACGGCAGGAGCTCCAGGATGCCCCAAGGCGACGTTCTCAGGTCTCTGCTGTAATCACAGGTGTTCGCATAAGCACACTCCAGACAGCTCACAAAACTTAATCCAGCTAAATGTTGTGCAAAGAGCTGTTGTAGCTCCTTGCTCGGGGACAGAGACAAGGACAAAGGTTGGTGCACATCCAGCAAATGGGCATTTCCCCCGAAACATTTTTTTAAACATTAATTTAAAAATTATATTTTATGTGTATGAGTGTTTTGCTTACATGTATGTCTACGACCTGCATGCGGGGTGAGCAGAGGCCGGAAGAGGGCATCATACATATCCCTTGGAATTGGAGTTATGTACAGTTGTCAGCAGCCATGTGGGTGTGGGAAGTTGAACTCCAGGTCCTGTGGAAGAGCATCCAGTGTGCTAAAGCACTGAATCGTCTCTCCAGCCCCATTGTGGTTTTGCTGCTGTTGATGCTGTTTGCTTCTTAGAGAGACAGAGACAGAGAAAGAGTGTGTGTGTTTTGAACCCAGCTCCTCTTGTTTGCAAGTTACCAAATGAGCAGTTGGTAACTCCTCGGGCCTTTTCTGGAAAACTTTGATCCACAGCATTGTGGCATCGAGCGCTGTGGTCTTTGTCCCAAGATGTGCCACCTGCACCTCTGCTCTGAGTTCCATCCTGCACTCTGCCATTCAGGATGTGTGTGGCTTTTCCTGCGTCCTTTTTGTGTCTCCACCGAGGTCCGCAGCCTTGGCTCAGGCAGATTTCTTGAGTTACATTCACTTGGAAACATGGACCCTTCTTGCTCTGGTATTTATCCACTCTGCTCTGCAAACATGAAGGACAGCTGGGCACAGAGAAGATCACCAGAGGATCAGAGGGGCTTACGGCCCAGGGGTGGGAGCAAACACACAGGAGGCTAGGGTCTGTTTGTTCTACTTGGTGGGGCAAGACAGCCAGGAGCAGAACTAGAGATTGCCTGCAAGGGGGTGGGGAAGCAGGTGAGCCAATGTTCAGAGAGGAGGTGGCAGGGACCTCCTGGACTCCTTTAATTGGAGGAGGGGTTTGGATCTGATACAGGAGGGAACTCCAGCTAGGAGTTCCATCAGAGGATGGGGATGAGCCAGGTCAGACCAAGCCCTCTGAGGAGTGGGTGGGGGCTGCGGAGGCAGCAGCAGCAGCAGGAGAAGGAGGAGGAAGAGCCCAGCAGCAAAACCAAGAGGCAAGCTGGGCCAAGAAAATCTAGTTCACAGGACTTAGGGGTGTGGGAGTCAGAGCCAGGGGCAGGCCTATCTGTGCTTCCAGGTCACTGTCTGGAGCACTGAGTGGGCACAGGGTCAACTGTGTACCCTAAAGGGAACCCCGTAAGAATCAACAACGTGGAGTGTTTGAATTTGGCACATTCTGAGTGTGGAGTCCCAGTGAGCTGATGTCAAGTGACACAAACTAGAAGGAAGAGGAAGCCTCAGCTGAGGACAGGCCTCTATCCGATCAACCTGTGGGCAAGTCTGTGGGGGCATTTTCTTGATTAATATTGATGCGGGAGGGCCCAGAACACTGTGGGTAGTGCCGCCCTGGGTTCTACAAGAAGGCAATCTGAGCAAGCCAGCCGTTCCTGCCTCCAGGTTAATCCTGCCTTGAGTTCCTGCCCTGGCTTCTCTCAGTCAGTGATGGGCTGTAAGCTGCAAAGATGAATTCTTTCTTTCCCAAGCTGCTTTTGGTCATGGTGTTCATCACAGCAGCAGAAAGCCAGGAGACATGGTGGCTTTTCAGGTTCAAGAGTTAAGGCATCAAGCCATCTGTAATTTATTTTGCTGTGAGAATGGCTTAGAGAGTTAGCTGTATTTTTTTTTTTTTAAGTTAACAGGTCTGAGTTACTATGCCATCACTGAACATGTCTTCTCTTCATACATTTGGAGGAATGTTATGATGGGCCCAGCTCCCTCCTACACTACCCTCACTCCCACCCTCCCCCTTTCTTTCCTGGTTCATTCTCCCCCCTCCTCCCTTCTTTCTATCCTTCTTTCCCCCTCTCCTTTCTTCTCCCTTCCCTTTCCCCCAGCCTCCTCCCTTTATTTGCTAAGAGCAAGATGGGTAGGGAACCAAGTAGCAGGTTCCATGGAGGAGCTGCATATGATGGGTACAAGAGAGTCACAGTGTGGGCACTGGAGGGAGAGAGGTCCCAGCAATTGGACACGCCAGCTCTGACACAAGCCCTACACACACACACACACACACACACACACACACACACACACACCACAAAGTGTCTCTGTCCTGTTAATTTGAGAATGGTTTTATTTTCCTTTGTATTTCCAGATAATTATTGTTCACAAGTAGACAAGCTGTCTAAGCATCTTTCCTTAGACTTCCAACAAGATACTTCCCTGGATGACCTCTTTATTCCAATACTTGTGTTTCTTCACTTTTCTTATTTGATTGTGTTGGCTGATGCTTTACTTTAAATAACGGATTAAGTCTGTGTGTGTGGGAGAGGGAGAGGGAGAGAGAGAGAGAGAGAGAGAGAGAGAGAGAGAGAGAGAGAGAGAGAGAGAGCTTATGTGGAGGTCTGAGGACAATTTGTGGAAGTCAATTTTCTTTTTCTACCATGTGGACTCAAGGGGTGTGACTCAGGCCAGCAGGCTTGTGACAAATACCTTTTCCTACTGAGCCCTCTTTCTGCCCTTGGCTGGTATTGTAGAGGTCTTCTTGTATTAGGGCCCTTACACTTGTTTCTGCATCGAATTGTACCAATATAGCATTTCATATTTAAGCATAAGGTGTGTTTTGGTATAATTTAAACTGGAATATTAACGTATCTCCAAATAATCCTGCTTGTGGTATAACAATTCTTTTTGAAAAGACATACTTCTTTAATTTGTTTGCTGGTGTGTAAACACGTATCAGAGGAAACCAGAGTCACACTGGGTGGATTTTGTCTGTGAAGCCCTGAAGTACTCTGTCCATCCACCTTTCATGTGAAGGCTTTTACTTATTTGTTTGCCATGGAGGAGGCAGGTGAGGTACCCAATAAAAGTATCTTGACTGGGTCTCTGCTATTAGCAAGGAAAACTCCGAAGGCACCTCAAGAGGTCATAGCAGCTTCTGCAGGCTGTTCCTCCGCTCTGAGAGGCCTCGTGCCACTGTCTACTCCACTTCCACACTGATTACAAGCTGCCCCTGTCCCATCTACTCCCTTTTGTTTGTTCATTTTAGATAGGACTTCACCACTAGCTGAGGCCGGCCTTGCACTTGTGATTTTTCTGCTCCTATCTTCTGAGTGCTGGTGTATACCAGCCTATCTGGTTGTCTCCTACATTCTTTAAGCCATGCCACCAACAGGAGGCAGGAAGGTGAGAGAGAAAGAGAGATTATATGGGGGTTGAGAGATGACCCTGAAGTTGGGCTAGAACTCAGCAGGTCCTCTGTCTAGCTGGGCTCTCCTACCCACTGTCCCCAAATCCCCAGGAAGACATGTCAGACGGGACTTGTCAGATTCCCAGAATGAGCCCAGCATCCATCTACCGATTACTTTTGTTAACAGGCCCTGGCTCCTGTGTGTCTGTAGGTGTTCCAGAACCAACACAGGGAAATGAACCCATGAAAAGTGAGTGGAGGGTACCTACTGTGTGTGTTAGAACACAGGTGGGCTATCGGGGCATGCACTACAGAGGAGGTGGGGGATTCAAAGCTAGATGCTGAGTGCGCTTCCAAGTGTGTGGCTCCAGGGAACAAGAGAGCAACCAAGTGTAAAACATTGCAGAAGCACAGGCAATCTGGCAGGGACCGGGCGGGGACAGATGTGCTGCCCACAGCAGCTGCCTTTACCAGGGCATGCCTGCCCTCCCCTCTGTACACCACATCTTGCCTGCATTTACTGTGTGTGCCTCCCATCCTCAGTCCTCAGTGTTCCTCCTGCTAGCCAAAAGGACGGGGCCAGGCCATTCCCCTAAGGTAGCCTAGAGACATCCTGTCCCCCTCAGCCTAAACCCCCAGAGCTTCTGGGGGTTCTCCAGGAGCTGCTGAGTGCAGTGAGCATAGGGCTAATGTTAGCCACAATAATTGATAATGGCTCTCCCAGGGCCAAAAAGTCAGTTCTGGCTGGAATCCCCACAGCACGGTGTGAAGTCTTGGCTTCTAATTCTCTAATTCTTCTGCACCCCTTTTAGAGAAATTCTGACATGAGGATTGTGAGTATTGGGATGGGTGGGTGTTTGGTCCAGGGTTTGCAAGAAGAAAGGACCAGCTCTCAGATGGGAGGCAGAGTCTCTTTCTGCAAGGTCATCCCATTCTTCTTTTCTGCGTCATCACACATGCAGCCAGCATGCAAAACCAAACCAGGGGGCTCAGAAACTCAGCAGCACAAAAAGCGATGCCCCCTTTTCTACACTGGAAAAAAAAAATGTGTGCAGTTGCAGGCTTGCCAGAAATAAGAACACCTGGAGAGGCCCTGACTCAAATGAGTGGCAGTTTAGGGACCTTTGAAAGCTCACATTGGGCTCAGAGACAGATAGGGTGAGGGTGTGTGTGTGTGTGTGTGTCTGTGTGTGTGTGATACCACCTCAGGCTCTCACTGTTGTTTCCTCATCCTAGACCTTTCCATGTTAGGAATCAGATTCAAGGATGTGGCTTGAGCAGAGGACAAGGCTGCACTGGATACAGGGACACAAAGAAACTGGGGCACAGGCAGGATCCTGTCCTTAAAATGCCAAACTGAAGACTCCAAGCAGCAAGCAGAGCAAGGGATGTTTGTGGGGTAGGCAGTGGGTTTGTGGGGATGGGTGAGTCAGGGCACACTCGCCCCAGTGATGGGCTGGTGGGAACTGGAGTTCCCAGGGAAGCCTTTCTTGATGGTGTTGGCACTTGAGCCTTCCATGCGGAAAGCAGAAAGGTCAAGACTGACTTCTGCCCCACTGCTTCCCTAATTGTCTGCGGCACAGGCTGCAATAGTGAGGCTGGGACAGGCAAGCACTTGGGGGTTGGCGTCTGGCAGGAGCAGGGTATCTTGGCACTCTCTTCCAGCTCGGTGTCTGGGGCCAACAATCCATTTTTATTTCTGCGACATACACTCTCTGGGGTCAGGACTAATGAAGTTAGGGGGAGGTGGAGCCAGGGCCCATTGCTTGCAAGGAGCCCAAAGAACAGCCTAAGGTTCTCTTTCAGGAAATCAGTCCGTGCCATCAGGCCAGGGCTTCTTTTCTTTCTGTCTGAGGGATTACTAGTGGATGCCTGATTTCTTCACTCAACAAATACGTTATCACTCTTATATCCAAGGAAGCAGAGAAGGGCTGTAGTTTGCAGCTGGCTGCTCTCCCCAGGAAGTACCATATTACTCCATGTGTGTCCTGAAATAGGCTCCAATACAACTCTTTTCTTCTTCTTTAAAAACAAAACAAAACAAAACTCAAGTGCTTAAGGACTTCTTTGAAATGTGGGCCAATTATTCAAGGAGAAAAAAAAAAGTACCCAGATCAAATATTTAACTTTGCTCTTGGTATGTTGAACTCACCTGTCCATGGGAATCTCTCAGGCGTATCCAACAAGACTCACTTCGTTCATGGCTCCATTCTTTCTGAGGAAGGTACAGATTGGGACCTGCCTAACGTCATGGTTCTGAATCACAGCCTGGACCCAAAATCCGACCTCTGTCCTCCCTGCCCCCTCCCAGCCCCCCCCCCCCCCGCCTTTTTAAACTGTAGATTTCTGGGACAGTAAACTCCTTTTCCAAAATATTGAAAAATACAAATCCCCTCCTTCCCCCAATACCCAGCCCAGAGATACTCAGCTTGTGCAGGGTGGAGAGCTATCAGTAAATTATTAAGGTCTTTGGAAATTATTAGCCATGGTCCCTCAGCAGATTGGGCATGTTGCTGGGGTGTGGAGCTGGGGGCCTGGGGCTCCCTCTGGGCTGAAGGAAGGTCTACCACTGTGGATAATACAAACCCCAGACGTCCCCAGGGAGGGCTTCACCTAGCAGTTGGCTCTTCTTCCCTACCAGCCCCGCCCGGTCTCCTCCCCTGGGCGGAAGGTGCTTCTACCCTGGTGGTCTGGGAGGCAGACGCAGGCGTGCTACCCAGGTACAAAGTTTTCAAGCGCGCTGCTAACGTTTTTCTAGCCTTGGTCCTCGTTTTCCCAATCCTATTAACATGCTCAGGGTTGCGGCCGGGATAATCTTGCGGAAAGGGGCTGGGCTCTACCAACCGGAGAGACTTTCTGGTCTGGGAGGGGGTGGCGCGCGAAGCCACGCAGCCCGGGGCGGGGCGCCCGGCGTCTCCCTGGGTTGCTACAACAGACCCCACACTCTGCGCCACCACGGCCACCGGCCACCGTGAGACTAGGACAGGTGCGGCAGGGGCGGGTCTCCCGCGAGAGGACCCCTCCCCCACGCCGCTAAGTGCCCGCGGTCGCATTTTGCCCGGGAGCCCCCAGGTCGCCCGCGGCGCAGAGCGGGGCGGGGCTGCGCTCTGCACCCCCAAATCTCCCGCCCCGCTGGGCGCGGTGCGGTTCAGTCCTCCCAGCTGAGGCAGGTTCGCGATTTCAGATCTTCCCCGGGGTTTGGACCCGCCCCCGACGCTGGAGCCAGGTGAGGCGCACGGGCGGGGAAGGATAGTGGGCGGCCTTCGGGCACCCAACCTGGCTCTTGAGGCATGTGTGTGCCTCTATATTCCAGAAGCTGCGGGGACAGGTTCAGCGCGGACCCGAACCCATAGAGGCTGAGGATGAGAGCTGGGAAAGAGAGATGCGCGCGTGCAGGTGGGGCTTGCATTTCTTAGGGGCACCCCTTCCCCCACGACCCCTTTCCTAGGCAGGGACCAGTTACAAGAGCCTTGGAAGCGACCTGGGTGTAGATCTCAGAGCTCTTTGTCCCCTGAGCCTGTGGACTTCTGCTTCTTTGAGCGCTGACTCCTTCCCCAGGTCAGCGCAGGTGGATCAGCCCCCATTCCCCTATTCCATGTCCGGGATCTCCTGTCCTGTAATCGCCTGTTTCCTGGGGACTTGGGCCAGCAAAGCCCAACAGAGAAACCGCCGCAGGGCCGCCAGGGGGCGCGCTGGGCGGGGACCCGCGCCCTGATCTGGCTGTCCCTAGAGACCCGCGGAGCTCTCTCGGACGCTCCCCAGTCACTGGTCTTACGCACGATTGCCGCAGCGAAAGCTCGTTCCGTGAGGTCTAGGGTCGCACGGATCCCCCTTCGGGTGCCCGATCCCTGCCCGCCACGCTCACTATTAGGAGTGTGGGGACCCGGCAGGCGCAGGGGAGAGGCCCCCGCGTCCGCCCGTCGCTGCCTGTGAATTATGCAGGAGGCTGGCACCGGTGCTCGAGTTACTCAAGTTTCCCTGGCAACTTTCGCCCGGGCATCCCTTCTCCACCACAGCGGGCAGCTTCTCCCGCGCGCCCGGGGCCCCAGGCGCCTTCCCGGGGCGGCCTGGCCGCGCAGCCCTGGGTACCCGACTACTGGGAAGGCTCCAGAAGACGCAGACCTAGACCACACCCTCGCCCCCTGGACTGGGGGCCTCTGAGGAAACCAGCCAGCAGCTGCGACCCGGTGATATCATCCTGTAAACTTCGTCTTGGGCGCAGAGGGTGCTTGCAGGACCTGTGGTGGATTTCGTTGCCAGGATGCTGTGCTCGCACGGGACTTCTCCTCCTGGGTTCCCAGGGTGTGTGGCATCCGCAGGACCTCATCGATGGGGTGTGTAGGGTGAGTCAGCCTTAACCTCTGACCCGTCGTTGAGGGTGAGGGTATCCACGGACACTTGCCTTCCCCGTTCAGAGGCTGCCAGAGTCGCCTTGCAAACTGCAGCTGGAGGACAGATAGGGTGGGCTTCCATGCGCTTCCTCACCCATTTGCAGAATAGGAAGCATTCTAGCTGTTTCGCTCCAAGCGTGTGGGGGCACTTCGAGGTTTTGGGGGCTGGGGAGTAGTCTAGTGAGGGAGAGGCTTATTCTAGTGACAATTTTTTGATGGCCGAGCTTTTAAAAGGGGTGTGGGCTGTTCTATCTGAGAAGGTACCTTGGGTCAACAGGTGCCAGGGGGGAGGTCTCAGGGGCTTTCACGATGGCTTACAGATGGCTTGTAGTGTAGGCACAGTCCCGGAAGCCTTCAGAGGACGTCCGAAATTAGTGGTTTCCACGTGGAAATTGGAGGGAGTAAATTAGGTAGGTGTGTGACCTCTTTTTTTTTTTTTTTTCTTCCTGAACTGAAGTTTGAACGTTAATGAGGTCAACCAGCTAATTAAGCTGAGCTTCAGCATGCAGGGATAATTTTGGAAGTCTGGGTTGGGGAGGGGCTTGCGACCTCTAACTGGGATTGAACCCTGGACCTTGCTGATCTAGCTAGGGGAGGTTTAGCAGGTGGGTTTTCAGCTGCAGGCACAGCCTTGACCCAGGTCCCTGCAGGGTGGCTAGCGAGTGACACGTCCGTAACGGCCCCTGGAGGTGCCTGGATTGGAAACATTCCAACCACTTGTAGGTGATCCCAGGCTGAGTCTGATGGAGACTGGAACCTTCTATTGCTGCAGTTGAAGCGAGCTGAGAAAGACGGTGATGATGGATGGGGGAGAATAGTGGTAGCCTGGAAGGGAGGGTGAGATGGAGAAGTCACCTATCCGTGAGGTGGTCAAGAAGAACAGAGCTGGCTTCATAGCGGCCGGAAATCACAGCTGCCAGGGGTGCAGCGTTTTCAAGGAAATGGAGCTCATTGTTTGTGCTAGGAATTTTTCCAAGAAGGAGGATCTAAGTGGCCAGCTGGGTGTCTTCGGGCCCACGTGTCAGGAGCCTGGAATGCAGGTGAAGGTGCTTCCCAGGGATCCTGCCCACAGCCCTTGGCAAGCCGGGACAGACAGGGAATCTCTGCCTCGTAACTCAAGTGATTTCTCAGGAAAAAAAAAAAAAAGTGACTTGTTTGTAGTCAAGTCCTCATTCATTTGTTGAACCCACCTCCAGATTGCATGCACAGCCATGATCATGAGGAGGCTGCTTGCTCCAGGCCTGGGCATTGAGGTGTAATATAGAATACTGGGTCATGGCATGGGTGTTGAGATGTGAGGAGTTTCAGCTGGACCCTGTGAAGGAGCCGGGGATAGCATAGAGCTTTCTCTTCCCCCATGAGGAAGAAAGTGTGACAGAAGAGCATGCTGGGAATTGCCCCATCTTCAGGAAAGCTCTAGAGATGGAGCCCCAGAGGAAGCCAGGTCTATGACATTTGTGCCTTTTTTTTTTTTTTTAAATACTTAAGAGTTCTCAACAATAGGATTCTGGGGTCTCTACAGGCTCCAAGGAGCAACAGGGACTTGTCCACAATGAACTTTGTGGGGGCAAAGCTGCTGTGAGGGCTGAGGAACTCTGCACATGTCATGGATTCCCCAAACAAGGCCACCCCCCTGTCTCTGTTGACCCCTTTCCTGGCACTGCAGGGCTTGCAGCCTCAGTGGCTGCTTAGGGCATCAGGGAGATCAGCCATAACAGCCTGTTCAAATTGGCATTTTTGACCTCTTCAGGAGCTTCACCATGACTGTGACTCCCACAGGGGTCACAGTAACACTGAGGAGGCTCATGCTCGGGACCCCCAAACCTCTTGTTACTTTTCTGACCCTCTTGGTCAGCACAGAAATGGGCACCCATACACAGGCTTATCTTTTTTTCTCTTTGGCACATGTAAGCCTTTCACCTGGGCACTGGTATTCAGAAGTGGGAAGAATGTGAACGGGTGAAGAGATGGGCCAGGAGCTTAGAGTCCCCTCCTAACCTTATGACATTTGGTATGGGCACAGAATCTAACCGGCACACCCCAGCGGGAGGTCTGTTGTCATCCGTGGACCAGAGATGAGCTGGGCATATTTGGCCCTGTTTTCTGGGTTATTTCGTTAAAACAAGCTGAGCATATCTTATCTGGAGGTCTGCCGTTGCATGTCAGGCCTGGAGCTGGATGCAGGTTGCTGCTCTTGGGGCTTTCTGGGCTGGTGGTGGGGACAGAGGATGGTAACATATGTCTGTAGAACACAGAGAAGCGCCTGATTGTCGTGAAAGGGGACCATACAACCACCCAGAAGAATAGGACCACTGCATCCCCTGCCTTGGGCAGGGTCGTGCCACAGCTGATGATGACTGTATGTTACCTGGGCCTGGGGTAGAGCGTGGCACTCAGCAGCTGTGGATCGGACAGGGTCAGCTATCTTTACACTGTCCTTTCCTAGGTAGCTTCACTATGCTCTTGCTGTCTGGTGTCCCCAAACCGCCCCTCCCCCGGGGAGGCTAGAGGGTGAGCTGACTTCTGTTTCCTATTTCAGGCCCATAGCCTGTGGCTCTGGGGCGGTGTGCCCCTTGCCCATGGTTCCTACATGTACTGAAGGAGGAACCCCCATCTGTACTTTGGGCAGCCCCAGGGAGCTCAGCCCACATTCCCACACCCTGCCAGAGCTAAACACACTTCACCCAGCAGGAAGTGCCACCAGAACGTGGCAGAAAATTAGTTGTCTTGTTCCTGTGGTGTGAAATCAAGTCAGTGGGAGAAAAGCCTAAGTTTCTGAGCAGGCAACTTGATAGGATGTGCATTTCTATCATCGTTGAAAGCAGATTCTCGGAGCCGTTAGACATGGATCACGGGGTCCACTCTGGGCTCCAGTAGGAACAATGAGGTTGTCTGGCTCACAGGTTGCCTCCAACGGGAACCGTCCTCCGAATCAAGAGGATGTCCTAGTCTTCATCAGGAAGGGGCATGATGCGTCCCTTTGGTACCCAGAGTTCAAGGTCAGCAACCTGGGTTACTCTGATGCCTGGTCCTAGGGACAGGCCAGCTGCAGCATACAGAATTTCCTGGGAGATTAAGCTCTTAGAAGCCTTTGGAGGCTGTGGGGGTCCATGGGTAGTAGCAGTAAGCAGAAAGCTCTCTGATTGGCTGCCAGACGTCTCCTCCAGGCAGAGGACAACAAGCACAGGGGATGTTGTTGGGTGTGCTTGTCCCGGCCCCATTCCTGAGCTCTGTGGGGCCATGGGGTTGATAGACGCCCTGGCTGGGTCCACAGATTCAACATGATGGACTGCAGGAGGGCAGGAGGACAGGAGGGCCGGAGGGCCCCTTTCTGCTGCGGAGTGCCCCGGGATTCTGCCTGCAGGAGTTCCAAGAATCCACTTTGAGAACCTTCCAAGTTTTTGGTAGGGAAGACTGTTGGAGCAAGTCGTGCAATGCTTACCTTCAGGCCACCACCTGGGAGAATCCCCCCAGGTGCATCCATTAAGGATATAATCTTTGCACACTTACAGTGGCCCTGCTGGGCTGGTGCGGGTCTCTCTAAAAAGCATTTTCCCCCTTTCCTCCTTGTTTTTTTCTTTTTTTCATTCTTCCCTAAAAGCATCATTTTTAAACTGACATATTGTATCTTCCATTTTCTGACTATTTTCTTTTGAGGCATTCCTATACCTGGCAAAGGTGGAGCAAATCGCGTGGCGAACCTGCTGTGCCATCTCACAATTCTGCTGTTAACTCTTAGACTCCTCATACATTGTGAGCCTTTATCTAAATCTTTCTTCCTAGTTTCCGTGTTCTCGGCGGATGCCGGTTTATCTTTGGTGTTGTGGTTATTGATAATTGGGAATGATTGCTGGCTAACTCTTTCATAGCACCCAAGCATTGTACTCTATCAGAGACCACCAGAGCTCAGTCCCCACTCCGCTAAGAGAAATGGTTGAGTTTTATGGAGCTATTGGTGTTCCTTAACATTTTGGAAGGAACTGAGGATTTGTACTTAGGTCCTCAATGGTGCTGAGCAAGTGTTTCACTGAGCCATGTCCCTAGCCCCTCACTGGGGGATTCTAGGTAGGTGCTCTCCCACTGAGCCATGCCCCAGACCCTCACTGGGGGTTACAGGCAATCACTTTCCCATGGAGCCACATCCCCATTCCTGCTCCCTTTATTCTTTAGGTGGCTATTTCCTCCAGAGAATTTTCATCTAATGTAATATGTTTGATGCTCCTGGGTCTTTTATTAATTAACCTAGCAACTCCTCAGCAAGAAAAAGAAAGAAAGAAATGTATATAAATGGATGTTTTAAAGATTTCCTGTGACCTTAGTCACAGTCTGTGAAAGTCACTTGTAGATTGAGACAGCAGGACAATGTCTGCTGATCATGGCTGACTAGGTACCATAAAGACACAGCAGACATTTAGATACAGAGAGAGGGAAAGTGATGGAACTGGGCTCTCCTGAGAAGATATGGGCAGCATGGTGTTTTGGTGAGGGCCATTACCAAATCAGCCCTTTGGTGCCCAGAGGTCCACTACCTGGGGATGACCTTTCCCCGGTGGGTTAGGAATGTCCTTTATTTGTAAGATAGTGGGGCCCTTTGGGAAAGGGCAGTGGGAAAAAGCCACTCCAAAGATCTTTTCTAAAAGGAGCTATTTCTAGAAGGACTCTGTGTCCCCATAGACTGAAATTCACCGCCTTAGTTTGCAGGATTAAGACAAAAACCACACACACACACACACACACACACACACACACACACACACGCACATTTGGAGTCAGAGGTCAATCTCAGGTAACATGCTCAGAAACTCTTTTGAGACTTCCAGGGATCCTCCTGTCTACACCTCCCAGTGCTGGGATTACACACATGTTTCATGCATTGTAATGTGACTTTTTGGGATTGAACTCAGGGTCTTATGCTTGCAAGATGCTTTGCAGGCTGAGACATCTCCCCAGACCCCAAGTTGGCAAAATGCATTTCACTTGCACAAGGTTCATCGGGGTAACGTGACACCTAAGTAAAGGCAGTGACAGAGTATCTAACTAGTGAGCTTTGCACATGCACATAATGAGCTGAGTGGAGCCTCATTATCGCCTTGGAGGTTTGGGGTGTCCAGCTCCAAACTTTGCAGGATTGAGAAACAGCTGGAATTCTGGATACAGAGCTTGAGCTTGTGCTGTCCAGCTTCACAGGTGACATGTGAGCTTAGAGCCTCAGCTCTGTGGGCAGTCCAATCTCAGGTCACTTCTGTGGGGAGAGAGATGCGCAGAAAGGGACACGGGGGCCATTCCAATGGTACCCCAGAACAAGCAGGACCTAGGTGCTCCCATTAGGGGCTCCCTACCTCAATAACAGACATCATTCTTTCCATAGTTATGGAAGGTTCCTCTGTGTGTCAGCGCCCCCTCCACCCCCACCACACACCTTCTCAAGTCCCAGCAGTGGGGCCTGGCAAGCCATCAGGATCTGCCCTGTCTATCTGCTGCACCTGGCGTCAGTACCCTATAGATAAAGTGCCCATTGCCAGGCATCCAGATTCCAGACTTCATCTTTCTCAAATGTCGCTCAGTGAACCCTTCTAGCCGGTGCTCTTCCAGCCAGCCTGCTACAATCCTTATGAGACCAGCTGGGCCAGCTTGTGAGTGCCCACCAGGATGGGGCTTGTGGGCTGTTGACATTCCAGCTTAGAAGGGGGGTGTCTTAGTTAGGGTTTCTATTGCTGGGAAGAGATACCATGACTCTTATAAAGGAAAGAATTTAGTTGGGGCTGGCTTATGGTTCACAGGCTTAATCCCTTATTATCATGGTGGAAAGCATGTTGGCCTGCAGGCAAGACATGGTGCTGGAGAGGAAGCTAGGAGAGGTAGCTATCTGTAGGAGTTCTACAGATAGATAGGCAGGCAGCAGGAACAGAGGGTGACACTGGGCCCGGCTTGAGCTTCTGAAACCCTAAAGCCTACCCTCCCGCCCCCCGTGACAAACTTCTTCCTACAAGGCCACACCTACTACAAGGCCACACCTCTCAAATGTGCCACTCCTTATGAGCTTATGGTGGCCATTTTCATTCAAACCATCACAGAGGGAGGGTATGAGGCTCACTGGATTGTCGATTGACTCCCAGCCAATTCTGCCCTAATTGCTTTTGCTTAGGTGTCTCAGGGAGGAGCTAGAAAATATAGGTCAGGAGAGGCAAAGGGGGCTTGATATGCACAGCTGTGAGGAAGCTACCATCTCTGCTGGGTGAAGGCCACCAGTATGGCCATCCTGAGGTTCCCCCATGCTCCTGCCAGTCCCAGGCTGTGTAAGTGAGCCCAGTAAACTCATTGGTTCTTTGGGGTATATTTTGGTAGACTTGAACTTTGGGTTGTCATTAGGACCTTAAGAGGGTGGACATTGTTCACAAAATTCCCCAAGGAAGGAATTTTAACAACATTTGCCCTCAGAAGCCTCAGAGACCCAGCAGCTGGACCCTCTGGGCCTGGGAGTGACTGGTTTCCTCACAGGAGGCATTGTGCAACTCAGGTTGGCATTTCCAGGATGTTTATTGAAGCTGGGTGCAGGAGGGCATGGGGGTGAGTGGCCGTGGGTAAACGCTGTATTTTCTATTGAAAACAAACACAGAGTCCACATGCAGCTGAGAGGGACATTCCTGGAGTCCTAGTGGGGCCTAGGTTTGCTGTTAATAATTTTCTACACACAAGGACAAATGGCTCACTCCTGTTTCTAGAGTTCCTTGAGGGGAGAGGCAGAAATCCCACCGACTTCTGGAATCTGGAATTCAGGGACAGCCCCTTGCCAAAGCAACAGAAACACCTACCTTTTGTTTGTTCTGAGTCTTTGGGGGTCCTGATGGGAATGTCTCAGCCCCCTGGCTGTAAGTGGCTCATGCTGGGTGGATGTGGGTTTTCTGTCTGGCCTGGGATGTATCCTCCTCTTGTCTTTTCTGTTCCTTTTGAGATGATGACTTGCTTTTGACAAGGTTTGGGGGACATAGGAGGGTTTGGATGAAAGGGTTGAGGTGTGTATTTCAAAGTACAGGGGCCGCTGAACCCATATAATGGCTTCCAGACTGGCTTCAGTAGCAGGGAGATAGCTTCTTGTAGATAGCTTCACCCTTAGCTTGGCTTGGGCAGGCTTAACTAGGACACTCCATTAGTTACTCCTCTCATTGCTGAGACAAAAACACCTGACAAAGCAAGTTAAGGAACAATAAGCTTGCTCTGCTCACAGTTTCAGCCATCACAGCAGAGAAGGCATGGTAGCAAGCATGTGAGGCAGCTGGTCGCATCAGTCAGAAAGCAGACAGATGAACTCTGGTGCTCAGCTTGCTTCCTCGTTTCTCTTCAGTGCAGGACTCCAGCCCACAGAGTGATGCTACCTACACTCAGGGTGGGTCCTCCCATTTCCACTAACCCAACTGTGAAACTCTCAGAGAGGCGTGCTTAGATGGTTCTAGATCCCGCCAAGCTGACAATATGAACCCTTACAGACCTGGTTTCACAAGGTGCTGCCCTCCCCCACTCCTGCTCCTTAGGGTAGGCAGGGTTGTCTCAGGTCAAAGGTTGTCTCCCTCCATTTCTCTCTCCTTCCTGGGCCTTCCTAGTGGCCACGCTGGGAGGGTAATCATGATATTGTGTGGGGAGCCCTTGGTTGCTCAGTATGACACCATCTTCATCCCAGCCCCAAGAGGGCAGGCTCCAGGACCCCTTCCCTCTTTGGGGAAGTAGATGGAGGCAGACAATATGATCTGATGAAAATCATATGGCTGGGGTGGTGCCAGGCAGCCACCACCACATCATGAGGAGCCGCATGCCAGTGCCTTCCTCACTGTAGGTCATTTGCTGGGGAGACATGCTGGCTTGCTTGTCAGTTACTAATTTGAGGGAAATATTGTGATTCTCGAACTTAGGGCCAAGGGACTTGGGGTCTCGTGGCCCTTTTGACCTCTTACAACAGGATTCAGGGACCCAAAGAGTGTTTGTGTCTGTGTGTCTGTCTACAGATAGTCCTGTCAGAAATGGAAGGAGAGGCCTGGGGGTATAGCTTAGTGACAGAACATTTGCTTAGCGTGGGCAAGGCCCGAGTTAAATTCCTACCCCTGGACAAAGAGAGGGTGTTGTGGGTACAGCCCCAAGGTAGAGTGCATGCAAGCCCTTGGGTTTCCCTTCTTGGCCTTGCCAAAGAGTTAAAAGGAAATTGTAAAAGAGAAGTTCAATTATTTATTAATATGGTTTTACAATAGTAATTTTAAAGTTATTAGCTGTTAACACAACTATTTCCCACAGCATAGTAATTCCAAACAAACGAAATCTATTTCTTTAAATATTTTTAAATTTTATTTTAGCAGTTAATAGCGTAAGTTATTGTGTGTGTGCGTGTGTTTGTGTGTGTGTGTGTGTGTGTGCATGAATGTATATGGAGGTCATAGGACAGCCTGCTGGAGTTGGTGTTTGCATTCTACCGTGTGGGTCCTGGGGGTCAAGTTCAGGTTATTCTGCTTGGTGACAGGATCCTTTGCACTCCAGGCATCTTGTGGCCCCAACACAACTGTCATAGTTTTCTTGTCAACTTGACACACCTGGGAAGAAGGAACATTGACCCAGGAATTGTTTCCATCAGATTGGCCTGTGGGCAAGTCTGTGGGGGACTTTCTTGATCAGTGATCGATGTGGGGGGTCTCAGCCCACTGGGGGAGGTGCCACACCTGAGCAGGTGGTTCAGGGATATATAAGAAGCAGGCTGAGCAAGCCAGCAGGAGCAAGCCGGTAAGCAGCATTCCCCCATGGCCTCTGCTTCAGCCCCTGCTTCTGGGTTTCTGCCTTGTTGAGTTCCTGCCCTCACTTCCCTTCATGATGAACTGTAGACTGTACGCTAAATAAACCCTTTCGACCCCAAGTTGCTGTCAGTCATTTTTTTAAATCACAGCAACAGGAAGCAAACTAGAACACCAAGTATTTTCCAAAATGAAACCAACACTTACAGGAGCATCTGTGTGGCCTGCCTGTGCAGACAGAGCTGGCCTTGCATCTAGGCTCTGAAGCCCGCTGTCTCAGTCTTGCTCCCACAGCCTCTGGTGCAGTCCACCGTACATGGAGAGTCAGAATATCATTGAGTTAATGATATCTTAATATCATTATGAACACAGTTTATTAGGGCCATGGGGAACCCTTCGTGTTCCCTGGACCACACATTAAGAAGCCCCGGAATGAGCATGGCCCCAACTTCAAGAACAGGACCTGGATTTGAAAGTTAGGTTTGTCATGTGGGAATTGTGAACAATTAATGTCTCTTTTTTTCACCACTCAAGATGTATTGGAAATTTGATTGGGAGTTCTAAATGGGCACCGAGCGGTTCTCATCTGAAGAGAGAGTTTCAGAGTCTAGAAAGGTGGAGGCACCTTCCAGGCTGCCGAATGGAGGAGGCCTGATGGAGTCTCTGGATGTCTGGAAGAGGCAAGCAGAACAATTGGGCAATTTTCAAAGAGAGACATGGATGTTGCAAGAATTTTCTCCACTGGGGAGCTGACTAGGTGACATCTACTTCCTGTCCCCAAGGTCCCAATGACAAACCAAAGTTCCGTTCCATCAGGGTTTATCCTAACAATGAATTTATTAGGTTTACTTATAGGAGCACAGAAGACCCTAAAACGGCCGCTTTGTAAGTCCTGTACTCAGGATATGATGGCTTCTGTACAGCTATAGGTGGCTACATAGATGGGGTCTCCTTCCTAGCCTTCTAGTGCCTATCCTCTAGCCCTTCTTAGACACCCCAAGGCCATGTGCAATTCAGGCAAGAACAGCAAGCATTTGTAACCACTCCTGAGCCATCTCCAGCCCCGGAACTTTCTTCTTTTTTCTTTAGATTTATGTATTTTATTTTATGTGAAGGGTGCTTGGTCTGCATGTATGTATATGTACCATGTGCATGCCTGGGAGGGCATAAGAGGCCATCAGATCCCCTGGAACTAGAGTCATGGGTGGTTGTGAGTTGCCATGGGGAGGTTCTGGGAACTGAAGCTGGGCTACCTGGAAAAGCAGCTAGTGCTCTTAACTGCTGAGCCATCTCTCCAGCCTTTCTTCCCAAAGGCATAACCACATTACAAATTCTGGAGTCACATACTTATGACTGAGGCTTATGGAAAATATCTAACAACATTTTTTTTTAAGCTGGCAAGTTAAGTTGCATTAAACACTTTAAGTTCTCCCGCGTTTGATTTGCGACCATTGTCACAATTTACACCTCCCACTAAGCACCTTTT